>NC_090937.1:1126126762-1126429792 GCF_040938575.1 Ambystoma mexicanum | reverse complement strand
GCTCCTCCAGACGCAGCAAGGCCAACCCCTGGTCGCAAGTCGTGATCTTGTGATGGGAGCCTTGCCAGATGAAAGTCAAACCGAATGGGTGGGCCCATCTAAAGCAAATTTGTTGGGATCTAAGGAAGGACAGGACAGGGCCCATCCGTCGCCTCTTAATGAGCGTAATCCTCGCCAGGTCTTGATATAGCGAGATTTCCGGGCCATTGTACGTGATTTGAGCGGCCCTTCTCACCTTCTCCATAACTCTCTCCTTCATTGCATAGCTATGGAAGGCCACCAGCACATCTCGTGGTCTGGATCCAGGTTCCAACCTACGCGGACCCACCCTATGGACTCTGTCGAACTGCATGTCTGAGTCCGAGTTAGATTCCAGAAGATCTACAAATATTACTTTCAGCACTGAGGCCAGCTCCTGGTCCTGAATGTCTTCCGACATCGATTTGACTCTGATGTGCGCCCTTCTAGACCTGTTCTCCAGGTCTTCTGCTTGTAACTCCAGGTTTTGTGTAGCTACTGCCAGGGTCTCCAACAGGTTGTTCACTTTTCTTGCGTCCTCCGTCAGTTCTTGAATGGCCCGCTCATTAGTGTCAACTCTCTCCTCGACCTTATTCACATCTCTTTTAAGATCCCTTAGGCTTTCAGCCAGATCCTCTCGCAACTTGTCCATTTGTTGTTGCCCCGCCGCCGTGATCTTCTCCACCAATTCACCCATGAACTGCGAGAGCATCTCTTGAGTTATCGGCTTATCTTGGACTTCCCGGGGTAGCTCGGAGGCGGTCCCGGCTAACCCCTGGGCCGAATCTTGAGCCTCAGCCATCTCCATATCTTTGGACCAGAATTTCGTGAGAAGGTCCTCTGTAACCTTTCTGGGTGGTTTCCCTTGGGGGGGGGCAGTCTTTTCCCTTGTTCCTTGACATGCTTGACCGAAGTGACTGCACCCACCAGCTGCCAAAAAACAGGGAGCCGGACTAACGTCAAGAAGAAACCCTCTGGGCTAAGGCAATGCGGGCGCGGGGGGGGAGCGCACCGCCGCAATGGGCTCGCACCTTTCCCTGGGTCTTATGGAACAGACTCAACTTGCCCCAGCCGGGCCCCGCTCCCTGGCAAATGCCCGAACTTCCCCTCCTCTGATGCACCAAAATGGTGGCGGGTCCACCCGGGGCCAGGATGTATCCCGTGCTGCAGCTTACTCAATGTCTTGCCACGCCTACTGACACGGCGGTCCCTGGGCAACCGCCCTCGGTCCAGCAGCCAGCCCGGCCCACCTGCACTCTGCACCTGGGGAGGCGCCTCCAGTCTCAGGTCGCCGGAGCCTCCATGCTCCCGCTGCCCAGGAGTGCTAGAGGGAAGCGGCACTCCCGGGGTCCCCTCGTGCCCCTGAGGTTACTGCCCAGCCACCCCCTGGCCCCTCTCCCCACCCGTAAACCTGGTGAACCACGGGCAGAGAGTGAAAGTTTGCCTCAGCCCCCCCAGGCCACAGGGGGGGCGGCTGCAGCACAGCAAGTGCATGGGCTTTGCACCCAGGAACCAGTCCAATCCCCCGGACCGCCTGTCACCTCCTCTCAACCTGTCCGGCACCGGACCTCCAGCGGGCGGGGGGGAAACAGTGCGCCCCGGTAAGTTTGCTGGCTGCAAGGGGAGGCGGGGCCACCGCACCTCCACCGGGCTGCGGCCGAAGGCCTCCAGGCCCGCTCCGCACACCGCAGGCAGTCTTTCCTCACCAAGTTCCGACTGGCGGCAGCAGTGCGGACCAACGATGTCCCAGGGGCCAAGGGGCTAGCAGCAACCACACGGCGGGCCGCCGGCCAGAGCCCCCCTGGTCCACCCCGCGAACCGCAGTCTCTCTCTCTTCCTCTCCCGACGAGTGCCGCTCCAGCCCCGGGCTTCTGAGCCGCCACAGCCCTGGCGCCGCCGGCCACGTCCTATCCAGGGGCTCGTCTCCTGCCTCAGCTGTCACCTCCCGTAGTATGGACCCCTCGCCAGCCCGTTCGCGTGCCGGGGGGGGGCTACTGGTACGGCAGACGGGCTGATAGCTATGTGCAGGTCGGGAGCGCAAGGCACAACGTCCTCCCCACTACGCGGCCATCTTGGAATCCATGCAGTAATTCTTGACAAAGGTGTGCAGGACTGCCCAGGTTTCTGCTCGGCATATGTCTGACAGGGGAATCCTTGCCCACAGCGCTGCTGAAGACCCCACACTGCTCTAGTGGAATGAGCATGAACAGGTTCCTGTAGTGGCCGATTGGCCTGGGTGTGCGCTATGCAATTTGTGGCGAAGACTCATCTAGCAATAACTTGTTTTGAAATAGGTGGACCTTTGTTAGGGGCCCCAAAGCCACAAATAGTTGACACATGCGCCTGAAGTTCTTTCTTCTGTCTACATAGAACTTGCTAACTCTTGGTCTAGCGAGTGTAGAGACTGTTCTGCTGAAGTGGATGGATGAGGGAAGAAAACTGGTAGAGTAACCTCAGTTTGTAAGTGGAAGGTGGATAGTACCTTGGGAATTAACGTAGGTTTTTTTTCTCAGGTTGACCTTGTTCCTTTTATACTAGAGATATGGAGGTTTAACAGCTAGCGGATGTATTTCTGACATCCGCCTGAAAGACGTGACCACCACCAGAAAAGTGGTTTTCCGAGACACAAACTTTATGTCTGTGGTTGCCAACGGTTCGAACTGGGGTTTCATGAGATTTCCACTGAGGTAGTGCTTTTTTATGAGTGGGGTAGGTGCGGAATAGGCCTCTCATGAAGTGTTTTACGATGCATGCTCTGAAAATGGGAGCTTTTCTTTGCTTTATGATGTATCTAAAAATTGCTGCCAAATGCACCTTGATGGATGAGTGTGATAAATCATCTTTGGCTAATTTCAACAAGTACAGTAGGATTTGGTAAGGCTCCACAAAGAACGGGTCCAATTGTTCTTGAGAACACCATGTGCAAAACCTATCCGACTTGTATTTGTACGATTTGTTTGTGGATTCCACCCTGGTAGCCTTTAGGGTGTTTCTGCACTCCTGCGTGATTGGGAGTTGCCCGAATTTGAAGTCAGGAGCCAGGCCTTTAAGTTGAGTAACCATGGATTGTGGTGACACACCTGCTCGTTGCACATGGTTAGTAGATCGGGGTCTTGACCCAGAGGAATTGGAGGGTCCTGGGACAGGTGAACAAGCTCTGAAAATCGCTGTTGTCATGCCCATGTTGGCACTCTGGAGGAAGACTGTGCACTTGTACGTTGCTTTTATTTGTAGGACCCTGCGTATGACTGTCTTAGATTTGTATTTTACTTGCGGTTTTGGTGAAGTCTTGGTCTTTTTTTCGTGCAAATAGCGTTGGTTCTCATTGGCAGCTAGGACTACCCTGGAGAAGCACAGGGCAGACTGGATTCCAGAAAGGCCACATCCAAGGATAAATCCCCTGTAAGGGCAGAAAACCTTGCAGAGATCCGAGAGGCTCTAATGCTGTATTGCCGGATGAGCAGACAGTCAGGACAATCCAAGGAGGCAGTAGCAGAAGGCCGACAGTGATCAACAGAAATGAAGAGAGAACTAGGAAGAAACAGAGCTGGGTGGAAGGGTGGCGTGGCTGCTGGGTAACAGAGCGGCAGAAGGCAGGAGCGAAGAGGCTCCAAAGACAGAAGGGAAGGCAAGAGCGATTAGCGAGGACTCGGAGGGATGAGCGCTGTGGCAACAAAGTTGAAACGTGATGTTTGGCATTACTCATCTGCATTTTTTTGCTGCAGAACTCCTTTCTGTATGTCCAACAATGACGTGACGGCCATCTTGTGGCTGGCGGATATTGCTGCTTGGTTGGCAAAGGAGGAAGCCATTGGTGGTTACAGCATTCTGTCGGAAGGTTGATTGGCGAGACGTTACCTTCCACCCGTGCCAGAATGACCAAGGCCAGGAGCAAAGTGTGACAGACTGGCATTGGAGGCAATTCATACGCAAAGATTCCCTCCCATGACATTGCGAACACGTCACCTAGTGATTGATGGTGCGGATATCTGCTTGCGAACAGCAGGCATTTCTTGTTCTCCGATGTGGCAAATACATCGATGGTCGGTGTTCCCCATCTGTTGAAGATCTTTAGGAGTTTCTTGTCCGCCAGCTGCCACTCGCGTGACTGGTTGTTGGTCCTGCTCAGCTGATCTGCAGTTTAGTTTTCTTTTCCTGGAAGGTGAAATGCTTGTAGTTGCATGTTGTTCTGGATGGGCCAGTGCCACAGCTGTTGGGCTGCTCTGGAGAGGGTCCTTGATCTCATGCCTCCCTGTTTTCGTACATAATACATTGTGGTTGTGAGGTCTGTGAACACTCGTACCACTTTGCCTTTGAGCACTGGCTGGAATGAGTGGAGGGGGTGAGCCACTGCTTTCAGCTCCAGTATGTTGATGAGGAGTTGTGCCTCGGTCAGGGACCAATGGCCCTTCATTAACAGGTAGATACGTGTGTGTGTGTGTGTGTTGTGGGTGTGTGTGTGTGTGTGTGTGTGTGTGTGTGTTTGTGTGTCCCCCATCCTGTTAGTGAGGCATCTGTGATCAGGGTTTCCTGAAAAGGCGGATCCCTGAAAGGGACTCACTTGGAGATGTGGGATGGTATGAGCCACCACTGCAAGCTGTCTGTGAGCAACTTTGTTAATGCCAGCTTGTCATTCCATGTTCCCTTTAGCTGGGACCACCGATCCGCTGAGAATTCTCGTGGCGGCTTCATCTGTTACCTGCAATGTTCTATTAGTGGAATGCATGGCGACATGGTGCCTAAAAGTTGCAGGACAGTTCCGACAGGGACCTTAGCGCCCGGATAGAACTTTCTGATTAAACGCGGTATTGACGCAGCCCTCTCTATCGAGGGACGTACTCGGCCATCTTTAGTTTTGAACTGCGCCCGTAGGAACACTAACTTGTTTGATGGCTTGAAGCAGGACTTGCTTGAATTTATTGCTAAGCCGAGGTGTAAGAGGGTGCTGGGCACCAGCCGGATCGTTCTTTCTGCCACTCTGTGCAATGGTGCTCGTACTGACCAATCGTCCAAATGTAACAGATTCTGAGCACGGCACAACACAGCCAGGCACTCTTTCCACTGACAATGAATGCGGCGCACAATAAAAACGCTTTTTATCTTTATTTATACCCCCGGATTCTACTTTGAGAAGGCACCCAACCCGTCTCACACCCATCTTAACAAACACCCTGTGTCGCAATGGACTATGAACCAGGCCGGTGTGTAACAATGAAATATTTATTAATTTTTATAATTCAAAGAAAATCAAGCTAATCAAAATTTAGGACAGCAGTCACCACTAATGTGGTTATACAATGCAAAAATCCTACAACACAATTAATTCAAGTTCCTAACATCATCTACATAAACCATGAAAGTACTTTTCTTCAAAATGACAGATGGCACACAGGTTGTGCACTGCCCTGCAACACTTTTTCCCCCCAAATACCTACTAACGAAATTCTTTGTGGATAGAAAGAGGTGGCAAGGAGTCTGTATAAGGAGGGAAAAAAATCAATTTTTAAATTCAACCCACCACCGCAGGATGGGAGGCCAGAAACAAATTGAAAGCTTTCAAAGGGAGCAAAATGGCATGCTCAGATTTTACTGCTTACTTATATATCAGTTTACAATTGCAGTGGGAAAGCTAGGACAGAAATTCGTGTGGCTGTACTTAAGAGACAAGGAATCTTATAGACTACTGAACAGGGCACCAAAGCAACGTGACACAGGTAAGAACATCGATTTTGGGAGGAAAACAATGCAGAAAAAAACATGCGGCAGAAGTGCAATTTCTTATTTTACACAGGCTTTAAAATGACAAGCAGCTAAGATCGGGGCTTAGCTGTCAAAATCGGAAATCGTTTTTTGGGATGAGAAACAAAGGCACATAACAGACAGGATTCTGAGTGAAAGGGAATCTTCTTAATGGGATTATGTTTGGATTTTATATGGGAAAAGTGCAAATCAGAATTGAGAGAAAAGCAAAATACACATGCAAATTCGGTTTTGGTTGCACAATGACAGGTTTATTTATTTAGTTTATTTAGTGCATTTGTTATACGCCGAGACCCTTAGTTATCACAACGTAGTTACAGACAGTTTAAAAAGTGGTTACAGGCATTATTGAGGATAGTTACACAAAAGAATTAAAGAACAATTACAATCAGATAAAAAAGATAAATGTACAAACAGTTCGTAATCAGTAATGGCAAGAAATCTAATCAGAGCTTGGGGACTGAAAGAAAGGGAAGATTAGGATGTTCTACTGAGGCTATATGTTAATGACTATATTATTAAGGAAAGACTGCGCGCAAGGGGGTTAATTTCGAAAGTTAACCGGCTTGCACTACGTACCTCCTCATAGGGGAATTAATGTATTTATTTCAAAATAGTACTAAAGACTTGCACAGATAACTGAAATAATTAGCATAAGGAATACGCTAGCAGACATAGACTAACACAGATTCTTCTATGGAAAAGGTGAACAGATGACACTAGCAATCTGGGATTTCAATAGGATTTGAATAGGAGATGCAGATTCCAAAAGAGAGGGGTATGCAATATGGGAGTTCAGATCGGATTTTCAGTAGGATGCAAAATTAAAAAGAGAGGGAGATGCAGTTTTTTTGGACTGGGTGAGGTGATACTTACAAGGTAAGCTTGAGTTTGGGACTGTGGACAGCCAGCGAGGTTTCTGGACAGCGGGGCCAAGGGATCTGGTAACCTGGACAGCGGGCTCAAGAGATCTGGTCACTGGGACAGCTGGGCTCTCCTGGAGGGGATCAGCTGGGCAAGGTCTGGTCACTCTGGACAGCGGGATGGATCAGCTGCCTTTCCTCTTTTCTCCCTGCATTATTTGGTATGGCTGGATCTGGAGGGGAGGTTCTGCCGGGATCTGGATCAGCTGCCTCTGGATCTGGTTTTTGAATCTGGATAGTGGGATGTATTTCTGCTTTCCTGGATCTTGGTGTCTGGTTTTCAGTTGCTTGACCCTAGTGTTTCCCTGTCTCCTGCTTAAATAGCCAGAGAGACATCACAGAATTTTACAATCTGGGCAGGAGTACTCTGGACGTAATCCTCTTTCGGGATAGGACAGGCTACTGGTGTTCCTCCCTCCGGGCTGATTTGTTCAGGGGAAATTACATCATTTTATGTGTGTGCATTTATGACTTCCTTTGTTTTCCCAGAGTTACTTTTTACAAAAATAAGTTATGGAGCAAAACTTCAAATCCATCCTAGTCCCAAATATAAGAAACATATATGCAGATTCCATATTTCACAGGGAATCGGACAGTCCGATTGCCAAACTCTATGTGATGTTGCATGCCCTTTGGCACAATTTTGGCATTTTTAGGAGAAACATAATATTTAAAATTCTGCAAATGGCTACACATATACCCACACCTATTTTGCATATTTTCATCATGTTTTATATCATTATCATTTATACTTCACCCAGAAATGCATTTTTCCTGCCATTCCAGTTCCCGAGGTGCTAGGAACATATGCTTAGTCTCTTTGGGTTTGTCCATAACACACATAGAATGCTGGCATAAAATAACATTACTGCTGATTCAGGGCATTGAGAGAAAAGTCTTAATATAAAAAGTTCTTTCAAGTCACTGGGCTAGATAAGTCACAAGTGTAGGTGGTCTTTCCAACCCCCACAGCCAAATTGTCTTTCCCTGGGTTAGTCTGAACAAAGGGTTTCCATGACACCCTTTGAAGCCAGGGAATGAGGCTGAGGAGGGTTGTCAAAGGAAATCACACCTCTTGGTGAAAATGCTGGTTCCCCTTGGGTCCTTTGTTCCTTTCTTTAAGGATGCCGGTCAGTCTGACGAGGCCATAAACTCCCAACACTTTGGCCCTTTCATTTGCCCATGGAGGCTGGTTCACTTGTGGAGGTAATTATTTTCCCATAGAAGGCAGGGCACCTTTGAAGTAAGTTTCTGGGCCACCTGTTCTGCTGGTTTCAAAGTGTTTTTCTTTCTTTCTTTCAACAGAAACCAAGTCTTTTTGAGAATAAATATAATGTACATTTTAGGTAGCCATCTCACAGTAAACCCCCCACATATACAATACTGTCTCTGTGCGAGTAACACTGTTATTTGTCAGTTCACTTTTAAACAGCGCTTTCCTGATTTTCAGAAGAGCAAATTCACATGTGTGTTCATTTCAGTTCATTTTGAGTTAACCAATGTGGTTTTTACAGCACACAGTTTCTTGTTAATTAACCTTCTGGAGTGCTTTTACAGATCTGGTCAGTTTCTGGACACAGAGAGATATACTGCCAAGCATTTCTTTGAAATTGACATGGGAAAAAGAAACACTGCGTTATTTCTTTCATTTACTGCAGTTTGTGCGCAATAGTTTATAGAAAAAGAAAACAATAGCTGTGTATACATGGAAAACTGAATTCTTTGCCTTTCAAGTGATTTCCCAGTCCATCAGCTGTTCTGGAAATGTATTGTCTCACTTCTTGATACTCAGCAGAAGTAAAGCATGCCAGGATGGGTTTCCAGGAAGGGAACAACTTTGTGATGTTTTAAAATGAAACCAAGAGCAAATTGCAAAGCCTTCTTGGATGTCATGTGTGCAGCTTTAGTATTCAGAAAATAGAACAGCAAATGTGGTGCTGTTAAGCATGTAGGTCATTTTCAGATGATTTAAATGGAGGTAAACAATACAGAGCACTTCTTTTGGTGGTATTCTTGTGTTTAGTACTCGCCACACATATGCGCCATGGAAAGAAAAGCGCTGCTGTTTTTCGGCATTATTTCCATGCGGTTTTTGCTTGAAGGAGATTTCTGCAAGAGCCTTAAATGTATCCCACATAATCTTCCCCCACCCCCGCTCTCCCGTGACATGTTTGTTGAGGGAGAGTAGGGCAGAATTCTCCTTCATCAAGGCGCAGAACTCCAGGATTCCCTCCCGTCCTTGAGTCGGAGGGTATGGAGTGGCACCCTCTTTCCTTTCCTTTCCAGGTCTCTAGGGAGGTCCTCACCAGGCTAGGAGGTAATAGAGTTAATCATCTAATAGAAGATAAAAAACAGGTTTTAGGATTTTTAAATGGCAGCATTGCCGGAAGATTTACAGCAGCGGAACAATGATTGCAGTTACGTTTTTTCTTATCTCACACTTATGTAATAACATCAAGCAAATTACTCAACAGGGAAAGGACACCATTTGACTTTTAAAACATTTTTCATTTTTACAATAACACTAAAGAAAAATACTCTGTTATATAGCTATCTCTATGCACCTAAATACTTCATTCTGTTTTTTCTTTTCCTTTCTTCTCAATCTCCAGATTCCTCTGCTTGGTTTTCTTTTGGCTCGTCAATCAGCTGCAAATTGTGTCTGGGGTGACAACTTTTTAACTGATTGGTGGTGAACCATTTCTCTTCGGACAGCTCTCCTTTGGGGATGCAGATCCTGTAGGTAACAGGTCAAATTTTGTCTACAATTTCAAAGAGACCACGTCAGGAGGGGAGGAATATATGCTCCTTAGTCTGGTTCCTCTGAAAATTGTGGACCCTGTCTCCTGCCTATTCTTTTTTTAGTTGTTTTTAAGTCGTATTGGGTTATCATCCCCTCTGCCGCTTTCTCCAGATTCTGCTCAACGTACGGAAAAGCATGCTGAATGTGTTTTCTTAGATTCTCAACATATTCATTTGTTGTGGAGGCGTTAATCAGAGTCTGCTCTTGTGTTCTATAGAGCAGATGCTGGTGTAGCACCATTCTTTGTCCAGTCATTAGCTCAAATGGAGACATTTTGGTCACAGAAGATGGTGTAGATCTGATGGCCATCAGGACAAGCAGTAATTGGATGTCCCAATTAGGCCCAGAGTCTGCCACAAACCTCTTAAGAATGCTCACAATTGTTTTATTGTACATCTCAACTCCCCCACTAGAGGATTGACGGCATGCAATATGAAGTTTTCTTTTTACCCCAAGTATCTCCCACAGCTTTGTCATCACTTCGCTGGTGAAGTGACTTCCTCGGTCTGACTCAATCTGTCACGATGCCTGCCCCCAGACATCAGGAGAAGACCCATCTGCCCAGAGTACAGGCACCCAAGAGAACTCAGGGAGACTCAAGGCATCACCTAGGGGCTTTATGGACCGTTGGCACCAGGCTCATATTGCCTTTTTAAAACTGAGCAGGTCATTCCTGTAGAGAAATCATGCATAGGCCACCGTGAGGCCTAGAAGGGATTACTTTCTTTCAGGGACTATTTTTTCTTTGGTGTGGTACTGGAACTATTTTACCTAGGAACTACTTTATGGTGGCTATTTAAACCACGCCCGGAGAGCAGCACACGCTTTGTGTTATTCTGCATCTCTGCAGCGTAACGCTCGCCGTGCCTGCAGCCCAGCATCCTGTCTACAGCTACATCCGTCTTGTTCTCCGTGAACCGAACCTGTAAAAGAGAAGAGGAAGAGCAGATTAGAACAGGAGCCACACCATTAATCGTCGCTTTCATCTGGGAGTCGCCGCACCTGTGAGGAAAAGAAAACATCTGTTACCGCGCTGCACTGTCAGCAGCAGCACCGCGGCATACTCACCAATGCTCCTTTCATCCACACGATCCCGCGAGGCACTCTGTTGAAATCACAGCTCGGAGCATCTGCATCTGCAAAAGAAAGAAAAGACAACAGGTGAGCTGCACTCTGCAAAAGGCATTCAAATTCATACCGCAAGATACTTACTTGGTACATTACCGCTCGAGGTGTTACTAGTCATCATCCTACGTCCATCATCCCGGAGAAGCGCCGCACCTGCAAAATATAGAGAGGACAATTGGTTAATCTCATAATGAACAATTTCGCTTACTAAGATTAGTGCTTGGTGCAAAACTGACTCTTACCTTGGTGCTACCTCAATCCTTCGAAAACGGAACATTCATCTTGGGCCATTCTGCAAGGGGAGAAATATATAAAAGGAGCAAGAGTGAACTATAAGACAATTGAACTCTGAAACTTTGCATTATACTTTGGATTGGCATTAAACTTACCTCGGAGTCATCGTTGTCTGAAAACTCTGCCATAAACTTACGGATCAGTGAAGTTAACTGGTTTCTACGCACCCCTGCACGCCGACGCAGGATGGAGAGCCCATCCTTCCTAACAATAAGGTGAGACATAATAAGGGGAACACAAGGTGGTTTAGGAAAAGACAAAGTTAACCCCTTTTACCACTGTCGGCTAATTACCATTTTACTACTTTAGGAAAATCCTCCTACGTGCCAGACAGACGAAACTGAGTGGGCAAGTGCAGTCGCTCATCACTACGAGTCACATTAGTGGAGACCGCGGCAGTCCAGCTTCGTTCGGCGCCCCTGTGGAACCCAGGTGAGCGTTACACAATCCTTTGGGGAAGGCCGAAACGGGAGAAGATGCAGTTGATCATCAGGGCAGCTGCTGTTTCTGCCTTGGAATTTGGGGCCGGGAGACATTCCACCCATTTGATAAACAAGCATGTTACTGTTAACATGTACTTGTTCCACCTAGAGGAGCGAATCACAGGCCTGATGAAATCTACTTGTAAATCTGACCAGGAGGGGAGCTCTGTTTCTGAGCGAACTTGGCGGAAATTGGGCGCACACAAGACACCCCTTCAAATATTGGTTGAGGTCCTCCCCCATGTGTGGCCAGTATGCAACCTCCTGCAAGATTTCTAAAGTAGTGTGAAACCCCCGATGACCGGCTGTGGCTGCGTCATGGGCGTGACTTAGCATCAGGCTTCGGAATGAGGTAGTAACCACCCACTGGTCACGTTCAGAGATGGATCTCCTTACCAACAAACGTCTTGGATTCAGAAATTTTTGAGAAACTTCATCACACCCGGAGATCCTCTTTCCCAATGTAATCAGTTTCAGTCAGAGGAAATTTCACGGGATCCTCAATGTGTTGGTAAAATTTCCCAATAATCGTATCCCCTTTTTGTACCGTGATTAAATCAGCATCTGGGGTCCCCTTACTCCACTAGGTAGTTGAGAGTTCATTGTGGGCAAGTGTTTGGGACCTGGTGACAGCAGTGAGCTGGATTTCCCCCAGCAGGGACTCTATCTCAAGGAGATCACCCTGGATGGCTCTGGTTTTGGCCAACTGATCAGCCAGGTCATTTCCAGTTTTGTCTGGTCCCTCTATTCTGGAATGACCCTTAATCTTTTTCCAACAGATGGTCATCCCCTTAGAGGTGACCAGATCATCAATATTTTGTATGAGTTTGCCATGCTCGAGTGGTTTGTTATTTGCACACAGCATGCCTCTGGTTTTCCAATTAATCAGGTGCTCCATGAACCCATTCCGGACATAAATCGGTGATTATGACCAGTTTGTAGAGTCGGTGTTGCACAGCAGGGAGGATGGCCTGGTGAACTGCCAACAACTCTGCCACCTGACTACTGTGGGGACCGATCTTGTACCCAGTGTAGGGCTCCGGGCATCATCCACCCTGGCATTCCCAACGCTGGCCACCAGTTCCTTTTCCCGGTTGTTGTCAACATGGTAGGGTCATCTGTCCACATAAACTGCAGGCATCCCCTTGCACGTGTCTTCTTCATAGACTTTGTGCAGGGATTCAGGTATGCCTCCATGTTGTTTTTTGTTTTGAGACTTTCGTTTTCTCGGACACAATCATGAAAGTCAGCCAAACCTTGCGCGAGGTGCCTCTTCTTGTTTTGGCCATATCTGACCGCCACAGGAAAGCGTTGCATGGACAGAATCCAGGAAGTAATTCTAGGATTACTTACATTTCCTACCCGGATTCTGTCACTTTGGAGGTATTGCAAAGGCTGGTGCGGAGTCTCTGCAATGATGTGCTCTCCCTGGATGAACAGGCATTTTTCAATGCCCACACTGTTGCCAGGAGTGCCTTCTCACAATCGTTGATTTTTTCCTCCACGGAGGATAAAGTTTTACATGCATAGGTGATGACTTTATTGACCTTGTCACGCTTTTGGTAGAATACTGCTGTCAAGCATGTATTCGAGAACCCTGTCTCCAAGAAGAACGCCTTGTTGTTGACGGGTTAAGCTAGACAAGGCGCTTGTGAGAGGCTTCTTTTGAGTTATATCACTGCCTCGGCTTGTTATGGACCCCACTCCCACTTGACCCCCCCCTTTAACAAATGGACCTGGGGTCTCGTGACCTATGCGTAATCCTCAATGAACTTGCTACTGTAATTAGTCAGTCCAAGAAGGCTCCTTAGTTCACGCAGAGTTGTGGGGTCTTTTAGTTTTAATAGTGATTCCACTTTCTTCCCCTGGGGACAGAGACCCTCAGGGGTGATTTCATGTCCCAAGAAGTTTACACGGGTCCTACACCAATGTGCCTTCTAGAAGGACAGTTTTGCTCTGGCAACCTTCGACTGGGTCAGAACATAGCGTATTTCCGCTATGTGTTACTCCACAGTTGAGCTTTTAATCAAGACATCATCCACATAGGCCAGGTTACCCCTTTCACCCATGTCGGGCATGGCCTTATGTAGAAATATGTGGAATTAATTGTCTGAGTTTATGTATCCGAAGGGAGTCCGGGTCCATGTGTACCGCTGCCCCCAAAGGTGAAGCCCAGCTTGTACTGGTCCTCCCTACTAACGAGTACTGTCCAGTATCCATTGGTCAGGTCAATGGCGGTGTACACCTTTGATCCCTGGATCTGGCCCACTCCTTGGTCAATGTAGGGAAGAGGCCATCGGGACATGTGGACCCATTTGATCAGCTCCCTAAGGTCTGCACAAAGTCTGCATTGGCTATTTGGTTTTAAAATCCCCAGTATCGAATTATTAAAGGGTACTGTGGGCTGGACAAACTATTCCACGGGACTCTAGGTTTTTGATGATTTCTGTAAAGGACACCATTGGTCCTATGATTTCATTCCCTAAATCCATGGAAAAATGGTGGTCATCAACCGCCATTCCAATAAAGGTGTCTGCGCCCAGAGTGTTACTCAGAGTCGCTGTCATCCACCAATATTGGAATGGTGCTGTGTTCCAAGTCCACTAATGATGTCAGGTTCAACCCCAACCCATACTGTTTGAGATGGGATTGGAGTTGTACATAAGCGTCTGGATTTTGAAGTTTCTGTCCTCTCATAATTTTTAAGTAAAGTGGGAATTGTCGGGTCCGTCCTGTGATGGTGACCTCCTCTCCAATTTGAATTTCAACTGCATACGGTAGCAATTGAGCTGACCGAAATGCCTTTTCAGAATCAAAGCCCACGGGGTTGCCCCCTAATCGGGACCAGGCCTTGTAATTCATGAGGTCCAAATTAATTGCGAACCAATTGAGAATGTCACTGCCTAAATAGAATGTAGAAGGGACCTCTTGCACGACCCAACAATTATGCTCTATTCTTTTATCACCTATGGACATTTTTAGCATGCACCTGCTAGGCAGGAGATGTTTGGAATTAGGAGTCTCCAGACCCATTTCCCACTTATCAACCAATTTAAAAGTGGGAATGGTCAGATCTTTTGGGAGTTTCCTGAACAATGCTTCGCTGATGAAGCTTTTTCCATTATTCAGGCAAAATGGCAAGAACAGGCTCCTTCCCCCTCATTTAACTGAATAGGAAGGAACAGCTGTTCACCCATTTTCTGAATATCAGCCAAGCTTTGAGCTGGTTTTTCATGACTTTTTACTACAGGCCTTGGATTTTCAAATTGTGGTTCGGTATAAAATTTCAAGGTATTTCCTTCCAGTGTGGAATCCCACTTGAAACTGGAAGGAAGGTTGATTTTCAGGAATGGAGAGGAGTTCCCATCCCCAGTTGATTGTCCTACAGCAATTACAGTAATGTCAGGTATTTGATTGGTTTGAAAATGGAACTCAATTCGGTCAGATCGCTGTTCAACCATCTGGCATGTGCAATTTAAACAGATATAGCTGATGCTTTGCTTTAATTTTATTGGCCGGTTAGCCCTAGTCCAGAGGACCTTGTTCACACAGTCTATCAGGGGAGACAACCCCCGAAGGAGGTAATTTCCTCTGGAGTCACGACTATAACTGGGTGTTTCACCTTGTGTCGCCCAATTTTAAATTTCCAGATCCGCAGTCCCCTCGATGGGAATTTCATTCCTGTCGAAGTTCTGGAGTTGTCCACTAAGAGGGGTGAGAGGGATCTGGTGCCTCTCCCCCCTTCCTGAATGTAGCTGCTCAAAGGCCCTTTTGGACAGAAGAGTGGCTTGGGACCCAGTGTCCACCAGTGCAAAGATGCACATTGCCCTTGCACTCGGATGGGATCATAGAACCTACCTTCTTTCTCCTCCACGGGGCAAAGGAAATGGGCATGTTGGGAAAGCTGTGCAGTTAGTTTCTTTATTTTGGACTCCGGCACGGTGGGATCTTGGACAGTACTTTGTGTCGGAGTACGGGAATCTGTAAAAAAAATGTGGCATCCTGAAATGGATGGGATTTTGGAATCCCCTTTCTCCCTTAGGTCTGTGCTGTCCCCCATAACCTGGAGACAGTCACTAGACCCGGTTTACGGGGAAGATCCCTCAGTGGTCGTTAGGTTCCCTGGATGACAATTCTGGGGTTCAGGGATGGGCGATTCTCAATCAGTCCCCACACCTACCCAGTCTGGATTATGGTCTTTTGGGACCCATTTTTCTTTGGGAGGAATTCCCCCATCCTTGAAGGAGAAGACTTTCTTCCCAGAATCCTCCAAGGATTTTTCCCCATAAACTGGAGGACAATGACTTCTTCCACAAAATGGGTCTTTTTGGTCTCTTTGTTTCTCCTACCCACCCTCTGTTCCCTGGGTTGCAGATTTTCGAAGGCAGGAGATTTAAGTTCCGGTTCTGTGGTGTCTAGGGGCTTTTCACGGGTGAGGAAGGAAGCTTCTTTTAGGGCAGTGGTCTTCAAACTTTTTTGGTCTGGGCCCCCCCTGAGCAAAATTTGGGCAGGCCGGGCCCCCCCAAATGTGCCAGATGAACCTTTGCGCGCCATCACCGCACCCTACTCCAAGTACAGACCCTGGCCTCTCCCCACCCTGCTCCCCCCACTATCCCAGTGCTCCCGTCCATCATGCTCCCACCAAAGTCCGATAACACAATCATACACGCATCCATACACATATTTAAATAAAAAATAAATCAACATAAAACGTACCTTCTGCAGCAGCCTGCTCGTGGTTGCTAAAATGTCCCGCTCCAGCTTGCTCTGCCCATATGTGCGAGGAGGCGCAGGAGCACCCTCTCGCACATACATACATGCAGTGCCCCAGCCAACATTTCCAATGAGCTATGCAAGGCTGGCGAAGCAAAAGGCCCCCAGTGTTGCATGGCTCAGTGGCCATGTGCGCTGGGGAACTGAACTGTCAAAGGCAAACAGTGTTTCCCTTTGACAGTTCAGCCAGCCCAGGAGCACTCCATCAACTGGAAAAAGCAGCTGAGGGAGTGCTCAGTGTTTCACTGGGCTGGCTCCTAGGCTCCTCCATAATGGGCGAGGGGGCCAGTGGGTGGACGCCCCCTCACCCATTATGGATGAGCTGCCAGACTTGGACTGGCCTATAGGGCAATAGGGCGATGACCGTACCTTAAAATGCAAAATGCTAGCATAGGCCAGTCAAAATGTGCCACTTTTTTTGGCCAATGTGGGCCAGTTTGAGGAGTTACTTAACTATGCAGCTAGTAGTTTTTACCATTATTGCTGAATAAACATTCTTTAAATATCACAATTTGTTTACATTTGAACAAAAAACACCCCCTTGGGTACTATTCAAACAGTCAGTGACTAAAGGACTGAATATCCATTTGCAACTGCTGGCCACTTTTTCATTGGTGCCTAAGGCCGTTTTATGGACCAGTCTGACCATGTGAGCTGCCTGTACCCATTTACTCCAATCTAAAAAAATAAAAAAAAATGTAACAAATATATATGGGATACATTACTCACCATAATCGTATTTCTGATGCTTGTATCTGCTTAGATTCACATGCTGTGCATAGGCCGACATCTAGTGGAAGCTGCGGAGTATTACAGTTTGTTTTTCGAAACTCGAAAATGGGCGTCGACACAGGGCGTGCCAGTAATACTATCCCTAGTGTGACGTCCACTGTACACAAGATCCCTCACGCGTCTAGGATCCTCAGATTGTATTTTTTCTGACATGAGGTAGCATGAGGAGTAGTGCGAGTACAGATAATCCAAGCAGATAGATAGAAAGGTTAAGACTACAAGCAACCATGCGCCTTCTCTCAGAGGGGAGGAAGGGTGGGTCGCATGTGAATCTAAGCAGATACAAGCATCAAAAATACGATTACGGTGAGTAATGTATCCCTTCTGAGGCTTGTGGAATCTGCTTAGATCACATGCTGTGCATAGATTAGCGAGCAGTACCTGAAGAAGGAGGTGGGATGTGAGAAGGGTCATGAGCAAATAAGTGTCTTAGAACCGCTTGTCCCACTTGTGTATCTGCCTTGGAATGGGTGTCAATGCAGTAATGCTGAGTAAAAGTGTGAATAGAGCTCCAAGTAGCTGCTTTGCAAATGGTGTCAAGGGGTACATTTGCAATGAAAGCCAGAGTGGCCCCAATGCCTCTAGTAGAGTGGGCTCTTGGCGTGAAAGGCAGAGTTCTTTCAGAGAGTGAGTAACACAGCTGGATACAGTTAATAATCCACTTCGAGATGGCATCTTTAGAGACGCGATTCCCCTCTCTGCCTGTAGCTACGAAGACAAACAGTTGATCTGTTTTCCTTAGCGGTCTGGTTTTATTTACATAGTAGAGGACCGCCCTACGCACATCTAGGGTGTGTAGTTTCACCTCAGCCGAGCTTTGAGGGTCTTGGAAGAAAGCCGGAATGTCATGATCTCTGCTTCCAAAAGGTCAGGGTTTTCCCAACTCCCTTGGAAGCAGATCCATAACCCAGGTTCCGAGTGCCAACCAGTCTCAATTGGGACCTTTTGGACCGAGTCCTGGCGCCAGTGGCACCAGGCTCATAAATATGCCCAGTCCCAGCGCTGGAAGCGCCGGGCTCATAATGCTTGGGTGGACTTACCTGCAGCAGACCATGCTGCTTACTTACCTGCTAGTTGAGCCTCTGATCCTCTTCTGTTTGGAACTACTTTTCCTGTTGGGTGGGGCAGGAGCCACTCCCTAGGTTCAGAACACTGGAACTCTTCTGGAAAGCAGGAACTCTTTTCTTACCTAGGCATGGCTGTGGAAGGAGACACCTAAGCACTACAGGAGGCTATTTAAACCACACCCGATGGATGAATCTTGCTTTGCGTTATTCTGCATCCTCTGCAGCAGAACGCTCATCGTGTCTTCTGCATCTGATCCTGGGCCTAAGGAAAAAGGCTTACCATCCTGAATCCAGTCTTCAGCAACACCTATAAAGACAAGAAAGAACAGGTTAGCATTACGGTCTTCAGTGACAGCGCTTCACTTACCTGGTCCATCGGCTGTCACCAACGCCTCGCGCTGCATTCCGGCATCTGAAAGACAAAGGCTTACCTACTCTTCGTGCGCTCCGGAGGTCTTCGCACTGCATTCCGGCATCTGAAAGACAAAAGCTTACCAACTCTTCGCACGCTCCGGAGGCCTTCGGCGCTGCATCCCGCATCTGAAAGACAAAACAAGGTGCGTTTAAAGACATTGGGGAACTTTAATACTCACGTGCCATTACTCCTTTCCACATCTAACCCAGTGGGTATTCCGGCACCCTGCAGCCGCTCCAAACTTGTACCTGCAAAATAAAAAGACAGTTAGAGCGCATCGTGAAGCAGGCAACAAGCGCTTACTTACGTGCTTCCAGGCGCTTCCATTCATCACACGGGCTCCATCTTCAACTCACTTCAGCCCGTCATCCGCCATCGCGGGAACCCTGTAAAAACAAGAGACATCATTACTAAAGACTTTTAAAGACATTAGAATTACTCGAAACTTACCGTTCGTGCAGTAAACGACGGACAGCAGTCCTCTGAAGTCAAGAGGCCTGCTCCCCTTATCCAGTGAAGAAACTGGTTACAGCACCCTGCCCCGAGGCAGATGGAGAGCACGGCGTTCACTTACCTAAGGTGAGAGCGTTAACCTTGGGGTTCTACAGGAGAAGAGAAAGGGAAGAAGAGAGAGACATTCAATAACCCAGTTCATTAATCCCATATTTTCTATCTGCAGACAATTTACTCTTCGAGTCAGACATACAGTGCACAGAGGTCCAGCCCAAAGAGCCAGCCGTGTGTTACACATCACCTTTGAAGATACGGTATACGCCTAGTCAAGACCGGCGCCTCTACGGGAATCAGGTGAGCGTTACAGAACGCAAAGCCTACCGCAAAACTCCCGTCCAGGCGCTATGGAAACCTCGGATACCGACCAGCTAGCCCAGTTACTTGGGGAACTAAGGGCAGAAGTGCATGCAGCCCGTCAGGAAACGAACGCTCTAAGGAGGGAACTGATTATTTCCAAGGAGCGAACAGATGATCTCGCTAGACAATTGCTACAGTCACAAGCCGGACAGACCCCGTTACCCGCATCTGGGGGAAATCTTCCTTCTACATCCTCTATGAATCCAGTGCAGATCAACCTACCTGGGAATGTACCTCTGGCTCCGCCCGAACGATTTTCTGGTGACCCAAAGAGGTTTGCAGTATTTATCAATCAGTGCCGGTTGCATTTCTTATGCCGGCCAGCAGCATTTCCAACTGATCAAGCTAAAGTAGCTTTCGTGCTTTCGTACCTTAGTGGCAATGCGGCAGACTGGTCGATCCCTCTAGTAAATCAAGATGATCCGGTCCTCCATGATTTTCAAGCTTTTCAGCTCAGTATGGAAAAACTGTTCGCAAGACATTCACAGGGGCAGGCCTTGGACAATGAGCTCCTTTCGTTGCGACAAGGTAATCAAGACCTTTTGGCTTATATTGCGTCTTTCAACAGACTGATAGTGGAAACTCAATGGCCTGAGGACAAAAGGATTACGCTGTTTTATAGAGGTCTACGTGGAGAGCTCAAAGATGTGTTAGCCCAAGTAGTGAATCCCCCACAAGATTGTTCGGACTATATAGACTTAGTCGTTCAAATAGATCACAGACTGCAGAACAGGAAGGCCGATCGTTCCAAGTTTGATGCTCGAGTATTTTCTAAACCGCCAACTCCTTCCAAAGGAGTAGACTCCGGGGAACCCATGCAAATAGGGGGCCTGAAAGGTCCTCTAACACAAAAGGAGCGGGAAAGGAGAAAACAGTTGCAATTATGCCTCTATTCCGGAAACCCAGGGCACTTTCTTCGAGACTGTCCGGTGAAACCTGCCAAGAAGGCAGTAGGAGCTGCAGTTACCAAAGTTACAAACTCTGAGCAGGGAAACGACCTCGCCCGACAAGAATAGAGGTCCTCTTGCCGAGCGTGAAAACCAGTTCCGTGACCTCGCATTTCGTGATACCTATGGTCCTCATTAGCCCTGATAATCCGGATCGATTACATGCAATTGAAGCTTACGTCGACAGCGGTGCCATCGGCAATTATGTGGATCATGAAATGGTTTTGAGGATGAATCTAACTCTTTGTCCCAAGGCTGTAAAGGACGTCATTACTACGGTGGATGGAACGGAGATAGCCTCCGGACCAGTAACGCATACCACTCAAGAAGTGACGCTAGTAAGTCAAGATGGACACCATGAGAAGATCGTGTTCGATGTGATAAAGGCTCCTCAGTTTCAGATTATTCTAGGAATACCTTGGTTAGAGAAACACAATCCTCTGATCGATTGGCGAGCAAGAACGGTCGAGTTTCCAGAATGTGTCTCTACTTGTCACCCTCCACCTGGTGTTGCACTGGCAGCAATTTCTTCAGAAACTCCCCAGTTACCTCCCGAATACCTAGAATACCAAGATGTTTTCCGGAAGGACCAGGCTAACTCTCTACCTCCTCATAGGTCTTATGACTGCCAGATAGACCTGATACCTGGATCTACTCCTCCTTGTAGTAGAATTTATGCCCTCACCGAGCCTGAGAACCTTCACCTTCGACAATACCTGGATCAATACCTGGCAAATGGGTTTATTCGTCCTTCCAAGTCCCCTGCTTCTTCAGCTTTGTTCTTCGTTCCAAAAAAGGAAGGAGACCTTAGAACTTGTATAGATTATCGCTCCCTGAACCAGATCACCGTCAAGAATAGATATCCGTTACCTTTGATCCCTGAACTCCTGGACCAAGTCAGAAAAGCATGCATATATACAAAGCTGGATCTTAGAGGAGCCTACCACTTGGTACGAGTAAAAGAGGGCGATGAATGGAAGACGGCCTTCCGCACCAAATATGGGCTATTTGAATATCAGGTCATGCCCTTCGGACTTTGCAATGCCCCGGCCGCCTTTCAATATTTTATGAACGATGTCCTCAGAGAGCTCATAGATGTGTGTGTTGTTGTTTACATTGACGACATCCTCGTTTATTCTTCATCGGAATCTGAACATCGGAAAAACGTGAAGATGGTCCTCGAAAGATTGCGTCAACACAAACTTTTCGCTAAGTTGGAAAAATGTGTTTTCAACGTGACTGAAGTTGAATTCTTGGGATTCATATTATCACCTGGCGGAGTGCGTATGGATTCAAAGAAGGTCGACGCAGTTCTCAAATGGCCATCACCATCCTCCATAAAAGGTGTGCAAAGCATGTTAGGCTTCGCTAACTTTTACCGCAGGTTTATCCCCGAATTTTCTCGAATAGTCCAGCCCATCACTGCCTTGTTAAAGAAAAACAAACGTTTTGAATGGTCTACCAAGGCGGAACAAGCTTTCCAGGATTTGAAGACTAAATTTATCTCTGCACCAATCTTAAAACACCCTCGCCCCGAACTCCCCTACATCGTGGAAACTGATGCTTCAAGCCTTGCCATGGGGGCAGTTCTATCACAAAAGGACCCGGTAACCAATCAGTTACATCCCGTGGCATTTTGGTCCCGCAAATTCTCGCCTCCTGAAATCAATTACACGATTACTGACAAGGAACTTCTGGCTATCAAGTCTGCCTTTAAGGCTTGGCGGCATTATCTGCTGGGGGCCCGACACACTGTTACTGTGATTACGGATCACCGAAACCTGCAATATTTGAAAACCGCAAAAGCCCAATCCTCTAGACAACTCCGTTGGGCATTATTCTTTGCCGAGTTTGACTTCATAATTACCTATCGACCTGGTACAAAAAACGGTAAAGCTGATACCCTTTCTCGGATGGGAGTGGAAGAACACTTGATCAACCCTAAACCTGTACCAATCATTCCCGAACAAAGAATTCTGGGTGTAATCGCCACACAATCCATAGAGGAAGTTAAGGATAAAGCCAGGCAACTTGTAACTCCAGCAGACATACAGAATAGGCATCTGCAGGGAAAGGACTTTGCAGTAAAGGAAAACTTGTTGTATTTCCAAGAACGATTATACCTGCCCAGCACAGATTTACAGGAAAAAGTAATCTCTTGTTATCACGATTCTTTAATGGAAGGACATCCCGGTATGGCCAAGACCTCAGAAAAGGTCAAGCGCTACTTCTGGTGGCCGTCTTGGGAAAAAGATATCAGAGACTTTATAATGTCCTGTGGAGTATGCGCCCAAAACAAGAGTCAAAAGGAAAGACCAGCAGGCCTCTTACGCCCTATTGACATCCCACCTCGCCCTTGGCATACGCTTTCTATGGACTTCATCACCGATCTACCTCCATGCTCCGGATATAATACGATTCTAGTAATCGTGGACTTATTCTCCAAGATGGCGCATTTCATTCCGCTCAAAGGCTTGCCAACAGCAGCAACTCTGCCCCGAGAATTTCTCGAAAACATCGTCCGACTGCACGGTTTTCCTTCGGTTCTAATTTCGGATCGAGGTAGTCAATTTATTTCTCATTTTTGGCGAAGTTGCTGTCGGTCGGCTCAAATTGATGTGAGACTATCGACCAGTCACCACCCTCAAACCGACGGACAAACCGAGAGGACCAATCAAACTCTGGAACAGTATTTACGCTGCATGCTGCAACAAACTGAAAAATCTTGGAAAGACATCCTTTGGATAGCCGAATATGCCTACAATAACTCTGTCCATTCGGGAACTGGGAAAACCCCGTTTTTTCTTTTATACGGCAGTCACCCTCGAACCTCGGAGTTGGATCCCCTCCAAGATCTTTAAACACCAGCAGTAGACTACCTGCATTCTACAATCACCCAAGCCTTTAAGGAAGCTGTTTCTCACCTTCAAAGGGCTAAAGAACAATACAAGAAAGGAGCAGATCAACATCGGAAGGAAGCCCCTCAATATCAAGTAGGGGATCAAGTCTGGTTATCCACCAAATATCTACCTCTAAAAGGGCCACGCACATTCAACCCAAGATACCTTGGTCCCTATTCCATCACTACCATAGTAAACCCAGTAGCAGTCAAGTTGGACTTGCCCCCGCACATGAAGATACATCCGGTCTTCCACATCTCTCTATTAAAACCCGTGCAACCTCAAACCCGACTAACTAAATCTCCAAAACCCATCCTAGTTGATGGAGAACTCGAGTTTGAAGTCAAAAGCATTCTGGACTCCAAGATCTCCAAATCTAAACTATTTTACCTAATTGACTGGAAAGGCTACGGCCCCCAAGAGAGATCCTGGGAACCTGCTGAATACGTCCACGCTCCTCGCCTAATCAAAAGATTTCACCAAACATTTCCTGACAAGCCAAAACCCCCGGAGAAGCCCGGTTTGGGAGGGGCCTTGAGGGGGGGTACTGTCATGATCTCTGCTTCCAAAAGGTCAGGGTTTTCCCAACTCCCTTGGAAGCAGATCCATAACCCAGGTTCCGAGTGCCAACCAGTCCCAATTGGGACCTTTTGGACCCAGTCCTGGCGCCAGTGGCACCAGGCTCATAAATATGCCCAGTCCCAGCGCTGGAAGCGCCGGGCTCATAATGCTTGGGTGGACTTACCTGCAGCAGACCATGCTGCTTACTTACCTGCCAGTTGAGCCTCTGATCCTCTTCTGTTTGGAACTACTTTTCCTGTTGGGTGGGGCAGGAGCCACTCCCTAGGTTCAGAACACTGGAACTCTTCTGGAAAGCAGGAACTCTTTTCTTACCTAGGCATGGCTGTGGAAGGAGACACCTAAGCACTACAGGAGGCTATTTAAACCACACCCGATGGATGAATCTTGCTTTGCGTTATTCTGCATCCTCTGCAGCAGAACGCTCATCGTGTCTTCTGCATCTGATCCTGGGCCTAAGGAAAAAGGCTTACCATCCTGAATCCAGTCTTCAGCAACACCTATAAAGACAAGAAAGAACAGGTTAGCATTACGGTCTTCAGTGACAGCGCTTCACTTACCTGGTCCATCGGCTGTCACCAACGCCTCGCGCTGCATTCCGGCATCTGAAAGACAAAGGCTTACCTACTCTTCGTGCGCTCCGGAGGTCTTCGCACTGCATTCCGGCATCTGAAAGACAAAAGCTTACCAACTCTTCGCACGCTCCGGAGGCCTTCAGCGCTGCATCCCGCATCTGAAAGACAAAACAAGGTGCGTTTAAAGACATTGGGGAACTTTAATACTCACGTGCCATTACTCCTTTCCACATCTAACCCAGTGGGTATTCCGGCACCCTGCAGCCGCTCCGAACTTGTACCTGCAAAATAAAAAGACAGTTAGAGCGCATCGTGAAGCAGGCAACAAGCGCTTACTTACGTGCTTCCAGGCGCTTCCATTCATCACACGGGCTCCATCTTCAACTCACTTAAGCCCGTCATCCGCCATCGCCGGAACCCTGCAAAAACAAGAGACATCATTACTAAAGACTTTTAAAGACATTAGAATTACTCGAAACTTACCGTTCGTGCAGTAAACGACGGACAGCAGTCCTCTGAAGTCAAGAGGCCTGCTCCCCTTATCCAGTGAAGAAACTGGTTACAGCACCCTGCCCCGAGGCAGATGGAGAGCACGGCGTTCACTTACCTAAGGTGAGAGCGTTAACCTTGGGGTTCTACAGGAGAAGAGAAAGGGAAGAAGAGAGAGACATTCAATAACCCAGTTCATTAATCCCATATTTTCTATCTGCAGACATCTTACCCTTCGAGTCAGACATACAGTGCACAGAGGTCCAGCCCAAAGAGCCAGCCGTGTGTTACACATCACCTTTGAAGATACGGTATACGCCCAGTCAAGACCGGCGCCTCTACGGGAATCAGGTGAGCGTTACACGGAAGCTCGATGGACTGGTTTACGTGGAATTTAGATATAAATTTAGGTGAGAACCTAGGGTGTGTGCGTAAAACCAGTTTATCTTTATGGAAAGTAAAGAAGGGATCCTGCACTGACAGAGCCTGAATTTCACTGACCCTTCTTATAGAAGTAATAGCTACTAAGAAGGCTGTTTTATAAGTCAGGTGTTTGAGACTGCTTTTATGCATGGGCTCGAAAGGGGGGCCCATGAGCTTAGATAGCACCACATTAAGGTCCCACCCTGGTGGTGGGTTTGAAATAGGAGGGTGAAGTCTCTTTACTCCTTCCATGAAGGCTTTAACTACTGGTACTTTCCACCACAAGACCTTGTTATGGGAAGTGGTGTATGCTGACAGGGCTGCCAGGTGTACTTTCAGTGAGTTAAAAACCAATCCTGCATCCAGCAGGTGGAGCATGTATGTAACAATAGTGGAAGGAGTGCAATCAACTGGGTTGATTTGTCTACTCTGGCACCAGATAACGAATCTCTTCCACTTGTCAAAGTAACAGTGCCTTGTGTTTGGTTTCCTAGATTCCTTTAGGATGCCCATACACCTCTGTGGTAAATTGAGATGTCCAAACTCTATGACCTCAGGAGCCATGCTGCCAGGTTCATTGAGTTGGGTTGCTGATGCACTGTTTGACCTTGGTGCTGGGACAGTAGGTTGTACCAGGCTGGAAGTTTGATGGGCTCGCACACCGCCATCCTGCGTAGGTGTGGGAACCACGGTTGTCTTGCCCACATGGGAGCAACTAGGATGAGCGTCATCGGCTCTCTGTTCATCTTGTTGACCACCTTCCTGATGAGGAGTAGGTGGAAAAGCGTACGCAAACATCACTGACGAGTTCATCCACAGGGTGTTCCCCTGGGAGTCTGGTTGTTGGAACCTAGATGCAAATCCTGGGCATTGTCCGTTTTCGCTTGTGGCGAATAAGTCTATAGTGGGGAAACCCCACTGAGAGAAGATATCTTCTACGACCTCTCTGTGTAGAACCCATTCGTGTTCCTCTGGGAGGGAGTCTCTGCTCAGAGCATCCGCTCGGGAATTGAGCTCCCCTGGAACATGTTGTGATGACAGGAAGATGTTCCGTCTGAGTGCCCATATCCAGATTTTCTGGGCAAGCTTGGACAGATTTGGCGAACGAGTCCCTCCTTGCTTGTTCAGGTAGAACATGGCTGTTGTGCTGTCCGTCCGGATTTGCACTGACAGGTTTAGTAGGTGGGGCTCGAACGCTTGAAGCGCTCTGAATACTGCCAGAAGCTCTAGCAGGTTGATGTGGTTCTTGGCCACTGAGGGAGACCAGAGACCCTGAGCTGTGTGGTGGAGATGGTGAGCTCCCCACCCCGTCAGACATGCATCGGTAGTGACTACTGCCTGTACTTCGGGATCGTATAAGGGTTTTCCCTGTGCAAGATTCTCTCTTGTCCACCAGTGAAGGCTTTGTACTAGTGTTGGCGAAACGACCACTAGATCGTCCCACTGACCACTTGCCTGAGACCACTGTTTCGCCAACCATTCCTGCATGGGACGCATGCGCAGGCGCGCGTGGGGGACCAGGTAAATACATGACGCCATCATGCCCAGCAAACGCATTGCTTTGCGTACCGTTCTTTGGTGACCGGACTGATATTGCGGAATTTGCAGTAGTATATTCCGAATTCTTTCCTCTGAAGGAAATGTCAACCCCTCTTGAGTATCTAGGATTGCTCCTAGGAACTGTTTGGAGGTGCTTGGCACCAGGCTGACTTTTTCTCGTTGATTGAGAAGCCTAATTCGTGGAGGAGGTCGATAGTCCTTTGAATGTTTGTTCTGCAAATTACTGGGGTTTCCCCCGTTATGAGCCAGTCGTCCAGATAAGGGTACACCGGGATTGCCTCCCTGCGTAGGTGTGCAGCCGCCACCGCCAGTACCTTGGTGAATACCCTTGGTGCCAAAGCTATCCCGAAGGGCAGTACTGTAATCCCCCCTTTTTAGGAGGGGGATTACCTCTTGTAGCGTAGTCATTAGAAACTTTTGGGGCTTGACATACTTGTTGGCAGGCCGTAAATCCAATACTGGGCGCATTGTCAAATCTTTTTTTTTTGGCATAAGGAAGTAAGTTGAATAAATACCCTTGTTTACCTGGTGTCCCGGGACGAGTTCTATCGCGTCCTTTGCTAGCAGATTGGCGATCTCCTCGAGGAGAATCTTCTGATGTTCTAAAGAGTGTACTCTTTGTCGTGGAGGATGGTTCCGGGGACGCTGCAGTAGTTCTATACAGTACCCTGCGGATACTGTTGACAGCACCCATCTGTCTGATGTGATCCCTTCCCAAGCCTGGGTGAAGTTGGAAATGCGTCCCCCTACTGGGGTTGCATGAGAAGGGACCCTGAACTGAGCGTCACTGCTTTGGTGGAATCGTGCTGCCTCCTTTACTGGGGCTGCCTCTGCCTTTACCACGTCCTCTCCTATTACCCCTGCCGTAACCCTGGGTAGACTGTTGGCTGTTGTTGTTCCACTGTGTACCCTGCCCCTGGGATTAGTTTGATCCTCTTTGGGAATTTTGGCCGCGTGGGCGACGAAAATTACTATTCCCTCTCTGGTTAGGGGGTTTATTGGTTAACTGGCCAAGGGACTTGATTGTCTCGTATTCGTCCTTGGCATTCTTCAGCGTGTCCTCGACCGCCTTACCAAACAACAGATCGGCTTCCACCGGTTTGTCCAGCAATGATGCCTGGGTTTCTGCCTTAAAACCAGACTGCCGTAACCACGCATGTCTCTTGATAACAGTACCTTCTGCTATCAATCTGCCTGCGTTGTCCGCGGCGTCAAAAGTTGCTTTTAAAATGCAACCAGACACAGCTCTACCCTCTGCAGAAATTCGTGCTAACTGGCCCTTTAAGGGTTCTGGTGCAGAGGCTATGAGTGCCGCGACTTCTTCCCACTGATGGCAGTTGTAGCTGGCCAACAGGGTGGTGGAGTTTGCAATCCTTGCCTGATAGGCGGACGTTGAGGCTACTTTCCTGCCGAAACCATATAGTTTTTTGCTCTCCTTGTCTGGAGGAGCTTCGGACGATGACAAGGGTGTTCCAGCCCTATTACGAGTGTTAGTGACAACCAGGGAGTCTGGTTTCAGATGTCCTCTTATATAGAGAGGGTCAGACTGGGCTGCCCTGAAAAGTTTTTCAACTCTGGGATTGACTGCTCTGGTGAGGTTCGGGTTCACCAGGGACGGGTCTATTCTTCGCTGAATAGACTTAAGGATAGGGATGGTCTGGGCAACAGGCCTCCTTTCTCCCACTAACTCCTCGGCGAAGACCCTCTCTTCCTGGACACCGTGGGTGTCAATATGGAAATGTTCTGCTGCTCGTGCGAGAACCTCGTTCAGGAGGGGTTGGTTATCGACAGGGGAGTCGGTAACCGGGGCTTCCTTCTCTACTGGGGAATCTACTCTGTAGGTTTCAGGGTCTTCCTCTTCCTGGTCCTCATCGTCCCCATAATAGCCCGTCCCGGTTTGCTCTTCTACCATGCCAAAATCTTGGTCCTCACCAAAGGAGTTTCTCCTTGATACAGTGAGTATGGCCGTGAGTATGGTTGTACCTCGAAGGGGTCTACAGACCTCATCGGCGTCTCAAACCGGGGCTTCTTACTCGGGGGGGATAGGATCATTAGAGCCTGAGGGTGTAGCCCCTTGTGGATTATATGAAAGGAAATGGTCTGGATTTTTATCATAAAAGTCTGCCAAAGAAGACATCCTTGACATGACCCTATCTATGTCATCACTCGACCATTTTTTGGAACTGGGAATGACTCTCTCAGAAAGTCTAGGCAATTTATCTTGAGTAGATTTGCTGGTTTTAGAAATATCAGCAGACCTGGTCTTGTCTGTCTGTTTAGGAGGAGTGGAGTGTTTCACAGGAGTGGAAGAGTGCAGTGGCTGCTTCTTCTGCTGTTTTCCCCCCCTCCCCGTGAGTGGAAAAGTGTTTTCCCTGTCCCTTTGTGGCTCCGGAGGTTTTCGATGCCTGGCGTCGAGGATCGGGGGTAGAGTCCCTGTCCTTCGAACGTGGGGCCGTGCTGATCTTGTCTGCGGGCTCCGACTCCTGGAGAGCGGCCTGAGGGTGGAAGTCGTCTTCGTCCTCCGACGATCGAACTTCTATTAGCCTAGGGAGCGAGGCACTCTTGGCAAGAGTGGATGATTGCCTGGAGTCATGCGGCAATCTCCATCGAGAACGCCCAGAGGACACTGATTCGGACCATTCTGTTTGTACCTCTTTCCGAGAACTCGACGCTGTCGAGTCTCGGTTGGACTTCGTGTGTTTTGTGTGAGTGGTGTGTGAAGCGCTTGTGTCGCCGGGGGTCTTCCCCATAGCCGCCCTGTCGGACGACCTTCCGAGGTCGGGGACCTGCGCTTGGCTGTCTTTTGATGCCGTAATGCCCTCGCCGTCCAAAAGCACGGCGTAGCTGCCATCGCTGAAGGCACCTCCACTGCCATGGCCGCCTGCCTGGCGTGGTGGGCCCAACGCTTCGAACAGTCCTTAAGTGTCTTAGGTTTAAACCTACTACACGCTCTGCAGTTCGCTTCGGGGTGGGCCCTCGGCAAGCAAAGATTGCACGTGGCATGCCTGTCGACCCAAGGGTATTTGCGATTGCACTTGGGGCAGAATTGAAAAGGGGTACCCTCCATACGCACCTTGAGGCCGCGGGCTGGTAAGTGTAGGAAATGTATAAGGTGTACCTAAGGTGTACCTATATATCAAGAGTGTAGAGTATGTCCAACCCCCCACTCTCCCTACTTGCAGGGCCGAGGCCAGAGGCCTTCCAAGGCCCGGGCCGAGGCCAGAGGCCTTCCGAGGCCCAAATCCGTCATGCAGCAGCCGACGGTCGATTTCTTCTCCAAGCCGGCGTCGAGTGTCGAAGTTCGACGTTGGGAAGGGGAAAGGATGTAAATTAATCAATATTTTAGCAAAAGTATGGCTAAGGCCAGGGGACTCCGCAAAATGCTTCCAACCAGTATGGTGGAAAAAAACAATCTGAGGATCCTAGACGCGTGAGGGATCTTGGGTACAGTGGACGTCACACTAGGGATAGTATTACGGGCACGCCCTGTGTCGACGCCCATTTTTGAGTTTCGAAAAACAAACTGTAATACTCCGCAGCTTCCACTAGATGTCGGCCTATGCACAGCATGTGATCTAAGCAGATTCCACAAGCCTCAGAAATATATATATATATATTTTGTTACACATTTCATGCTGGGCTCTCGCGCCCCCCCCTGGGACGCGGCCGCGCCCCACAGTTTGAAGACCTCTGTTCTAGGGCTTTGCATCCCCCTTCCTCCCATGCCTCCTCCTCTGCAACCAGTTCGTAGACTGGGTTCTCTCCCTGTCATTGTTACAGGGTGCCAGACCCTTGGTTCGAGTTATTCAGGGCCACCATGTCCATCTGATGGTTCTGCTGAGCCCTCAACATGCGACTCAGATCTTGAGTTAGAAGCTGGACCTGGCACTCCAGTTGGGACACCAGGTCTGACTGGTACGGGGGTCTTAAATCAACTCTGGGTTGCTCTCGGGAAGGGTAACTATCCCTTTTCTGGGAATGACCTGGGTACTCGGGGTTTCCCTGGAAGCCCTCCACCCTTGGCCTCACCTCTCCCGGATTGGGTGGTCTGGACTCCTGAAAGCGGGGAGAGTAAGGAGGGTTGTCCTGCATAGTGGGGATTTGAGGGTACCTGGGGAACCAATGCTTGGCACTCCTTGCCCACTGCATCGCCGCTCTCTGCCCCAATTTTCAGTGCTATGCGGATGATATCCAGCTCATTTTCAGGCTACCCTAGGCCTCCTCTTCTCCTTCCCTCATCTCTGGCTGTCTGTCTGCTATCCAGGAGTGGTGTGAGACCAATGACCTCTGCCTTAATGCCAGTAAGACTGAGATTCTACTCATCGGCACACCCACTCCCTCCTTCCCTGCAGCTCTCTGGCCGGCCTCTCTTGGCCCTCTTCCTGCTCCCACCTGCAAGGCTAAAAACCTTGGGGTCATCTTCGACTCCACACTCTCCTTCTCCCCTCACATCTCTGACATCTCTAAGAAGTCACACTACCAGCTGCACCTCCTCAGAGGTATTCTTCCTTTCCTCTCCTTCCCCCAGAAGCTCACCGTCTCCAGGGCCCTGGTTCTCTCTAGGCTGGACTATTTTAACAGCCTCTATCTAAATCTGCCTGCCTCTACTCTCCGCCCTCTGCAACTTATCCAAAATAGGACTGCGAGACTTGTCCTTGGCCTCAAGCCCAGGAATCATATCTCTCCAGGACTGAAATCTCTGCACTGGCTCCCAGTGGCTGCGAGGATTAAGTTCAAAACCCTCTTCATTGTCCACAAGACCTTCTGGGGACTGGGGCCGCAATACCTTCAACTCGCTCTTCCCAAATATCTTCCTTCTCGAGCCTTTCGCTCATCAGCCTCGAACTCCCTCAGGGCCAGTCGCTTCTCCAAGCAACAAGTTGGTGGTCGATCTCCCTCTTCGGCAGGGGCCTCCCTCTGGAACAGCCTTCCTGCCTCCATGAAACTTGAGTAGAACCATCAGAAAAGCCCTCAAAACCTTCCTCTTTGCTTCTGTTTTCTCTCCCTCTCTCCCCTGCTGAAATTCCTGGCTGAAACTGCACTGGTTACCTGGCCACCCTTTCTGATCTCGGGCCCAGGCCCCGCCAATTGCACGCCAGCACTGCCTCCCTGGCAACCCCTGCACCTGGGGACTGTTTTCTGTATCCCTATAGTTCCCCTACCAGCACGTATGTCTGCTCTTAACTTGCACTTGCCACCATCTGGCCACTTTCATTTATCTTATTTATTTATTCATTTATTCTACTATCCCATGTACTGCACTTTCCCCTCTCCCTTCCCCCATGCACTTTTCCCTTTCCCCCTTCCCATGCACTTGCGAAATCTGAATGACACCTGGCCTAGTAGGATCCTTGTCTGTCTTCCCACTGTTCCCCCCCCCTTGCCTCGTCGCGCCTTGAAACACTTGTGTATAGGTGCATTATAAGTGCCATATCATATCAAGTTTGGAGGGAAGTTTCCTGGGGCCGTACTCACCGGATTGGATCCCCCCCTGGGCCGGGGGAGTCCTCACGTACCCCAAGATGGGTCTGTTGTCCTTGTGCCTAGGGCTGATGTAATTGGCAGAGTTAGGGGGTACATTTGTGGGGTACCCTACCTAACTCCCACCTGTTTGTGATTGATCAGAGGGTCTCCTTTGCCTCTGAATTGGATGGTTTTGGGAAGGTGTATTTTTAGGCCCCCCCTATTTCTAGGTCCAAAATGGGGGCAACATTCACCTCCGCCACTTTAGCAACAGCGGGGTGTTGATTGGTTTGGGGTTTTTGGTTGGATTTTTGTTTTCTACTGGTTTTTGGACCTCGTAGATCCGGGTAGCTTGCTCTATTACCCAGACCAGGGTCCTGTCATCATGAAAATCCCTTACAAACTGGGTCATGATGTACTTTGGGAGTGGATGAAAATAGGCATTTATAAATCCCTCATTATTCATGCGCATCCGCCTAGTAATTTGCGCAAATGCCTGTTTTAGCTCCTGAACAAATTATCTTGGGGCCTGATCCTCTCCACACTGCAGATTGTAGGCCGTCTTGCTTGCCTCTTAAGGGCTTCTGTGCGTGGAGAAGTGCTTCAAGATGGCTGCCTTGTAGATGGACCACCTTGAATCGTGCTCGTCTTCCAGCCCAGCAAAGAAGCTGGAGTACTCTGGAGAGAATGTCCATTTTACATATTCTATGGAATTCTGGTCATTTTTAATGTTGAAAGAGGCCATCATCTGGTCGTATAGCTCCAGATGCTACCAGACAGAATATTTGGCATTTTTGTGGTATAAGGTCATGAAACTTTGACTAGCTTTAATCTGTTTAATGGGGTCTTTCACAAGAGTCCTCTTTTGTTTATTAGCCTTCTTTTGCCAGTGCACCCGATTCCATTTGCCCTCAGCCTCAGAGTTGCTGCTATTTGAGGTCCCATTCCTATCCTCTAGGTGGTCCCTAATTCTTTGAGCTTGAGAGTTTCTCCCAGAATGATGGGGCCTAGTCTCATCTCCCCTGTTGTGGCTTGGGCTCTCTGGGTCACTCCCCTTGGACTCCCTCTTTCGCACTGGAGAGTAGTCTTCCGACTCCTCCCTGCTTCCAGGGTTGGTGGAGAACTCCCCCCCACTTCCCTGATTGGGTGGATGTCTTCAGAATACTCTTTTGGGGTCTCAACTCAGACTCCTTTTTCTCTGAAAAGCAAACCAAGTGGTTCCTTTGTGGGTGATGTTGCTGCAAGTCTAGCTCCCTGATTTTCTCGCCATAGGAGCTATCCTGGTCAGATCCATCAGCCATAACATTTTTTAATCTGAACAGGGACGCCCATCCATCAGTCTCTGATGGACGCTGAACTGCCGGCTCAATCATGCTAGGCCTATTTAAGTCTGGTCGCCTCATGGTTTCTGGCTCAGGTGAACCGGTAGACATGAAGTAAGCAGTGTCTTGGGTATACAAGGTGGTAAATGGGTTTGAGGCCCTTGGTACAGAGGTTGCCCTGCCACTATCTGACTGTTCGGGCCCCTCAAGCTTCGATTCAACCTAGCATACTCTTTTTCTAGCTTACAAAGTTTCTCCTTCTCAGCCCCTAACTCTCAATAGTAGGCAAAGGCCTGAGCCTTCTGCTCCGCTATGAGGGCTTGACTGACCTCTATTACCTTCTTTTGCACTGCTACCTGGCTCTGAAGTCCCCTGTTCTCATCACAACGGCCTCATTGTCTTTTTGAGCTTCTTGTATTGTGTGGGAACACTGGGACCATTTTTGTTGCAGGAGATACATTTCCTGACTCTGTATATTTTTGGCTTGGGTGGTCTCTTCTAGATCACTTTCTACTTGTCCCACATGCCCCATTAATTTTGCATACTCAGTTTTTAGGTCAATCAGTTTTTGAAGGTCTGCCTCTTTTCTGTAGGTCTGTTTTTAATTTGCACACTTCGTGGTATAGGGCATTTTTTTCATGATACAGGGTGCCAATCTGTTCAGTCAGTTCATCGCTGTTGTTTTATAGTGCCTAACTTCTGGCGTTCATGGTCAAATTCTGTTTGGAAATGTGGAAATGGAGTTTCTTAATGAGTAACTTATAACTCTCCTCTTCTAATTTCTTGTTCTGATTTAATAAAGTGGTTATCTGCTATGAGCAGGCGCTATTATATTTTACTTGTTGGCTTGATTTTAGTTGACTCTCTTTCAGGGAATCAACCTTTTCCCGACACTCCTCTTTTAATGTAGCTAATTGGGTCTCTGGCTCTAAATTATTTTGTCGTTGTACAGCCAACTCTTCTTTGAGCTGCTTGATGCTGTTTTCAAATTGTACCTCAGAATTTTGGCTCTCTTGCCATCTTTCTGCTATTTGCTTTCATTCACTCTAGGTTGGATTTAAGAGTTTAGACTGGTTTTGCACAAAAGTTATACTTTCTTGGTATTTTGCCTCCATTACCACCATGTGGAGGAATATGTAGGCAGTGAGTCGGACCATTTTAAGCTGCTCCTCTTTATTATTCTGAGTCATGTAAAACTCAGTCAAGGCTTGATGTAACAGGCCACTGTCCTGCCACATATCCATGTTCATGGAGGTCACTTGCTGAATCTTGCTGGATAGCTAGGCTTCCTGCGTCTATAATGAATAGTTTGGACAGAAGGTGCTGCCTAGCCAGGTTAATCTCGATGGTGCTCATTAGGAAGAGTGTTCTTCCTTTAATTATCTATGCAAGGACAAATCTGTACCCTGCTCTTGCGCAGTTTAGGGTTAACTTTACTTTATTTTTACACACAGGCCTGATACTTAGGGTATGAGTTTTGGGATGGCGCTTTCATAGTGTAAAACAATTTTCTAACCACCAAATGTATCACTACCTTTTCTGAGTTAGTCTGTTGTGTTCAGCTGTCACGGGTGGAAACACTAAGCTCAATCACGGCACAAGCCCCCAATGTGTAACGGATTTAGAACACGCCACACTCCAGCCAGGGACTCTTTCCATTGACAATGAATGCAGCACACAATAAACTCATTTTTTATCTTTATTTATCCCCAGATTCTACTTTGACAAGGCACCCAACCCGTCTCCCACCCACCATAACCAACACCCCGTGTCGTAATGGACTATGAACCAGGCCGGTGTGTAACAATGAAATATTTATTAATTTTCATAATTCAAAGAAAATCAAGCAAATCAAAATTTAGGACAGCAGTCACCACTACTGTGGCTATATAATGCAAAACTCCTACAACACAACTAATTCAAATTCCTAACACCATCTACATAAACCTTTAATAGAAAGCAGAAGCAAAATTACTTTTCAAAATGACAGATGGCACACAGGTTATGCACTGCCCCGGCAACACTTCCCCTAAACACCTACTAACGAAATTCTTTGTGGATGGGAGGCCAGATACACATTGAAAACATTCAAAAGGAGCAAAATGGCATACTCAGATTTTACTGGTTACTTGTAGATCAGTTTACAATTGCAGTGGGAAAGCTAGGACAGAAATTTGTGTGGCTGTACTTCAGAGACAAGGAAGCTTATAGACTACTGAACAGGGCACCAAAGCAATGTGACACAGGTAAGAAAATCGATGTTGGGAAGAAAACAATGTACAAAAAAAAACACGGCAGAATTGAAATTCTTATTTTACACATGCTTTAAAATGACAAGCAGCTAAGAAAAGGGGCTTAGCTGTCAAAAATCGGAAATCGGTTTATGGGATGAGAAACAAAGGCACATAACGGACAGGATTCTGATGAGGGAAAGGGAATCTTCTTAATGGGATTATGTTTGGGGTTTTTATGGGAATAGTGCAAATCGGAATTGAGAGAAAAGGAAAATACACATGCAAATGTGGTTTTGGTTGTGCAATGAAAGGTTCTCCTGAGGCTATAATGACTATATTATTAAGGAAAGACACTGCGCGCAAGGGGGTTAACCAGCTTGCACTACGTACTTCCTCATAGGGGAATTAACTAATTTATTTCAAAATGGCACAAAGGACTTACACACAGAACTGAAATAATTATCACAAGGAATGCGCTAGCAGACAAACACAGATTCATCTATGGAAAAGGTGAACAGATGACACTTGCAATCTAGGATTTGCAATATGATTTAAATAGGAGATGCAGGATTCAAAAGAGAGGGTTATGCAATATGGGACTTTCAATGGGATTTTTTGTAGGATGCAAAATTAAAAGAGGGTGATGCAGTTTTTTGGGACTGGGTGAGGCGATACAAGGTAAGCTTGAGTTTGCGACTGTGGACAGACAGTGAGGTCTCTGGATAGTGGGGCCAAGGGACCTGGTCACTGGGACAGCGGTGTCAAGAGATATGGTCACTGGGACAGCTGGGCTCTCCTGGAGGGGATCAGCTGGGCAAGGTCTGGTCACTGTGAACAGTGGGATGGGTCAGCTGCCTTTCTTCTTTTCTCCCTGGATTATTGGGTATGGCTGGATCTGGAGGGGTGGTTCTGCCTGGATCTGGGTCAGCTGCCTTTGGATCCGGTTTATTAGTTTTTGAATCTGGATAGTGGGTGTATCTCTGCTTTGGGGTATGGTTTTTAGTTGCTTGTCCCTAGTGTTTACCTGTCTCCTGCTTATATAGTCAGAGTGACATCACAGAATTTTACAATCTGGGCGGGAGCATTCTGGACTTAACCCTCTACTGGGATAGGCCAGGCTATTGGTGTTTCCTCCTACCTCCGGGCTGATTGGTTCAGGGGAAATTACATCATTTTATGTGTGTGCATTTATGACTTCCTTTCCCCAGGGTTACTTTTTACAAAAATAGGTTCTGGAGCAAAACTTCAAATCCATCCTAGTCACCATCATAAGAAACAGATATGCAGATTCCACATTTCACAGGGAATCGGACAGTCTGATTGCCAACTCTGTGTGATGTTGCATCACCCTTTGGTACAATTTCATCATTTTTAGGAGAAACATAATATTTAAAATTCTGCAAATGGCTACACATATGCCCACAACTATTTTGCATATTTTCACCAAGTTGTGTATCGGTATCATTTATACTTCATCCAGAAATGCCTTTTTCCTGCCATTCCAGTTCCCCAGGTGCTAGGAACATATGCTTAGTCTCTTTCAGTTTGTCCATAACTCACAGAAAATGCTGGCATAATATAACATTACTGCTGATTCAGGGCATTGAAAGAAATGTCTTCATATAAAAAGTTCTTTAAAGTCACTGGGCTAGATAAGTCACAAGTGTGGGTGGTCTTTCCAAACCCGACGGCTAAATTGTCTTTGCCTGGGTTAGTCTGAACAAAGGGTTTCCATGAGGCCCTTTGAAGCCAGGCAGTGGGGCTGGGGAGGGGTGTCAAAGGAAATGACACCTCTTGGTGAAAATGCTGGTTCCCCTTGGGCCCTTTGTTCCTTTCTGTAAGGATGCCGGCCAGTCTGACGAGGTCGCAAACTCCCACACGTTGGCCCCTTCATAAGCCCATGGCGGCTGGTTCACTTGTGGAGGTAATTATTTTCCCATGGAAAGCAGGGAACCTGTGAAGCAAGAACCTTGGCCACATGTTCTGCTGGTTTCAAAGTTTTGTTTTATTTATTTCAACAGAAACCAAGTCTTTTTGGGAATAAATATAATGTACATTTTAGGTAGCCATGTCACAGCAAACCCCCCACATATACAATACTGTTTCTGTGCGAGCAACACTGTCATTTATCAGTTCACTTTTAAACAGCATGTTCCTGAATTTCAGAAGAGCAAATTCACACGTGTGTTTATTTCAGTTCATTTTGAGTTTACCAATGCGGTTTCTACAGCACACAGTTTCTTGTTAATTAACCTTCTGGAGTGCTTTTACAGATCTGGTCAGTTTCTGGACACAGAGAGATATACTGCCAAGGATTTCTTTGAAATTGACATGAAAAAAAGCTGCATTATTTCTTTCATTTACTGCAGTTTGAGCGCGATTGTTTATAGAAAAAGAAAACACAAGCTGCGTTTAAATAGAAAACCAAATTCTTTGCCTTTTAAGTGATTTCTCAGTACATCAGCTGTTCTGGCAATGTATTGTCTCACTTCTTGGTTCCCAGCAGAAGTAAAGAATGCCAGGGTGGGTTTCCATGAAGGGTACAACTTTGTGATGTTTTAAAATGAAATCAAGAGCATACTGCAAAGCCGTCTTGGATGTCATGTGTGCAGCTTTAGTATTCAAGGACCTTGATTTGGTAGTGATTTGTGTTCACTCCGAATCCAGGAATTTTCTGTGATTTCTGTGAATGGCGATGTGGAAGTATGCGTTTTTGAAATCTAGTGACGCTAGGAAGTTGTTCTCCTTTACTGACTTGATGACATATGGCTGGACGACCATCTTGAACTTCTGTTTCTTGACATATTTGTTGAGATTTAAGTCAAGAATTTGTCACCATGAGTCGTCTGTTTTTTTGACGACAAAGAATCTGGAGTAGGTTCCTTTGCCCCCTTGATGTTGAAGAACTTTTTCAATTGCTTTTTTCATGAGCAGGTTCTCCACTTCGCCCTTTAAGATGTTTAGGTGTGGCTTGTGTTGAAATATTCAGGGTATTGGAGGGAGGGTTCCCTGGAATTCTACAGCGTGACCATTTTTTATGATGTCTATCTGCTACCTGTGTGTGGTTAACTGTTTGCCACTGCTGTAGATGGTGTTGCAAGTTTCCCCCTACTTGCTGTAGTTGGACCATGGGTGTGTCCGACAGATGTCAGTCTTGCTTTTGCGGCTTGTCCCTAGAGGCCTATGTTGTTTGTCGCCTTCTTGGAGCTGTAGTCTTTTTGCTTATATGGGTAAGACCAGCAATATCCCTGGTATTACGTTTGCGAATATAAGGATGTTCTTTGGTATGTCTTTCCTCCTCTACTTGTCGCTGTAGAACGACCAGAGGCCCCTCGAAAGGAACACAAATTGTGGGCCAAATTCGTCACAAGTATTTTGTACTGTCAATCTGCATTTTTTTGGTTAGTTAGCATGGGCTAATCCATTCATTCATGCATCCATTTAGTATAAGCTATGTTTAGCACTATAGTTTGTGTTGAGCTCTCAGGGGGTTCTGGACATGCTGCTTTCTCATTTCAAAGATGGCCGTGCTTGTTCAATAAAGGTACTTCCTACATCCAGTGCAGCAGGCGTAAGCAGATTGGTTGACTGCGGCTACTTTAATCAATCGCGCTACGCCGGCAGGCGTAAACCGGCCCACGAAGGAAGGCACAGGAAGAAAGGCTATCCCCTGTTCCGAGCCTGTTGGAGCCAGGAGAGTCGAAAGATCGCCTTTTTCCTTGTCCTTTGTCTCTGCACCAGTGCTCTCTCGAAAGATCACCCAACCTTCACCACTGCGCGTGATCTCCAGACAATGTTCCACACTGGCGGTAAGATCATGAACTCTACCCCTTCGGTCTAAGACCTGCCGACCTCTACCTTCCTAATCTACTGCTATAGACTTTCACTTGTACTACTATACTTGACCATGTCATTAATCAATTGATCTAGTCACTATACTGAATAATAGGTGCATGTGTTCGCAATGTTTCCTACCCTCACCTTGTTGGCCAGTTGTGCCAATAATATTGTCTCTAACGAATAGCACAGTCCCAATAAGGATTTACGTATAGGCTGCATCCTGATAAATCACACGTGACACCAACCGTATTGTCTTACGCGCCACTTGCACTCTGAGAAAATCACTTTGTCCGGACATGTGCCTTTAACCGTTGTTTATTACGTACTTTTATGTGCCACCATCCAGAGCCGGTTGAATGCTAAGTCCTTCCCAGCGGGCCCCCATATATCATTCGTCTCATTTTCCATTTCGGAATTGGAACGGTAATGACCTTAGCCAAGCCACCATTATGCAGAGCTACTGCACCTTACTATGTAACTACTGCATCGCAATATTGTAAACAAGTGATATATTTGTACAACCTTTACCCAAATTCATTGCTCATTTACTACTGTTATGCATCTTCTATACATTGATTTAACCGTTACTCCTTTATTACTGCATGCTGCAACCAAGAGGTTCGTATATAAATTGGCTATTGTAGCAACAGACCCTGTACAACTTGCAAATACGTAGTTCACCATCCCTACTGCTGCCTGACACCCTGATGCAAAGGGTGTCCTAGTAGTATTACACTACACCTGCGTACCCAATATATTGGCCTGTTCTCACAGTCATGAAGACTTTAGCTTCAGCTAAGCTACACCCAGCTCTCACCAAAAATTCTTGTGGCCTGGCCAATCGGTGTCTATTACTCACAACCTGCATTACATCGTGGGCAGTCTCCGCATTCATGTTACCACCTACCAACCTAAATGTGCCCATCATTCATCGATCTATGTCATCCAATTTACCACCCTCCACTTCTATAACTGCATCATTCTTCCTGCCACCAGCTCTAGACACTGCACCTGTGCAGCGACAAATGACAACTAAACTAGGTCCCAATATGAAACCGTCAGGTCGTTACTTGACCTTACCTTTACCCCTCAATAATATAACTCCTATACTCGCCAACCCAAGCACCTCGACTGCCACTGATCTCCCTTGCTCTTTGCATAACACACATTCTTTCCTATCAACACCTCATGGACGACTTACTCAGCCTTGCCCTACACACCTAAGAAACTATAGACTCAGTACAAGACTTAGACAACCTATTCTCACCCACACATAGAATGCCTGCATAGCCAAACGACTAGTCTCACCCAGTGCTGAACTGAGCTCCAAACCTACTAACAGCAAACAAGACATTAGTCGCCCAATCATAAAAGCAGCCCTCATCAATGCTAGATTACTACAGGCTCACGCCTTAGACATTACTGATCTGATAACATCACATGACCTGGACTTCATCGCCATAACGGAGACTTGGTTACATAAAGCATCAGGCCCATCTTCAGCTCTTTCCATACCAGACAATTACTCTATTATCCGTGAAGACAGAGGCACTGAAACCAAAGGAGGAGGCATTGCATTTAATTATAAAACCGCTCTAGGACTGAGAAAAATTGACAATCCCCTATTGCCTTCATCAGAAATATTATCTGTCAAACTACAAACATCACTGACAACAACTATTACCATCAACCTTGTATATCGCCCACCAGGCCCCATTACCACCTTTGATAATGACATTTCACACTTGCTCTCTACCAATACTAAAAATATATCTCAAGTCATTATACTTGGGGACTTCAATCTAGGCCTACATGAACCTAATGACCAAAACGCAGCTGCCATTAAAGACACCATGACAGAGCTAGGCTTTTCGCAATGTATTTCAGAATCTACCCACATCAAGGGCAGAACCCTCGACTGGATAGCTGAAGTGAACTGCAATATCAACACCTTGTCCAACTCGCCATGCGCCTGGACCGACCATCACCTCATTCTATTCAACATCAAAGAAAAGACATCACCCGCCACCAACATACAAGCCGCAGCTACTATGACCAGGAGCAAACGTAGTTTAACATTAGACAAACGTATCCCCCTACTAATGCCCATCACCAACCCAACTACCACTACATCAGACACGTCAGTGCTAGTCGATATCTATAAATCGTACCTCTTAAAGCCATCAATACACTAGCACCAATGAAACCATGTAAACCTAAACCACAGTCCCACCTAAATACGTGGTACACCCCCCACCTTAAAAGATCTGCAGAATCATCGTGGAAAAACATCCCTTCCCTAGCGAATAAGGCCAAATTCACTGCAGCCTCTTTTAACTACAAGATAGCAATACTACAAGCCAAAAAAGATAACTATAATGATCGTATTTGCAAAGCTGAATCCAATACAAAGGAACGTTTTAATATTCTGAGGGAACTAGAATTGCTGTACCATCCCCTAAAACTTGTATTAAAGACTCCCAATGGTGCACTAATATACAGAATGCCTTCCAAGATAAAATAACCATGCTTCAAAACAAAATAGAAATGAAGAAAACACTCATCACTAATGCAGACCTTATCTCCAATCTACAACCTCCCAACCACAATGATCAACCACAACTTAACTTCTCACCACTTTCTATCAAAGAAGTAGAATCCATTATAGTGAAACTTAAACCAACTAATTGTAAAGGAGACGCCTGTCCAGCCTCCCTTATCAAGGAAGCTGCCAAGGATCTAGCACCTTTCATTACCAGAATCATCAACGCCTCCTTCGAATCTTGTACAGTACCCAATAATCTGAAGAATGTGTGGGTACTCCCATTACTAAAAAAACCATCACTAGACCCCAACAATCCATCCAATTACCGTCCAATCACAACGATCCCGTTTCTATTAAAAATACTTAACCGTGCAGCATACCTGCAAATACAACACCACCTAGAGTCTAATAACTTGCTAGGACTGAGGCCATCTGGTTTCAGACCCAGACATGGCACGGAAACTGCTCTTATTGACCTCAAAACCCAAATCCAATCTCTGAAAGACAAAGGCAACCTGGCATTGCTTCTTCTACTAGACTGATCTGCAGCCTTCTATTTGGTGAATCACAAGATTCTATGCAAACATCTATCCACTGCTGCCCACTTCTCAGACCAGGCAAATGCTTGGATTGAATCATTCCTCAATAACAGATCTATGAGGGTCTTTGAACCCTCAGCCTCTGCTTCACCAACTCCTTATCAACTGCAGAGTGCACCAAGGTTCATGTGTGTCTCCTACTCTTTACAATGTATTCACCAAACCACTTTTTGACGAGCTTGACTATCTGGACGTCACTTACACCAACTATGCTGATGACACCCAGATAGTCATTCCCTTCACTGGTGACCATGTTGTGGATAGTAGGACACTTAATAACATCTACCTCATCATTCAAGCTTGGATGGCGAAGCACGGGCTCTTTCTTAACGATGATAAGACAGAGTTACTCCTCTTGGGCTCCCCTGCTCAACTGAACAAGCTGTACACCCTATTCTCCTCATTCAACATTGACCGCAACATTATCAAAGTACCTAATGTAGTGAAAACTCTTGGAATCTATCAGGACTCAGCGTTAACACTAGCTAGACAAACTAACTCAATAGCTTCCTCAACGGCCTACACATGTAAGCTTATCACAGCTTGCCGCCCGTATCTATCCTCTGCCAATTGCATTACAATAGTGAGAGCCCTAGTCCTTTCCAAGATGGATTATTGCAATGCATTATATCTGGGAACTTCCAAACAAAACCTCAATAAAATGCAAATACTCCAAAATAACGCCATACGGGCAGCGCTTAACATTCCAAGGAACTCCCACATATCTGAAACTAGACAGTCACTAAATTGGCTTAATATTAACCAAAGAATAACCTACAAGACACTATCCCCTCACTCACGAATGTCTCTCCAATCAAGCCCCCTCTTATCTATCCGACACCATCTCCTGACATACATCCACACGTTCCATTAGATCAGCCATGAGACAGTGCGTCAAGATTCCTCGCTTCAAACTACAATGAGCAGGCGGGGCTAGCTTCCCGGTTCTTGCTGCGAAAACATGGAACGCCCTTCTGCTGTCTTTAAGAGATGAACCTTCCGATCACACATTCCGGAATAAGACTAAAGTGTGGCTCCACGGGCAAGAACCCAGACCATCTGTTTAAGAGTTTCTATATCTATCCCTGCTATTGTATAGCTGCCTTACCAGTACCACTGCATAGACCCCTCTTGACTTGTATATATGGAAACTAAGGCACCTTTGCCTCCTACGGTATTGCTGTTAATATTTTGCCGTATTGCTACATAACTGTACTGTTTGTATATTTTGTCAAAATTGCTCTATCTTGTATTCCTATAAACTGTCTGTATTTCATCACCATGCAAGTTTAGCGACCAGCTGCCCAAGGGCTTGGAGCGCTTTATAAATAAACTAAAACTAAACTCCCCCTTCCTTTCATATCCGAGGATGAATTAGGTTTCCATTGATTTGTTCCGCTATTTTACTTTTTACACATATCTCCCACCAACCCTGTGAGGTTCCAAACAAAGCAGCACATGTCCTGTTTCCTCTGTCACAATGAGGCTCAGGGCGTTAAGTTGCCTTGGTAACACACCATTTGTTTGCCCACACCAAGATGGCCGACGTCTTTGAAGCGAAGCATCTCGCATGCACGGGAATCCCTATGCGATGCCATAAACATTAAGGGGTCTGATAGAGTAGCGATCGAGACCCTGTGTTGCACACCGCACTGGAAATACATACCAGGTGAGTAGACGCTTGCTTGGTTCTGGCGGCGCACATTATGCCGCTGTTCCCAATTGGTATTATCTTTAATACCGTGCATGTTCTCTCATATATTGACTTTTGGCAGTGTCATCCGTATTAGAGAGTGTTAGATGCGTCTTTGACCCGCTCTTTTATGCTTTTTTCCCCCCTTTAGTGTACTCAACATATCTGCAGACACTTTTCCCTCATCTCCGACCACGTGTCGGGTAAGTGCTGTCCCGTTTTTCTCTTTTTTCTTTTTCTCCTGAGTTTAACTTATGTTAGAATGGCACATGACTCGAGTAGTTTATTACATATTTGATCACGTAATTACCTGTACCCGCAGGTCCCGACTGCGATCTGGAGAATCAGTAGGAGATGGCAATGAGGTCAGTTTTGATTCGAGTTAGCTCTTCTTCTCCTAATGTTGATATTACCATAATGAGCCCTACACCGTATTGTTTTGCATTACCTTATAGATGCATTGCCGAAATATGTTGCATCACGCCTAGGAAACTAAGTACCCCCAAACCCTGAAAAAGGATTTTGTTGTTATCCGAAACGCGTTGGCAAATTTGTATTACCATCATTGGAGTGTATTAGGAGATACAGACATATGTGATTGAATTATTCATGTACTGGTGTCTTGGAAGCACAGAATTGTGCATGAATGTGCAACAGTTATTTGCTTTGTTTAAATTACCATTTGGGAAGGACTTTTTATATTTTGCCTTCTGTATGATCTTATGTTTGATATGAATTAAGGGATGGCGGTGAGCCTCAAGAACCACACCATTATATTCTTTCCAATGAAATACGGATCTACTTGTGTTTGGTTGCTTTTTGGTTTTAACACACACACACGCATGTATGTAACTGTGAAATATAGTATTACCAAAATGTAGTCACTTGTGATTTATTATTGATTACATATTTACCTTATTGTACTATTTGAAAAATGTACCTGAACACTTGGGGTCTTTACCCCTCAGGAGCGCACTAAAGGGGGCGCCAGTCGGCAGCAACTGGCTTGTTGTTAGTCCTTTGTTCCTTTGTCTCAGGTGGCCTTGAGGCTTCTTTTTTTCCCCCCCATCTGCACCTGAAGTATCATAAATGAAACTTCTATGAATATTTAGTGCCCCCTATCCTTTTCCCTTACTACTGAGCTCTCATAGATCGACATTTGCTGAGAGCCAGGTAGAAAGATATATTCTGCTTGCTATTTTGTATAGCGCACATCAGTGTTTCTTAGCGCTAAGATGTGATCAGGTTTTTGTCCATTATGAATCCGGTTTTAGCTGAGCGCGAAAGGGAAATGTGTTTGCAGCCGAACGCAGTGTAGATGTTTTCATAACAAATCTATCTCTTTGCAGACTGTCAGATATAGCCTTGACTGATTTGTTTTTGCTTTGCTTTGTTTTTGTTCTGCAGAAGTCTTTCCGTCTTCATGCAAGAGAGGAAGAATGTTAGCACGATATGCTTGCTGTTCTTAGAATATAGAAGAACATGTCACCGGTGGCACAGTACAGTACGCAGCTATGTTGAAATTATGTATGCGCTTAGGCAGTCGAAAATGCTGGCTGCCATAGACTGCTTTCTACGCATGTAAAATGCGTCATCGCTACAATGCTATTCTGTATAACAGTGGAATTCTGTTCTGTTCAGTAGAGCAGAGGAGAGTGAGTCAGTAGTTTCATAGGGCAGAACTAGAGAGAAGCTGTGCTGAAGCCCTCATAGCTAGAGAGCGCTGATAGCTTGTTAGTGATTAGTGACTATTGCCATGAATAAATAAACATGCATTCTCATTATTCATTTTTGTGTCTGCCGTGATCTTCTTTTTGTTTCAGTAGATATATTTTTTGATTCACAGTACGATATTGTGGAAAGCACTTATGTTATCCGGTGGAGACTGATGCAACTGTTCTTCAGAGTCGTGGATCAAACCCAAGTCTGTGTCCTCCCAGTTACCTGGTTGTGTAGATTGTGAGGTCGAGGTATCAGTGTCTCTGTTGCCTTCCTCATCGTCAGTGGTAGAGGATTGGAGCTCTCCTTCCTCTTGACTGTATGGGGAATGGTGTGGTCCTGGCGAGGCCCCTCGTGTTCTAATGGGGCTGATGGTCCTGTCAGGTCGACTGTGCCTCATAGGCCTGATGGGCAGTCCCCTTGCTTCGTTCACCCAGTTTCGGTCAGGTTTGCTGCGTCCCCCCGAAAGGCCTAGCGCTTCGACGGGTGTTTGCAGGAGGAGCTGGTTTACTGGTAGCCTCTAGTTTTGAAGTAGGCTCTGAAGAGTAGATAGTACTTGTACGGATAACAAGTACTTGTAAGGATAAAAGGGACTGCGGGTTGAGTAGTGGTTCTGTTTGTTGTAGAGGAGCAGCCGGGTTTGGTAATGTCGATTGCGTTAACTCTTGTAGCCTTGGTTCCACTGGTGGTCTCCGTGGTGAATATTGGGTTTCTTTAGATGATTGGGGTGAGAATCCCTGTTCAAACTCTGAATCAAAGTGGTGCTCCAGTATCTGATCTGTAAGAATTGACGAGACCGGCGACAGTGTTGGACCCATTGTTGCAATTGGGTCATCAGTGTTCCCTTTGGGTTACTGAGGTGGAGAATGTTCCCCAACTTCTGTTATTATATCGTGCTCGTCCATGATGTTAGGCGAATGTAGGTGCTTGATAGGCAATTTTAGGACAATTGGGCTTTGTTGGGCCTGTGCAGAGAACTGTATTTGCTCTTGCTCCTTCCTATTTGGTACACGTTTGTCACCCGATTTGTGTTTCTGCTTTTGTTTTTATAAAAATACAGTTTTTCCCGTTTTTGACATCTTGTGTATGTCCGTAGACAGACGCTTTAATGTCCTTTTTCGCCTGCCCCCCCCATCATCAACGGGCGCAGATAGGAAAGGTGTTGGTGACCTTCCATGTACTGTTAGTGATGTTGCATTTTTTCCTGTGGACGGGACAGTCAACGGGGGGGAAGCTGTCGTCGTCGTCGACGGGGCGAGTGTCGTCGACGGACGTGTGGACGGTATTGTCGACGATGACAAGGCCGCCGACGATGATGGTTTGATGGTCATCAACGATGATTAGGCTGACAACGATAGTTTTGCCGGTTTCTTGGCGACCTTTGTTGATGGAGCACCTACTGCCGACTCTGTTGCTGTTTGTCATCGCAGGGTTGCTCGTCGGCCACGCGTCGACGGACCGGCGGTTTTTCCCTCCTTTTTGCAGATCGCAGATGAAGAGGAAGATGTAATTTCCTCCTCTGATCTGGCCTTTTTATCTGATTTGCATTCCACCACACTTTTAGAGGATTCTGCCTCTGAAGGGGAAGGTATCATTGAGCCAAAGGGCCAATCTTCTCTTCCTATCTTTGAGGGTTTTTGTGATAAAAGTAGCACAGATCTCACAATCCTCCTGAATGCGATTAGGATTTAGGCAGTATACGCATTCAGAATGCTTATACCCTCAAACGTTTTTATTTCCACATGATTAGCATGCCTTGAACACAACCTGAATACAAGGAGGCTTTCAGATATATTAAGGACTTTATAGCTTCTGCCGCATGCATGGCATACTATGACCCAGACCTAGAAACCAAACTCACAGTGGATGCCAGCCCAATGGAGATAGGGGCTATCGCGGCTTAGTTTAAACCTGGATCCTCGTCAGCACGTCGCATAGTGTTGCATGCCAGCTCGAGTCTATCAACCAGAAATCTTGGCTGTGGTATGGGCATGTGTGCACTACCATATGTTCCTGTACGGAAAGCGATTCACAATCGTTACTGACCATCAAGCCCTCAAATGCTGAAATGCCACAGGGAATTGCACGGTGGCGATTACAGCTGCAAGAAAATCAATTTGACATAGTGCATAACCCAGGAAAAGAGAACAACCCAGCTGACAAACTGCCCAGTGTGACAGGGCCAGCCCTATCAGAAAGGGGGGTTAGGGAGCCCACCCTAATCCCACTGGTGCCAAAATGTAGACCGGCCCCCTCCCCAACTCTCCCAACCTGTAAAGACGACGTGCTCTGGGCCACAGGGAGCACCGTGGCAGCAGCAGCATCCCCGCCGAAGAGGGAAGCGCAGTACCAAAGGGGTGTCACGCTAACCCACACCACCAGTCCAGGAGTGCGGCTCCAGCTGACGTTGTCAGCTGGAGCCCACAAGGAGGAAATGGTGTCACTAAACCACCAGGGATTAATAATTAAAGGCCCAGGGAGGCCTAAGCCACTAACCATCCTGGGATTGTATTGCATTAATGAAAAGGAACCATGAGGCCTCAACCTATTAAACCACCAGGGATTACAGTATTATCGTTTAAGGGCTTGCAGGCCTTCATCAATCCAGCAACCCGGGACCCCAGCAGGGTCCATGTTGGAAAAAGGGCTGGGCTTACTACCCCTTTTAACTCCTGCCTGGGCCCTACTCCTGTCACACCCCCTGGAGCTATTGGTTAAGTTAACTGGCCAATCCTGGGGGAGGGGTGGGGTATTTAAAGAAGTGTGCGTCAGTGTGGGTTAGTTAGGTGAGGACAAGAGGAGGTCGAGGACATCCAAGAGTCCCAAGACGACGAGAGGATTTTGGAGTGCGGAGGATATTGTTAAGGAGGGGGGTCTGTAGAGTGTTTGTGTGAGAGAGGAGAGTGAGCAGTCGAGGTAGAGTGGGAGACAGAGTAGTGGTGGAGGTAGTAGAGGTAGTGTAAAGACTGGAGGGGGTATCTGTACTTCTGCCCTCTGTATGGCAGAGTAGAAGCACAGAGCACCCCAGCCAAGGTTCTCTATATGGTAGCGTATGGACGAGCAACCAAGGCTTAAGCTCTCAGGAGGATATGCAGGCTGGTTTGTAAGTACAGTGAGTCCCCAAGCCCCCACAAAGGAATGTCCACACACTATGTTCCGTGCTAACACAGTTCTTTATATAAAAATAAGGTTCAGAGATATATACACACTTAATAACACACTTTGTACTCTGGTGATTCTAATGTGGCAAACATATACAATGTCTATGTGGTACCATACTTGGCTTTAGATTCCTATAAAATGCATCAACTGCTGACAGTTATAAGGTAACATACAAATCATGCAGTAAGGTGTATCCACATAGATCATAGGAAGGAAGGCAAGTTAGGTTAAACAATGGAAGAATGTGTTCTTTAGCTACATAATTCTGAGTGAGGATCCCCCCCACCTGGGCAACCTGTAACAAAAGTATTAACGAGCCCCGTCCATAAATGTTTAATCAGTTTTATTTCCTGGTCAAAAAGTTTTATCACCCCCAATGTACCTGTTTGAAAAAGAGTGGACGCCATTTAAAGCAGGAGCCACAGGGCGTTGAGATCCTCGAAGAAATGTGGAACACTGGCATCAAGACAGCAGCTTTGATTTTCGCAGTGTCTTCGACGATCAGTCGAGGTAGTCCAGGGATGATGAGGCATGCGGTCCACCTCGATGTTAACTGTTCGCTGCCACAAAGAAGAATCAGTGGTGGATGTGGGTCAGGCAGAGGGCGTCGAGTGTCGGGAGTTTCAAAAATGGTAGCAGGCGCAAGTGTCGGGAGTTGCTTCGGCAGTCCTCCGGCCCGTCGGTGCTGCAGCACGTACCTCGGGATAGCTTCGGCGATCAGGACTCGACCGCGGGCTGGTCCTTGGATCTTCACTTCGTCAGTGTCCTTGGGGCGTCTTTGTCGGCTTTGGGTGGCGGGAAACCCACTGGCAGACTTTACTCGGTAGCCGATGACCTTGACTTTCTTCAGCGGGACAAAGCGATTGACGAAGATGTCAAGGGAGCCCTTCGATCAATGTTGTTAGGCAAGGTGGAGCTTTGCGGCTCCAGTCATCGAGCAACACCACATCAAGCTGTCTGCGCTTCTGGTCGACACGACTCGCCTGGCTTCCAGCAGTTACGGAAATCCTCCGAACCCCGGTCGACGGCAAAGGACTTCGATGACCTCAATGTCTCAGTGCTTTACTTCAAGATTCTCGGTGGACCCCTTCTCCTGTCAACAGCCTTTTGGGACTGGCTTCCAGGGCGCCTTGTTGAAGAACATCAGTTTTGCAAGAAGGTCCCTCGTAGCTCGGGGAGAGGTCTCCTAGCCAGGTCTCTCGGATCGTTTCTCGTCAGACTTGACAGCTTTTAGATTTCATTGAAAGGAAATGCAGCAGCAATTCTTCTTCCAGCTGGGCTTCAAGGATGAGCTTCAAGTTTCAACTTCAGCTTCTGAAGCAATTGGTAAGTGAGAGTTCCCCAGGTATACACATCTGTCCCTCATTCACTCTGGCTGAGCCAGGCTCAGTCAGCTAATCACACAGAAGGGCATTCATGCAGGCAGGCAGCCAATCAGGCTCACAGGCATTCAGGCTGTTCTCTTCCACCCAGATGCACATAACAAGGAATGTGGATTGGGACAAGCACCCAGCCTTTCAGCATACCACACTGCATTCAAGTCAGTTTCAGGCAGGGCTGTCTCATTCATTGTGTCACACACACAGACACCAGACACCCATAACATAGAATGCATGTTGGTCACAGACTCTATTCACCTAGGTCCCACCCCAAGGGTGTATCCACAACATACAGTCACTGGGAAGGCTCCGGTCAGTCTGGACAGGACTTCCCCACAATACCATACATGGTTCTTCCACCCAACAGCAAGTCAGGGGAAGGGACAGAGTCAGGGCTTCCCAGGACTTTGGGAAAACAAGCAGGCAATAGAAACCAAGAGGCCCCAGAGGCCATCTTACCGTCTATCAGGAATCCACCGTTTACTATGGCAGAGCATGGGTATCCCAAAATGGAGGACACTCAGAGCTTGTGTCACATTCAGCATGGAACTTGCACCAGCCCATACCCTGCTCTGTGGGCAACACACAGGTGCACAAAAACATACACTAGGGGTACAGGGTTGTACCCCCACCCAGGGGTGCCATAACGGTATCCCAAGGGTCTGTGTTCACCATGGCCAAAAAGAGGAAGAGCTGCACTGCCATGAGGCCCACTGGACTTTTACTGAGAATGTTCCCATACCTGAACTTTGGTACAGAGGACGTTCCTACCACAAAGCGCATTGAGGCCATACAAATGGGGAAAGACGCTATATAAATGACAACTACAATACAATACCACACCTAAAATGGATTAATTTGAGAGGTCTTTACTCTGGTTTAAACATGCGTGATAGTCAGCAGCTCTTTGTCGTTATTTGAGGCCAGCATGCAGTTTTTTGTTATGCACAATGTGCATACATGCAACAGACAGCCTACCTTTAATGAGAAGACATCACAAATTGATCAACCACCTCATAATACGCACTTAGTAAGAGATAGTGGACTTTTAGCTAAAACAGGCATCACGCATATCTCATCTTCAAGTAATATGTAGTCAGAAACAGTCTATGTAACAGGTGAGATATTACCCATAGGCATGGGTACAGAGGGGAAAGGGACCAACTGAGTCCTTAGTTCTTTAGCAACGGGGGTCCACAGGCTAATTTTGCCCCTGTAGAAATGTTAAGTGTTCAAATTCTGACTGTACATCCTAAATGAGACTATGTGTATTCAGTGTGGCTATAGATGAAACAACAATGTACATGAACTGTGCTAGTGATAAGATAGTGATTTTGAGCACAAGTTGGGATCCACGCCCATTGTTGAATTCTTTAAAAATGGATTTATCCGTCCTAAAGCAGAAAGCTACCAAGGTAGCTCGGCAGGATGAGTGACTGTTGATGAGATGTTATATCCTTCAAGCTGCATGTAAATATGGCTTTTTGCCATTCCCTCTAAAAATATATGTGCTGTAAAATGTATGGTTCGAACCAGAGAAGTGGTTGGGCCAGATGCGTACTCATACAGAGAAAGGAAATGCATACCAAAGACAGATATGACTATACAAAGCCGAAATATTCAAAGCAAGAAAAAAAAAGTCACTCTACAATGAATGGGACACACTCAAGAAACACCTAGAAAAAGATGTGCAACATCACAAACGAGTTAAGAAACCCAGCAGTACGCAACAAAACACCCACCCCACCCCATCCCAAAAACGATATAATGATCTTGCAGACCACTTCAAAAACAGAATCAAACATCCTTCAAATCATTAAGAGCAAGCGAAAAGCACCATCGACCACCTCAACCAGCCAAAACCGGAACCACCTACTAGACTAAACCAGCTCCTGCCGATCGACAGAAAAATTGAACAGCCTGTTGAGCAAAAGCAACAAAGCTAGCTCTCCAGCAGACCCCGGCCCAACGGATGTATATAAGACTATCCTCACCCAGAAAACACCTGCAGAATATTTCCTCAACCTCTTCAATCACTCACTAGCTACAGAACCATGCCATAAGCCTTCAAATCTGCGCACATCAAGCCAATCCTTAAAGATCCATCGGGAAATACAGAAGACCTAACCAACTACCGACCAATCTCAAACATCCCTTACCCTGCAAAACTACTAGAAAGCAATTCCTATGAACAAATCCTGGAACATGTAGAAAAAAAGAAGAAAAAAAAAAAATCGGATACTAGACCAGGCACAAGTAGGCTTCAGACCCATGAGAGGAACGGAAACTGCATTACTATCTATATGGGATGATCTCAAAACCCACGCAGACGCCAACATCAAATCAACACTAATACTACTCGACCTGTCAGCAGCCTTCGACACAGTCCACCACGAAACATTCATCAAAAGACTCAGGTAACACAGTGCTCCTCTGGCTAAATTCCTTCTTGACAGAAAAAAACAGAAGCAACTTGGATAGCACCATACAAGTCAGCAACTCGCAAAACATGTGGAGTCCCACAGGGCTCCTCGCTATCACCACTATTCTTAAATATCTACATGACCGCCCTGATTAACCTCATCAAAAAGCATGGCCTCACCTGCTATAGCTATTCATATGACACTCAAATAATCTATAAAATAAATGCCAGCGGAGAACAAAACCCAACACTCACCAACTGCCTCACTTAATTAAACCAGTGGATGAGCACCAACAGCCTTCAACTCAATCAGGACAGAACAGAAATTATGACTGCACGCAGCGACCCGTTGAATAACCACCACATCGCATTGCCTACCGAATTGGGAAATCCACCAGAGCCATCCAAAGTGGTCAAAGATCTCAGAATACTAACAGAAAACAAACTAACCCTAGAGCCACAAGTCACAGTAGTTAAGAAAATGCTTCTTCCACTTGCACACAATCAAGAGGATACTGCCCTTCTTTACCTTCCCACACAGGACACTCGCCATCATCGCTCTCGTCATGTCAAAAATAGACTATACCACCAGGATCTCTCTCGGAATTCCAGAATACCTTATGAGAAAACTACAACAAATACAGAACGCATCAGCAAGACTACTCCTCAGACTTACTAAGAAATAACACATCATACCAGCACTGAGAACATTACATTGGTTACCAGTCACAAAACTCTGCATAACACACCGAGAAATCCCCGGCCAATGAGCGGAAGTCATATATGGAAAAACGTCTATCTACAAACCAACACAAAAAATACGGTCCAGAAACGACATTCGTCTCGAACCGAAGCAATACACAAAATACAAATCTGGGGGGGGAGCAGTATTCTCCTGCCAAGTGGTGACACTTTTGAACTCGCTTCCAAAAGGATATACTAACAACAGAAGAACACCTAAAATTCAGGAAACTATTAAAAACATGGCTCTTTAACTTGCCAAGCTAAAGAGAGAACACAGGCGAAAACAGACCACAGCGCAACACAATAAAAGACTCCGGAAACCAGAGCACCTAGAGAAATACACACTCAACCCCAAACACCATACAATAAGATTAACCCAACGGATCAAACAAACGCAGAGAAAAAAACTCCGGCAACCCCCTACTAAAAACTCTAATACTCTGCATGCCCAGCACCCAACACTGAAGAACCATGACACAAAAACACTGCAAACTACAAGCAATCTACCGACTCTCCACAACACCCAAGATGCAAATAAAACACTTACATACAACCACCCACCAAACACCACCCAACATCGACCAACTAAAAACATACCAGGACACAGTGACTGTTTTTTTCAAAATGAAGCCACCAACAGCACTTCAAAGCTCTCTTACTCTTTTCATCTCAATTTCACTAATTAACCCATCCCAATCCCCTTTCTTTTCAGATCTATCTGGGAGCCTGGAGATCATGAAAATGGCAGCAGTGCACGGTATAAATCATAATAACATATTCATGGTGGGAGTGAGGGAAATTCTGACACAATATGAAAATCAAAAGATGTAAACCCGTAGCTTAGTTTCCCAATAACTGCAGGGCTTGCAAAATCTACTAGCCCACTAGCATTGGTGAGTAGTTTTTATGAAGGGCAAGCACCATTTGCATGATACTCAACCTTGCTAGCGCGTATGGGGATGTTAGGAACCTATTTTGCATTTACTGCAAACACACTGTTTGCAGAAACTGGCAAATGCATGTTTCACTGTGCATGGTTGGCAGCATTGCACCAAACATGAAGTGTGCTTATGGCGACATGCACCATTTTACAAAAAGCACTGGTAAATATTCTGTCACCAGTCAACTTGAGGCGAGTGCATTTCTCTTAGATCTAGTATGTAAACTAAAGAAATCGCCCTGCAGATCTAGTGGGATTTTTGTTATAATTTGTAAGGTCTGAACAGTGGTCAGCACACAAGAAGCATTTACTTTCGCTTGAGCGGTTTAAGAAGCCAATACATTATACCCTGGGATAAAATATTCAAAAGAAAGGGCCACAGGTATGGCAGAGTTTTATGCACAACATTTAGCAAACAACAGTGTACCCAGCATGATGGAATCCTATTTTTAAACAGAGTGGACCCTGCCTCAATGCTATTCTCATAGTTATGGCATAGTGTAAGCTTCTGGTCAGGTGAAAGGACAGGCTCAGCAAAAAAAGAGACTCGACAACATGTTTGCTGGTTTGTCAGCAGTGTACTTTTAAGTCTGCTGAAAAGTGTCCTTTGGCCGGATGGAGGACCCCCATTTAAGGGGGCAGAGCATCAGTTAGGAGGTCAGGGCAATTACCCACGCCTTGGGACACCTACGTTTAGAGACACTGAGCCAAACAACTATAGGAATTGGTCCAGACCCCTTATGCCCCATCGAACACAATTAGATGGGGAATCCTTGCTTAAGGCAATCTGCTTAAATAACTCACGCAATGGCTAAACGGGAGTTTGCAAAGGGTGAGTTACTTTTTCATCAAGGAATGCTGTTTGGCTGTGGCTGCTCCCTGTGCTGTGGAGTTGGAAGCAGCTACAGTGGGAGGAAACCGAAAGGAGAAGCAATTCGAGCGCCGTTGCGCTACTTTGTTCTGCCCACCTCTGTATAGCTCCGCCCAAGCAGGAAGTGAAAGTGGCTAAAACAAGCCCTCCGGCACCCTTGCGGCGCTAAGCCCGAGTTTGCAAAGGGCTAGTTACTTTTTCATCAAGGACTGCTGTTTAGCTGTTCGACGTGGATGGCTGCCGGGTGACAGAACAATTAGTAAGTGCAATAACTAATTGATAAGAAGTCTGTTCATCACCTGTACTGCAGGCAAGACCCACTGCTTGCTTGGGATACAGCCATAACACAAATTGATAATTAGATTACCATTCTGAGGCTCTGTGACACCGTACTCGTGCAAAGAAGAGCACGGGGAAGCTAAACTAAGGTGTAAGAAGGGACGCTTCACAACCTAACGGCGGCCTTGCTCTCCATCCTATCTCTTTCTACCAGAGACTGCTGGGCTTGCATTTAAGTTACTTTTTCTTTTTATTTCCACAAGCCCTTTGATCTGGTTAGAAAGCTCAGTTGCCAATAGAACAAGTCTTGTGACTGCGTCCCTACTATTCAACCTCGGCATTGTCCTCTTCTCACACAATTTCCCCGGAGACTGCGGGGGTCGTATTCTATTTCTTCCTACGAGTCCTTTGATCCAGGGCCTGGGTTTAGCTATAATACCTGCCTTAAGGCTTACTCTACCCACCAACTGGTGTCAGCTATGAGGGCTGGCCTACGAAGCCAAAAAGGAACGCCCTCTTATCCGGACGCTATCTTACCGGATCCCGTGGGCAGCAGTTATCTGCCTTCAGTTGGGGGTAAGCGTTGGTCCCCCACTTTGGGCCATCCAACGAGCTCAACCTCTCTTTGTGCCCTGCCTCCCCTCTGCCATACATCTTCTGATTTGAAAGAGGCTCTGTCATCTTCTTTCTCCACGGCCCAGCAATTGCCCTCAACTCATAATGGGCAGTGCTACCCGGCCTCCTCTCATAAAGTGCTGATTCACAATTCTGAAACTGTGGGTACTTTTATCATTCCTGCCATTCCAAATGGAAGACTGTATCCTAAAACCCTAAAACAACAAAAGCTGATGCATCCTATGCCGGGACAAACCCAGAAGTCCCGATGCGCTGGTGTCCGCCTTTGGCCCCCACCTAGCTCCTTTGTTAGCGTCACAAAGCCACCATTTTGGGGTCCCCGACGCAATGCACTCAGGCTCAACTGTGTCCACAATACAATCCTTTCACTGGCCCAAGTAACAGGCAGCAGGACCCCAGGCTCCCGCACTCCAAGGAGCGGGAGGGCCAACCCAGTTTCCGTGCTTTTCAGAGCACTCCGAGATTCCGGCGGGCAGGGGCTCTGATTGTCATCCGCCCATCTTCGTTCACAGCGGGCCACTTCCCTCGCCCCCTAGGACCGCCTGTGCGAGCTGGGTCCCCCACTAAATCCCCTTCGCCAAGCGCGGCCGAACCCACACCGGCTTTGGGGGCGGCGGTGTCCCGCCGGACCAACCACAGGAGCTTAACAGCTTGGGGGTCCGTGCAACAGGCCCCCTCTTTGGCCTCCGGACCCCACACAGGGGTTCTTCAACAAGTTCAGCAGGAGCCGCCGTGCTCCGTTGTCCGCATCTGGCCGATCTCCCGCAGGCTGACTCCCGTAAGCCTCGCGTGACCACCATCTTAGGCGGCCCAGGATATGCGGACACGGTGATGTACGCTGGGCCGTCTCCTTCTACAGCCCCGGCTACAAACTCGTAGGGCACCCAAGCTCAACCTTCATAGACAAGCGCACGAATTTTCAGGACCTCAGAGCATGCATTTATGTACTTTTGATCAGGATCGAATGCTGGATCGCAGGAGCTCCTCCAGAACTCGACTACTCACATGGCTCTCGTAGCCACGCCCCTCAGGCATCTGTTTGTTATTTGTCCAGGGACCGTAGCATTGAGGGCACAATGGCTGGCTAGATTTGTCTGCCACAACTGGTGGCTGGACACAGATTGTTTTTTTGGTAAGGCTAGCCTCAGGTAATGAGGTATTCCTTACGATCGAAGAAGTTAAACTGCTGGAAGAATGTAAATCGGCCGGCTAACGTTAATGAGAGGGAGGACAAATATTAATAATATGAATGGGGTTTATTTTTTTTAGGCAGGAAAAAAGTTGGGCTATTTTACTTAATTCCTATTACATTTACTGATTCTTATTGTTTAGATTTCATTTTGTTTGGTTTCTGTTCCAACTATGGATGTTACGCATGTCTCTGTATTCTATTTCATTGATTGGCATTTTGCTATACAGACTGTTTTTTCTTTTGTGAAAAGTCAAAATTTGTTTGACTACAACACAGTAAAAAAAAAAGAATTTAATAAAAGAAACATAGCCATTTGTGATGCTGTGGGTGGGGACACTCAAATAATTTGTAGCCACATAAGCACCACAGAAAACTGGAACATTAACGAGTACAGTTGGTGAGAAACAGCTTGAAGTGTCATCATCCATATGTGAATCACGCTGTAGGTAATGATGAGGCAGGAGGCTTGAAGTACAAAAGCAACCTTCTTTATCAAGTTACAGTTTAAGATAAAAAGTAGTAAATAGCAGAACTCTAGTATTAGCATCCATCTGAGTTGGCTCTCTCCTGCCAAGTCTCTTCCAACGGACTCCCATGGAACCTCCATGTCTCTCAGGTTCCATTGGGATCCATTACCTAAGTACATTCCAATGGTGGGGAGAGTCATCGTAGTAAATGGTGTGCATGCTACACAGCTGTTATGCAGATACATGCTGGTGGAATAAAATGCAAGAAATATAATGGTCAAAAGGTTTAGCGCCTTGTCGGTCCGAGGTGGTAGTTCCACTAGCTTTCGAAGTATCGACGGCTAACAGAACTAACATCTCAGCAAATAAAATGTAATTATATACAACCTTAAAAAGACTCGGGTTGTTTCCAGTATGACCACTCAAGGGATCTTTAAAAGATTACAGCAGCAATGCGCAGAAATCATTTCTTAAAATAGCCATTCGTAGTTCCCTGAAACAGATGGCGGCTTACAAGTATTTGCGTATCATCACCATTTCGATTTTATACCAATCTTAACTATCCCTTAGCACTACTTTCCCCGAAATCCCTACCTGGCCAATCTGGGGAACTGGCACCTTCTCCAGCAGTTGCAGCATCCCTGCGGTACCTGAACTACAGTCAACTCAGTGACTACAGTAGAAACAACTTCCTATTGGAAAAGCGGACCTGGCAACGTGTCCTCTTCACGTGATGTTCACTTCACGTTCCGTGATACGGAAGGCACTGAAAAACTCGCGATCGATTCAGATCAGACAGTAAATGGCGTGCTGTCGAGGAGAGCGCGTGAGTGCAAGTGCACGGTAGCTTCAAACTTGATACATACGTAGAGCTTTGAAATGTGGCCAAACTAAGCGCACGGCATATGGGAAAACACAGCAAGTCATTGGGGATCTCTGTGAGAGGGTACTGGATTGCCTGCTTCCAGCTTGACACAGATAACGATGAGTTTGTACTGATTGTTTGTTTCTCGTGAGTTCTCCTTTGTTCCTCTGACAGGATGATGCAACAAGTATCATTCAGTAAATGTGTTCGTGCAAACTGAACTGTGGAAACCCAGCCTGCTATCCAATAATCCAACAACACAGTCTGGATGGGAACAATGCATACTGGGCATGACAAAGCTTTATAGTCGTAGGATCTGGATAGGGTTTTGTAGAGAGGGGTTCCGGATGGGACTTTGAAGAGTCCGTATGGACGGGAGTGGGATTAGAGCAGGCATAGTTGCCAAATGTCCTCATGCCATGCATGACACCTTCAGCCGGCCCTGGTTTTGTTCTTGTATGAGTAAAGTTGGCTGTACCCTGCATTGCCAGGGCTTCCGGGATCAGGCAGCCTGAGTGCTCGCTTCGCGACGCGGGAAATAATGAGACAGAGGTCACAACTCTACGTCTTATTCTACTCCTCCTTACGTCATCTCCCTACCGGCTCCCACGCCACTTCCCTCCCCCCCTCGTCCCGACCCCCTTGATGCTAACTACATCCTAACAGCACACCCCCCCCAAATTTAAACATTGACAACATAACTTTACCCCATTTCTTAGATGAGTCTGCTGGGTCTGGTTCGGTCCCTTTGTGGACGAAGGTTCCCCACCTCTATCCTTTCCCGCTGGCCATCCTGCTCTGTTTCATCAGGCCCTGATGCATCTGAATCTTCCCCCTCTCCATGGTATGATTTGTCTGAAGTGTAGGGCCCTTCCTCATCCTGTGCTCTTTGTCGTCACGCCTGATGTGTTCCTGATAGTCTTTTAAAGCACAAGTTCCTGATCACTTGGCGTCCCCAGGCCCTTCACTTGTGATGAGGGAGTCCTTCATGGTGATGATGAGGGGATCTTCATGGAAGAAAGCGTCGGCTTTATTGGTCCGGGTTTGTTTCACGACCACCACATCACTTAGCGCTAAGGTGGATCGTCTTGCGTGCCTCCTGTGATGTGCTTAGACTTTCATCTTGTCTTTTGCTTCGGCATCTCTGTTCCGTATCTCCTGGTCCCCTTCGAGAGGCTCTGTGGCACTCTTGTGGTGGGGTATTCTGGGGCAGACATTCCAGCCACACATCAGCTGGCCACTTCCCTGTCGAGCTGTGCGGGCGGCTCCTCTAGTCCCTCAGAAGTTGATGCAGCACCTGTTCATATGGCTGTCCTGTCAACTGGGAGATTTGTAATGTCCGCTTCCGTTTGGCCATAAAGCGCTCAATCATGCCATTATCTTGAGGCCACAATGAGGACCTTCCTATGTTTGAAACCCATGTAGTCTGTGAACGCCCTAAAGTCTTAACTCGAGGAAGGTGGCACATTGTCTGATTTCACCTGCTTGGGGTGGCGTGATAAGAAGTTGGCCGGGTTGGCCTCCTTTCCGGGTCTGTGAATGATATTAAATTCTTAGTTTTGTAGACGCAAACCCCATCTTTTTTTAATTATTTTTTTTAAAGTAATTTATATTGCAAACCTGACGAACCTAATCGTATTTGGGCGCTGCTGTATCAAATACCATTCATCTTGCCATTTCTCACTTTGGTAATGTTATGAATTCATGCCATCTTTTCTGCTCCTCCACTCTAGCAGAACAGGTAGGTGTTGAGGACCCTACGAAATGTAGGGAGGGTTTTCATCTTGCAAATCTCTCGAGGTAGTTTGTTCCATAATCTGGGGCCATACACCCTGAATCTGCGATCCCCTTTACTCACGCACCTATTGTGTGGTACCTGGAACAGATTCTTGTCAACTGAGCGCAATTGCCTTATTGAGACGTGACTTTTAATTTTATCTGATAAGTATCTTGGCACTATTTTGTTGACCCATTTAAATACCACACAAAGAATTTTAACGGCAATTCGCTCTTTCACCGCTAACCAGTGTAAAGATCTTCTTAAGTCAGAAATGGGGGCTGATTTCTTTACCCTATTCACCAGCCTGGCTGCCGCATTTTGTTCCACTTAGTGTTTGCAATTGACAGGCCGGTGTAACTGATAATTGCGTTACCATAATCCAGTCTTGAATTTACCAATGTGCCCAATACCGCTGCTCTGTCTTAATTCGCAACAAATGGCAGGATGTGTCACAGAAGACGCAAGGAATGGAATGCAGGCTGCACCTTTGCGCCCACCTGTGCTCCACATCCCATATTATCCTCCCAAACACAGCCCAAGTTCTTAATTTTCTTCGCGAAATTCAGCTGTGTCCCTAAGAAGCATGGAGACTGTAACTCCTTCCTATGTTGCAAATGATGTTTAGAAGTGAATATAGCCACCTCTATTTTCTCAGCGTTGAGCAATAGCTGATTAGCGCACATCCAGACCTGTACTTCTTGTAAACATTTTTCTACTAGCTCAAACGTGTCCTCTGAATTCTGTATCCTCACGAACACCTGAGTGTCATCCGCATACGAGTAAAACTGTATGCTGTGCTTCCTCAGTATATCCATGAGCAGCTTAATATACAAGTTAAAAAGCAGAGGCGAAAGTGAGGACCCCTGTGGCACTCCACACTTTTGTAACACAGAGTCTGATAAGTCTCCAAGCCGGACTCTTTGTTCTCTTCTGGCGAGGAACGATTCAAACCATTGAAAGGCTTGTTCCATTACACCACCTACCTCCCTCAAGCGTTTTAACAAAATCCCATGGTCTACCGTTTCGAAAGCGGCGGGGTGGCATATTCGCTTGTGGATTGCCATAGAGAAAAAGCAAGGCCTGTTGGTCTTGTATAATTGTGAAAGGCTTGCCATTAAGGAACACGTGAAAATGTTTGCAGGCTCAAGCGACTGCCAGGCTTTTTTTTCGGCCTGTGAGTAGGCCTGCTCAGTCTTCGACAAACTTCTGCTTGCATAAAAAACGATGTGTCGCTGACTGTAACGCTCACCTGACTCCCACGGAGGCGCTGGCCTGGTTCGCGCTGCTGTGACCTCTTCTAAGGTGATGCGCAGGGTTTGGAAGACGGACTGGACCGGGCCCCCAAATCTGGCTTGCCTGGCTCGCAGAAGTATCCTTCTGTAGGTGAAAATAGGGGATTAACTGTCTGCGGGGTAATGCAATCGGCCTCCCACTTTCCCCTCTCACCCTCCTCGAAACCCTTCTGTGATTCCCCGTAGCGTCTCACCTTAGGGTCTGGAAGGACGAGCTCTCCATCCTGCTTCTGATGCAGGGGCGCGTTGATATCCAGTTACTTCACTGGATTTTCGGATTGGTGAGAACTAAACTTGCTTGGCTTCCAGGTAAGTTTTTTGATAAGAGGTTCCCCTTGTGTCCATGCATTAATGTATTAATGCTAGTGTCTTTTTCCCCATAGGGGCCGGGGTACGGAATGCCGGGGAACAGGCACCGACCCGAGATGAGAGGTGAAATCCTTGTAGAAATCAGGTAAGTCTTTAATGAGCGTTTTTTGGTAATGTCTTTTCATTCGCTCATTAACGCTGATGTCTCTTTTTCCCCCTTAGGGGCCGGGGTCCGGAAATGCCAGGATGCAGCGCGGACCCGAAATGAAGAGGGAATGAATCAACAGGTAAGTCTTAACATGGAGATTTAGCTTTCCTTATTCCCTTCTCTCTCTCACGTTTTGTTCTTGTCTTTTTCTCCCTAGGCGCTGGGGCGTGACTGCGAATCCGGATGATCGCTGCTGAACATGGAGGCACCCTGTAAAGGTGAGTGGAATGCAGCGCTGCAGCGATCGACGCGATGAGCTTTTAAATAAAAGTCTTCCTTTTCAGGATTGTCGGCGAGATGTCTCCGGGATGCGGATTTAGCAGGTAAGGACTTTTCCTTCTTCTGTTCTCTTCTTCTCTTCCTTTGCAGGTGATCCAGGATGCTGGCAGGCGTGGCAGAAGTCAGGATGCAGGAGCAGACACGGTGAGCGTCCAGCTGCTAGATGCAGAACAACGCGAAGCACGTGTGGCTGTTCGGTTGGGGTTTAAATAGCCTTGGAAGAAGTTCCAGGTATGTATCCTTCCTCCAATCAGGTATGTATCCTTCCCCGACCACGCCCGGATGGTAAATTAGTCCCACAGGTAAAGTAGTTCCTTTCAGGCCTCAAGGAGGCCGGGATCCTGCAGCATGGTCTGCGTCAGGTAAGTGCACCCAAGCACTCCCATAATGAGCCTGGCGCCTATGGCGCCAGGACTGATGTCTTTTATGAGCCTGGCGCCATAGGCGCCAGGACACTGTCCAAAGGGCCCCTATATGGGGTTGCTGGGTCCTTCCTTGGGGACTGGATGTCCGCTTTCGGGGACGCAGGGCTTGAACCGGCTCCCCGGGAGCGGGCATCATGACACTGACCTGATGTCATGACCATGGCCCCTGGCACTCACTGGCAAGTCAGCCTTCCAGTTAGAGCCAGATCAAAGGCCTTAAAACTCATCCAAGACTCTCTTGGAGTCAGCCCTGGCGCCTTTGGCGCCAGTCTCATAACCATCATGAAGACCAACATTAGAATGGGACTACTTACTTGGGATTATTTAACTTGGGGGGGGGGGTTCAGCCAACATGGAGACACAAACATAGCTCAGTTACAAGGAACTGAGCTATGCGGTCTAGTCTTTTGGGTGTGGCAGGCCTGGGACTACTTTACCTGGACTACTTTGGATGTGGCAGGCCTGGGACTATTTTACATGGACTACTTTACCTGAGACTATTTAAAACACACCCAAACAGCAGAACATGCTTTGCGTTATTGTGCTGTGGGCAGCGTAACGCTCACTGTGTCCAGTTCTTTGATGCCAGCTTAGCTGAAACCAAGGACCTGCAGAGAGAGAAAGAACACTACGAAACTTACCTGGAACAGTATCCTGTCTTCAATCCATCGCCGACTTCAGTTCCACTCACCTGAAGGTACGAACTCCATCATCCGGCACCGCATGCATCCTGGAATACCATAACCGGGAAAGAGGAGAAAGAAAGACAGCATCATTAAGCGTTTCCTCACGTTTCCTCCCGAATGAAGAAAGCCACACAATTCTTACCTGGTTAGTCATCTCCTGGTCAGTATCATTGCTGGAACGGCACTCGGCGAGGAACATCGCAACCTGCAAGGAGAGAAAAGACACAGGTTAGCAATATAAAAGGGGAAACAGTGCCGCGCATCGCGCATTACTCACCGGACAGCATCGCGCAAACCGCGCTTTCGCCTACCGGCCCATGCTCATCTTCAAACTATATGACAACACCAAAATACCTTTCCATACCTAAAAGGAAAGAAGCAAGACATTATTATTCGAACTAAGAGGAACATAAGAACTGCATATAAAGACTGTAAAGCAGTAAACCTACTGAGTCACAGCAGGCCTGGATTCCCACAGGGGGGCTTGCACCAGTGAAGTAACTTAGTTGCTGCTCGCCCCCCCCCCACATCTACGTGCCCCTGCACGAGGAGCAGGACAGAGAATCCACCTTTTACAATATTAAGGTGAGGAGAGGGCCCAAGGGGGAGGAAGGAGTTGAGGCCAAGGGAGGTGGGAAAACATAAAGACAATCTGGTATTGATCCAGCTCTCCTATATTGCGGACCCATCTTTAACCAGAGACTTTACCAAGCTACCGGGAGAGGGTTCGAGTGTGCAAATCATCCAACCAGGGCTGGGTGGCGTCCCCATGGATACCAGGTGAGCGTAACACCTGAGCCATTGTGGCTTTTCTGCACAAGTATGGCCGCAAGTCCACTGGGTTAGCATCAACTGTCAATTCCGCCTCCCTCTCTGTGTCAAAGTAGGCCATGTTCTCTGCATTCTCTATTCTGTCGCGAATGGATGCGAATGCTGTTTGACAGTCTGTCAATCACTAGAAAGACATGTGCTGTTTGGTCAATGCCCTCAGTAGCTCACTTATTGTGGCACAATCCTTGATGTACCAGGCACAATAACTCGCCAGACCCAAGAATGATCCGAGTTCGGAAATGTTGGTGGGTGGTGACTTTCGTTTAGCGCATTTACCTTCGCTGGGTCCGGTGTCTCCGTTTTCTGAAAAAATGTGACTGAAGAAGCGGAGGGTGCCTTTCCTGAATTCACATTTGTCACCTCAACAGCTTGTGCATTTCTTCTTCCACCTGATGTTGGATATTCACTGGGATTCCTCTATAGTGCTAGGCCGTGGGCCAAACTTCTTTGTCAATGTGAAGTGTGATTTGACGATTCCCGAGCTTTCCAATTCAATAAAGCTGGGTATAGCTGATCTATTCTCTCTACAATATCAATGTATTTGTGGACCTTTAATTTATAGAGTACATGAATGGGTCCCATTTCAACAGCCATCTTGAAGGTCATGATGCATCCTGATTCCATGGGAGTGAAGATCACCTGTATTGGGATACTCATTGTTTGGGTCTTCTAGCGACAACGTGCTTCGAACTGTCCCAAGCATTTTAGCAGATGACATACGGGTAGATATCCACTTCTGATAGGTGCAATCAGGGTACCTGCAGTAGTGCCTGTTAGACCTGTTCACTGATTACATTGACGGTGGCGCCTGTGTTCATGAGAAATTCAGTTTGTGTTTTGTTTAGAAGCATCAGGAAAGTTGGGCTATGGTTGGTCGCATGTTGGTTTCCCAATGCACAGAGGTAGCCTTCCTTTCTTTGCTCTCCTTCCGAGGAGCTCTGTTCTGTGTCTGACGGGGATTGTTCAACTAGGTAACGTATATGCCGCCGAGATCGGTCCAGTTGTGTTGTGGACGTCCGATAACATCTGCCTTCTTTGCCTTCTTTCCCCGACTTATCTTCCTTCCGTTCTTTGTCTCTCTTCTCCAGATCTGTGGTTTTTTCTCTGCCCCTCCTTTTCTCGCTGAAGAGTTTGTGCTGCCGCATGAGAGATTTCCGTCGTTGTGGTGGTGGACCACCTGCGCGGCCTGCTGGTCATGCCACCTTCATTTTCTCATCCGGGCCCTCTGGCTAGGCAGTATACCGACTTGAAATGTTTCTTTTCTCCACAGTCTGGAGCATCGTTGCCCAAACTCCGGGCATGTGTCTTCATGCAGGTACTCATATCTGCACCGATAGCAGAATGGTTTGCTTGCTGATCTGGAAGCCCCTACTAGCTTGTGTACACCTTCCAGATGTGGCATGTGTCCTTTTGGGCTGCCAAAGGATTCCACTTGCAAGTCAATCACCATTTCTGCCCTTGCAATCATGAGAATCTCCTCTAGTCATCGTGCATTTTGTAATAGTTTTCTCCTGAAGGTTTGGGACTCGCTCCCTGTGATGATTTGGGATTGTAGCGCCTCTGTGTTGGAATAATTGGCGAAATCACAGTGCTTCGTAGTATCATTACAAATGCATCCATCGTTTCCCCTTTTGCTTGCTTTGTGGTGTGGAATAGATGTCTCTCGTAATCCACATTGGTATGGGGTGTAAAATAGGTGGCTAGAGCCATCTTGAGGCCCTGGATTATGTTAATGTATTTAGCAGGGAACTCATCTATGATGTCCCTTTTGTCGGGGCCCGCTGCCAGCTTCAGCAGGCATTGTTGACGTGCATATTCCACTGGGTCAATTGCCCCTACGTACAAATCAAAGTCCCGGACCCGCCTGGCCCATCTGGGTCCCATGTTGCTGGTCTCCATCACATCAAAAACGCCTGGTAATTACACTGCCAGGGACTCTGATACCCTCTGATGGCCCTGAGGTTGTGGAGTCACTGGGACCGTCGCTGGGATGTCCTGGTGTGACATGCTGTGTTCTTACTGATTGATTTTGTGCAGTGCTCCTTGGTCTCCCTCCCTCTGAGGCCGATTTGACGGGCCTTTGCTGCTTGTAAAGTCTCCAACGTGTTGCTTCCGCCTGGGACAGGCACAAGCACCACCCCAGAGCCCTCCCCAGGCTCCTTCCTGAGTTCACCACTGCACCATATGGGTCTTAAATGGCCCCTTTGGTACACATTCACGCTGTGTGGCGGCCGCCTATGTGAGGCACAAGCACTGCGGACACTGGGACCCTCCCCCTGGCCTCCACCGACCTCCTAGCACTCACTGCTGCAGCACTGGGTTTTGGTTCCCCTCCCCCAGGCCAAGTGCTGTCCTCTGGACTCCTTTCCTCGACAGCCGGATGCCGCCGGCTCCTCTTGCCGTGTGCGTGGGTGTCCTGCCTTGGTCAACGCCCCGCAAACGTGAGCCGTCCCTCATCGCCAATGAAAAGTTGGCTGTACCCTGCATCGTCGGGACCTCCGGGATCAGGCAGCCTGAGGTTGCGTTTCGGCATGGCAAATAAGGAGGCAGAGACGGAGCTCACAACTCCATGTCTTAATTCTACTCCTCCATACATCATCTCCCTTCCATTCCAGCTCCCACGTAACTTCCCTCCCCACTCCCTCATCCCGCTCCCCTTGATATTAACTACATTTCCTGACAGTACACCATGCTACGTCTTCTAGCCAGATACTTTCATTGGGAATAAATAAACTACAAGCATGATCATACAGTGATCAAAAACGGGACTGGATGAAGGAGTGACACAGTAAATGGCGCCACTCAGTAGCTTTGAGAAGGGTGGGTCTCCTAAGTCTTTGTAATGGGGTGTTGGGGTTTATAAAGAAAGGGCTAAAGCATTGTAGGCGTTATTTTTGATGGAAACAGTGCAACGGGGCTACATGGGGCACTGTAGAGGGAAACTAATTGGGTCATTGCAGGAGCGCTAGATTTGTCTTTGTTGGGGGTGCTCTTGAGGAGACTTTGTATTGATTGGGGTCTGGATGTGGCTTTGAATAGGCAGTCTTTATTGGACTATGCTAGAAGACTTTTAGGCGAGGTTTTGTAGGTGTCTGAATGTGGCCTTGCAGAAATAGGTGCAAATTAGGTTTTGTGTGCTTTATCTGCCTCAGTTCTTGTTGTCTGGCTTGTATGGGTTGTATACTGGAAGGCCTGACACTTTGTAGGGAGGATGGCAGTACAGAGGGGTCTACATGCGGGAGAACAGATGGTCTAGGTTTGTAATTGTTAGGCTTGATGGGTTTTTGTTAAGTGGTGTAGGTGGGGCTTTGTAGATGGTCTGGATGGCCACAGGCTATAGGGGTGAGAACGTAGCTTTGTAGATGTGGGGTCTGACCAGGGCTTTCCTTTGGGGTGGGGGGGTAAATGATAATTGTATATGGGGTGTCTTGATGGGGGTTTGCAGAGAGCTAGCCAGGATGGGTCTTCGTTCGATGGGTTTTGTATGTAGCTTAGTTGTCAGGCAGGATGGAGGTTTGTGGGGGAAGTCTGGATGGTCTTTGTAGTGGGGATAGGGAGGTTGTACAGCAGGTCTAAAAATACATTTCAAGAGGGTATAGACATTTTGTAGTGTGGCTTGCATTGCCATATACAATTCAAGCCACGGAATGCTGGTCACTTTGGAACCTTGTGTTCCCTCTGGGTTCTAGAGACTACAGGATAGGAGATGTTACTAGAAGGGTGTCCTGTGCCTATGCTCTACCCTGAAACTACAATAAAGTACTTACCTTTTGTAGCTGCCAGCTCCTCTGTGATCACTGCGTCATGTCCACCATTCCTGAGCCCAGATACTACAAATTCGCGACAAGGATTACTTTGAAGCGAGTCCAGTGAAGCCAGAGTAAAGAAAAGTGAAGCCAGATGAAGAAGAGAGGAGCAATGCAAAATTCTGGTTCATGGATTCAGACTGGAGGCCGAAAGTTGATAAATTTAAACGTGTCCGTGCTGTATGAAGATCCTGAAGATGACCAGTAAAGGTGCAGGTCCTGAATTGTAGAGTTATACATGGCTGGTCAGTGTTGCGCCCATGTGGCTAGTCAGAAGAATGTTCACACTACCTGTGTACACCCAGAAACGACAGTCAGCTGCCGTTTAGAGTGTTGTTGCGCTTGGAAGAAATGCAGTGTTGTGGGGCAAGTAGTCCTTGGTCCAGCAGCCTCAAGGTAGTGTAAATTAATAGAAAAGAAGGTGGACTTTCATGAGGGCCATTGTGAGGGTCGTAGGGGGCACACGGGCCAAGCTGGCCCTGTGTTCCTGCCATACCGTTGGGCGGGAATGCAAGAAGACTGACTGCCATTATTTCCTCCTCTGTGTTCGGAGAAAGCTCATTAGAGGAATGGCCCTCTGTGCGTGTGAATGCACAATGCAGTTACAATAATAAGGGCTGACCAGGAAATGAGGGCCGACTGAACAGTAAACTGGTACTACTGCGCCGGTTGGGTGAAAGGGAGAAGAATGTTTTATTTAATCAAAGTATTGCATTGGCAGCTCCACAGCAGTTTTGAAGTTAAAGAGTGAATTCCTTTGATGCAGCGAGTGATAAGAACACTGAACACCAAGAGCATGAGGGAATGCAAGCAGTGGCGGTGTGATGAACTAATCTCTTAGCATTAAAGGTACTGCTTTACCTCTTCCGAACATGTTTTTTTTTCAATGGCTGGTTTGAATGGACATCCTTTCGAAGTGAGGAATGTATCTTCATGCGGAGCAGCAGTGTTTAGTTGTTTAAACAAGGTACTGTTTATGAGCCGCACTGATGATTTGAAGTTAATAGAGTGCTGCCGGTTTGGCTGAAGTGAATTCACTTGTGCGGCTGCCTGGAAGGGAATATTTTATTTTCTGCATTCCAGCATGTCTGTCTCTACCATGCACCTGGCTGAGCAGATGCAGGCTGTCATGGGCAACGTTACATCACCCAGGTCTAAAAGGATGACTTAAGAGACCATCCTGGAGTCATCCGATGATCATCGAACTACATTAGAAGTCATTCCCACATCATCAGAAGTCATCACACTGTTAAATGTCAGCAAATGTCTCAGAATGGTGGGTGATGATTTGAGCATGAGGTTAGGATGACTTGCTGATGATGCCAGCATCATCCCTATTTTAGAAAACTCTTTGTTCCCGATGATTTTAGGATGACTTGCCGATTACTTCAAGAGCATCACCATGATGATTTGGGGATGATTCTGGGATGACCTGCTGATTACTTAGAAGAGCAAAAACATGTTTGTCCCTGATGATATGGGGATGATTCTGGGATGACCTACTGATTACTTAAAGAGAATCGCCATGAAACATGTTTGTTCTTGATGATTTGGGGATGGCTTACTGATTACTTCATACCATAACAGAGTTTGTAGGATGATTTGCGGACTAATACTGATTGTCATTCAGCTTTTGCTTAGTTGCACTTGTGCTGAATGATTTTTGAATGCTTTGCTAAGCACACCTTTCTGGCATTCTTTTTAATTGCATGTAAATAGCATAACATTGATATGATCATTTAAATTGCAACACCTAAAGTAAAAGTGCTAAACCATTGACCAGGAATTGCACTTAAAAAACATACATACAACAGAAATAGTATTCTTGCAGTAATAAGTGACTAGAGCATATGTATGGGTGAGAATCCTTTGCCATCCCAGTCAAAAGCAGGCGCCCAGCACCCTCAAATTCCCCAATGTGCAAAGGTAAAGCTTGAGACTATGGCGTGCGAAAATGGAAGCCATGAGGCCTAAACATAGCATGCACCCCTGGGTGAGAATCCTTTGCCATCCCAGTCAAAAGCAGGCACCCAGCACGCTCAGAATCCCCAATGTGGCAAGGGTAAAGCTTGAGACTATGTCGGGCGAAAATGGAAGCTGTGAGGCCTAAACATAGCATGCACCCCCTGGGTGAGAATCCTTTGCCATCCCAGTCAAAAGCAGGCTCCCAGCACCCTCAGACTCCCCAATGTGGCAAGGGTAAAGCTTGAGACTATGTCGGGCGAAAATGGAAGCTGTGAGGCCTAAATATAGCATGCACCCCCTGGGTGAGAATCCTGTGCCATCCCAGTAAAAAGCAGGCACCCAGCACCCTCCAAATCCCCAATGTGGCAAGGGTAAAGCTTGAGACTATGTCGGGCGAAAATGGAAGCCATGAGGCCTAAACATAGCATGTTATATCTTATTTATTGAATACTTTGTAAGTCCCCTACACAACAAATGGTGTTTCAAAGCACCTCAAGACAAAATAAAGGGGGGCCAGGAAGACAACGGAGAAAGATAACAGTCCGGCTCGGCCTCATGACATTTGGATCATTGGCAGCAAACCATGCCTAAATAGCCTACTGTCTCTACCCCCAAACAATAAATACTATGCATGGTACTCTTAAATAATTTACATTTCTTAAGCAGATGTAAGTAAACCAAGCAGAAAATAAATAATATGCCTACCAGTTGTTCTTTTGCATATGGACCATATTTCTTTTTACTACACAATGTAATTTTATCGGTAAGTATTCTTTCAGCTGTAAACAAGTAAAACATGGGCAGCAATTGCAGTAGTGTGGGTGAGTGCTACGATGCTGTTATGCTTGATTTATGCTTGATTCAAAATGGCACGGGCGCGCAATGCATTCTGGGAGCGCTCGGAGCCATGTTGGATACTTACTTCCCACCGCAGTGAAAGGCTGCACACATTTTGCTGAAGTGTTAGATTCACAGTGCTGAGACAAACATGCTTTTTCAGACTTGGTATGCAGTCAAGGCCATTTCTGCTGGGAAAGCTAACGTTGTTATGGCTTGCTACTGTTCTCCGTGAAGCGTGTTTTTAAAGTAGGGATGCCCTGCGTTCCTTGGGGGGAGCTCTCGATTGACCCAGCTGGCAACGACGGCTGTTCCTCAACTGCGCAGGTGCAATTCAAAAAGGTTCGAGAATTAACTCCCCTTTGTGGAGTTCCTATATATGCGGAAAACCCAGAGGGGGTCAGGTGAGACTTCAGCCAGAGAAGGACGCTCCGTCTGACCTTCCTGTGAGCTGTGGCACTCTCGGCCTGGCTGTCCCCGGGGTCTTCCAGCCGCTTCTGGACGAGATGAGGAATTATATTACGCTCATGGTGATGTATTTCTTTTTGACTTCTTTACTTCTCCTGTGATCTATGTCCATATTCGTTTTTTCTATGTACTTGTAATCTTTGAATAAATAGCCGTAAAGAGCTGATTATCTTCTAAAGAGTGCATGGCTGTGAGTTATTGTGTCTGTCTGTTTATGGGTTGAAGTATTTGCTCTATAATTGCATTGGTGATTTATGGTTGTTCCGTGCACTTTTCAGGGGAGAGCAATACATTTTGGCGCTGTGAGCAGGGTATTTGTGATGAAGTGTTCCAAATATTCAAGAATCTGTTTGAACGTAGATAGGCTTTGGTTATCTTGCAAGCGAAAGTAATTTGGCAGTGAGTGTTGATCTGTGTTAAGCTGTTTTTTTTTCTTTTCTCTTTCCTTGCTGGTGTGTGCGTGCTTGTGGGAGTGATTGCAGTGAGAAAGAAAAACTAGATATAAAGAGGTTTTGTACCATTTTGCAGTAATGAATAGTTTGTTCAGGAAAAAGAGTGTTCCCGCTGGCGGTGAATGCTCTGATGTTATCATTCCAGGCTGGACTAAGAGTCCATATGATAAGTTGGCTAAGCATGGGCATGTGGTGCCGGTCTAAGTGAGACTTGGGATCAAGGATTGGGGGATGCCGATCCAGCTGATGTAATTGCATGCTTGCAACAAGTTTCAGTAGAACGTGGTAAAGAATGTGCGGCATTAGCAGGCGAGGTTGGGTTCTTTTGCATGCTTATAGAAAAATACATCAAAGGAATTTGGACATAAAAATGAGGCTTTGCGATTAGAGAGAGAGCTGGCTGTAGAACGGCAGACTGCGTTAATGCAGCAGATTCAAATGAAACTGTTTAAAGATAAGGCCGACACATATCAGGCGGTGGCCGAGAGGGCAGCAGTCAGAATAGCTTGCTATAAGTATAGGAAAAGATGGGGAGGGGTCAACAAAAGAAAGGTGGCAACTGTAATCGCTACCGCTGGCGCAGACTGGGATCCGGACAAGTGGGATGGTGATATTTTTGATTCGACCAGTCTAGAAAGTAGTTCTGCAGAAGAGTCTGACCCCAAACCAGAGGTAAAACAGAAAACAGTGGCGGCGAAGCCTGTTAGAAGGCGGCGAGCCGGACCACACCCGCAGAATCCTGGTGGTGGTATGGTGGATTTAACCAATTTTGAAGATTACACACAACAGGAGGTTGGGGAAATGATTACCCGTTTGAGGCAAAAATCAGGGGGAAGCTTTATTGACATGGATGGTGAGATTGCTAGATGGGAGTGCTGCAGGGTTGTTGGTAGATTCTACTGATTCACCTCGTTTTTTTACCCCTGTCAATTGACACCAATGTACAGGAGGTCTTAAGAGCAGGACCGCCCCCTGATGCAAATGGTCAAGATACGCAAGTGTCTTTGTTGCACCTGATAGCCCAAGCATGTAACCGTAAATACCCCATTACCACAGACTGGCCTAGTAAAGAAACGAAGTGGTATACATTGAGAGAAGCAATTCAAAAAGTCAGAGAGCATGCTATGAAAGAGGCGATTCATATAGATGCTCCTGATCACATGGGAGCCATGCCGCTCTCCGTTTCAACTCGCAACATGGTGATTAGAACTGCGCCACCCGCATACAAAAGTATCATTATGACTTTGCTCGTAGGTATGACGGGCAAGGCTACTTATGAGGTAGATGCCATTCGGCAACTTGCAGATTTGGGGGAGTGGGACAACAGTGATAACAAGCCACAAGAGAGAGAGGGGCGCAGTGAGAGAAGAACTGAAGGCAGGCGGCAAGATATCAGAGACTCCCGCGTGTCCCGAAAAGAAATGTTTTTGGCTTTGTTAAAAGATGGTGTGCCACATGAAGAAATTGATGGCATTGAAACCAGAGTAATGCATGAATTATACAAAAAACAAGGACTTGCAGCAAAAGAGCGCTATAAACAGGTTAAGAAGCAAGTAGTCACGACGCCACAAGGGGATGCCTCACCTTCCGCTCCTCCTGAGGAAGAACAAGATGAAGAGTCTATGGGGACACCTTCCCCGTATCAGCCAACATACGCTGATTTGAGAAAGGTGGTGAGTGCAATGCTAGAGGCGGAGTCAAGTCACACTCATTCGAAGTTCGACTAGGGCTTCGGCCAAGCTCCGGCAGCGTCTACCCGCATAAAAGTTGACAGGCGGCCTCATGTTGATGTTAAGATTTTTTGGGGGCCAGGAAATACACAAGGAGTGCGAGCATTGATAGACACCGGGGCGGAGGCCTCTTTGATTCATGGTAATCCGACTCGATTTAAAGGCAAACAGTTTACAATTACAGGTTTAGGGGGAAAGGAGACCCCCGCAGTGCAAACGCGAGTGGAGATGAAAATAGGCAATTTAAAGAGGCAGAAATACCAAGTGTTGATTGTCCCGATACCTGAGTATATAATTGGCTTTGACATTTTGGAAGGGCTAACCTTGGGACTTGGCGGTAAAACGTACCAGTTTGGGGTGAGTGCATTGATTTGTACCCCCCTTACTGTAGACAAATTGAAGATGCTCCCAGTGCAAGTGCCAATAGCAACCAAGCGGGTAGCAATGAAACAATACCGCATTCCTTGGGGGCACAAGGACATTTCAGACACCATCAAAGAGTATGTGGAGGCGGGTGTGTTACGCCCTATCACCACCGCTTGGAACAATCCTCTCTGGCCTATTAAAAAGGGAGATGGGTCATGGAGGATGACGGCAGATTACCATGAGTTGAATAAACACACTGCTTCCTTAGTGCCCGCAGTCCCAGATGCCATTACTTTGATTGTAAATGTCCAAAAGTTCGAGAGGACTTGGTATGCAGTGATTGATTTAGCTAATGCATTTTTCTCCATGCCAATTGTTGATGAGTGTCCAGAGCAGTTTGCATTTACGTGGGGTGGAAGTCAGTACACTTTCACGAGACTACCCATGGGGTACGTGCACAGTCCGACTATCTGTCACCGGCTGGTGGCAGAGCACTTAGACAAGATACTGTGTAAACCTGACATACAAATCTCTCATTACATTGATGACATTTTGATTCAGGGCAAGGATGAGCACAGCGTGCAAAGTCAGTTAGATATCCTTATGGAAGGATTGAAAAAGGAAGGGTGGGAGATTAATCCGAGTAAAATTCAAGGTCCGGCTGAAACAGTGATATTTCTAGGGATTCAGTGGCATCATGGGCATCGAGAAATGGTGCCTAAAGCTCGACAGAAAATACTTGAATTCACCACTCCAACGAACAAAAAGCAAGCTCAGCAGTTTATAGGACTGTTTGGCTTTTGGAGACAGCACATTCTGCATTTAGGGCAGATATTGGCCCCCCTTTACAAGGTGACACGCAAGAAATATGAGTTTCAGTGGGGGAAGAGCAGCAGAGAGCCTTTGAGATGGCGAAAGACACCGTACAGCAGGTGCTTTATTTATGGCCCTTGAAGGAAGGCGAAGTGGAATTAAATGTGTCTGTACAAGACAATTATGCTAACTGGAGTGTGTGGCAGAAACAAGACAGGAAACATGTGCCATTAGGGTTTTGGAGTTGTAAATTGCCCGATGCTGGTAACTCATATACTCCGTTTGAGAAGCAATTGCTGCCATGTTATTGGGCTCTTGTTGGTAGCGAGCAAATGACGGTGGGCCATGATGTATTGATGAGGCCAGAAATACCAATCATGCAATGGGTACTGAGCTCTTCTAAAACACATAAAATAGGACATTCTCAAGAAGCCAGCATAATTAAATGGAAATGGTATATTCAAGACAGAGCCAAATCAGGAAATGGTGGAGTGGCAAAATTACATGAGCAAGTAGCCAAGGTACCCCCCTCAAATTACATACCACCAGATGTGCCTGAAAAACGTGAGTCTCCCGTGAAATGGGGAGTACCTTACAGGGATTTGACCGTGGAACAAACAGAGCATGCTTGGTTCACGGATGGTTCAGCTCGATATGTGGGAACTGAGCGGTACTGCAAAGCAGTGTCGTACAATCCCAAAACCAAAAAGATGTTGACGACGACAGGGAAAGGAAAGAGCAGTCAGTTCGCAGAACTTTACGCAGTTTACCAAGCATTGAAACAAGAGACCCCTGGTCAATGTTATGTGTACACAGATTCATGGTCAGTGGCAAATGGATTGGCAGTGTGGTTGCCAACTTGGCAAAAGAATGGATGGAAGATTAATTCAAAAGAGTTGTGGGGAAAGGAACTGTGGCAAGATATTGCAGAAATGTTGTTACAAAGTGAAGTCACTGTATATCATGTGGATGCGCATTGTGCCACAGATTCATTAGAACGTTGGTTTAATTCTGTTGCAGATGAACACACCAAGATTTCCTCAGTGGATACAGAGGCTCGGGAAGACGATATGGAGGGTTTGGCCAAATGGGCCCATCAGAAAAGTGGGCACCTTGGAGAAAAGGCTACTATCAGGAGGGCACAAGCTCGAGCCATCAGTCTTCCTTTAGAAGTAGTGAAAACCATTATTTTGCAATGTCCCGTGTGCCAACACCAATTACATAGACCGATACCTCAAATTGTTCGAGGCACATTGAGAAGAGGAAAATTACCAGGTCAAATTTGGCAGAGGTTGTCAGTATGCATGCACTATTGTGGATACATACTCGGGATATTTGATGGTTTTGCCATGCAAACGTGCAACCCAATTGAACACCATTGGGTTGTTAGATGAGATTATATTACATTATGGAGTGCCTTTGCAGATTCAAAGTGACAATGGGTCACATTTCAAAGGCAAATTAGTCCAAGAATTTTGTCAGGAAAAGAGCATTGAGTGGATATATCACATTCCCTACCACTCAGCTGCAGCAGGGCTAATTGAACGAATGAATGGGTTACTGAAAGAACAGTTGCACAAATCTGGAGACAGCAGTTTGGCAGGCTGGTGTGATCGTGTGTTTGATGCGGTGCAAGTGCTGAACAATAGGCCTGTGTATGAACATGAAACTCCTTTGATGCGATTAATGACTCCTACTTTGCAGGTTCAACCCAATTGAGTCAGAGAAACATTGTTATACTGGGAAATCACACCAGGTTCTTTAGCTCCCTATCGAGCAACTCCAGAGTCAGCAGGGGTAGACTTGCATTCTAATGAAGAAATCAGATTAGATCCAAGAGGAATAGTTGTCATTGAAACAGGGATTGGAGTACAGATTCCCCCAGAGCATATGGGATGGATTGCCCCTAGATCCGGTCTAGCATTGAAGGGAGTTCAAGTGTTGGGAGGGGTAATTGATGCTGATTACCAAGGCGAGATTAAAGTCATCCTAATGAATAGTGGGGATCAGTTGTTATCAATACACAAGGGTGATCGAGTGGCCCAATTGATAGTCATTCCCATTAAATTGTCCATGATTAAGAAAGGGGAGCCTCCTACAGTGTTAACTACCCGTGGAGATCGCGGTTTTGGCTCTTCAGACAGCATGGTACCAGGTGCAAAGGTGTGGGTGGAAAAGCCAAGTGGTCCACCAGTGCCAGCAGATGTCATTGCATCAGGCAAAGATCAAGTAGTTTTAGTTATTGAGCCTGGTAGAAAGAAATGGCAATATGTACCCGCAGGCAAATGTTACCTGAGAGAATGATGTGCAACACTGATATCTCTTTTCTGGGTTTGGCTTGTAGATCCTGGGTCTGGTTGGTGTGACTGTGGCACTAAATGGACTCCATTTGGACGGGTTAGACGATCTTCTGTCACCAGCAAAAAATGTCACATCTGTGCCAGTGATCAAGGCGATACTGATAGTGATGAATAATGTTGTCCCCAAGCAGCCCTATGCCAGTGCCGACAAGCCCGCCAGACCGAAGACATGGATCCGTGAATTGCGACAAACACATCAGGAGCAAGTGAAAACAACCTTGATGCCAGTTGTGCAGGAGCCCTTTGTAGGAAGGAGGAAACACTCTCCTATGATAACCTAAGAAGAAAATATGTGGATATATCTAGCACAGCAAGTACTGAATATATCACACTTTTGTTTGACTGATGTGCCCAATGCTGAAGCTTTATTGACTACATGTTTATTAGCGGTGTTGACGCCTGTTCCGGTTTTAAAGCATATTTTCGGTGTCACATATAATGATTCTTTAGTTCAAGACTCAGACATTAGACAATATTTTTCAGTTTACGAATACTGCAGGTTCTGCCAAGAAACCTACAAGAAGTGGAAATATTTGACACGTGTAATTACGTACAACATAACCCAAGGTGATGTGTGTTATATTATGACGTGCAAAGCACAAGAAATTGTTAAATGCAGACAAATAGAGTTGACTGATCAATACAATCATACTACATTCAAGAGGAGACTGCGTTCACGAATGTCACGCAAATGCACCAGTGTAAATACACTATGTCTTGCAATCATACAGTGATAACTGCTAGTCATTTGAATCATGTGAAACTTCCAACAGGATGGCTCTTTTCATGTGGTAACATTACATATACTTATATTCCAGCTAACATTTCTGGAGGTCCATGTGCTTTGACTCGATTAGGACTAATGATGTTTCCTTTACACTCAGCGATAACTCGAGGTAAAAGGTCAACCTTTGAATCTATGGGACTATCTCCTGACTGTGATTCACATGTACATTTGCTATCAGAAGCTGAGGTTTTAGCATTAACCCTTTCATTAGTGGGCGTTTGGGGTTTAGCTGCTGGAGGTTACAAATCTTTGATGAAATTAGCATGTTTAGTAGTTAAAAGTCTTAATCATACTTCGCAAGCTTTAGAAGAATTACTCCTTGACAAGTTATTAGAAAAGCAACTTTACAGAACAGAGCTGCTGTTGATTACTTATTGCTGAAACATAATTTAGGGTGTAATGCCTTTGAAGGTATGTGTTGCTTTAATTTGAGTGACCACTCACAATCCATTGAAAGTCATATTTGAGGGATCTCATTTCTCAAGTGTCTCAAGATCGTAATAAAAACTGGTGGGATTGGTTATTTTTATGGATACCTGATATTGGGGGTACACTATGTTACAATTTTGCTTGCATTTTTATTATACTGTCTATTATAATTGCTTGTTGTTGTTGCATTCAATGTATTCCCAATTTAGTTTTAACATTTTGTAGGTTTCAGAGACCGGTTCCAGTGCCACCTGGTTACGGAAGATAAATATCCAAAGGGTGGAATTGTTATGCTTGATTTATGCTTGATTCAAAATGGCGCGGACGCGCAATGCATTCTGGGAGCGCTCGGAGCCATGTTGGATATTTACTTCACACCGCAGTGAAAGGCTGCACACATTTTGCTGAAGTGTTAGATTCACAGTGCTGAGAGTAACATGCTTTTTCAGACTTGGTATGCAGTCAAGGCCATTTCTGCTGGGAAAGCTAACGTTGTTATGGCTTGCTACTGTTCTCCGTGGAGCGTGTTTTTAGAGTAGGGAGGCCCTGCATTCCTTGGGGGGAGCTCTCGATTGACCCAGCTGGCAACCGACGGCTGTTCCTCAACTGCGCAGGTGCAATTCCAGAAGGTTCGAGAATTAACTCCCCTTTGTGGAGTTCCTATATATGCGGAAACCCAGAGGGGGTCAGGTGAGACTTCAGCCAGAGAAGGACGCTGCGTCTGGCCTTCCTGTGAGCTGTGGCACTCCCGGCCTGGCTGTCCCTGGGGTCTTCCAGCCGAGATGAGGAATTCTATTACGCTCACAGTGATGTATTTCTTTTTGACTTCTTTACTTCTCCTGTGATCTATGTCCATATTAGTTTTATGAGTTATTTCTATGTACTTGTAATCTTTGAATAAATAGCCGTAAAGAGCTGATTATCTTCCAAAGAGTGCGTGGCTGTGAGTTATTGTGTCTGTCTGTTTATGGGTTGAATTATTTGCTCTATAATTGCATTGGTGATTTATGGTTGTTCCGTGCACTTTTCAGGGGAGAGCAATACAGATGCAGAGGGGTTGGATATGTGAAAACTCATTGCAGCTTGCCTCTAATCTCTCTTGCTACACACTTGGCCTTCTTTTTTGCACACGCTCCCTGCACTCTCTCACCAAAAATGGACTCCATTAAAAATAATATATATGCCTTGTCTTCGTTTGGGCCAAAGGTTATTGTTACAGTTATTGAGTTTGTCAATGCTTGTTTAAGACAGTGCTTCCGTGGCTTTTCTAATGCTTTCAGCTTATGTTTGTCTTTGCCAGTTAAACAAATAGGCTATTTTTTCCCTTAGTTTTGGACAATATATTTCAACAACACAAGCATTTTTTTCATTTTTACATGTGTTTCCTTCCAACCCAGTCTTTCCTCTCTGCATATCCTGTACCTGCTTTCCTTCCCCAACCTTTTCCCTGCTTCTACCTGGAGCAGAAGGCGGTGACCCCCTTCCATCGGGGCACAGAGCCTGAGCCAGCCAACATCTATATGGTTCAGAATGGCCTCAGATGTGCCGAAGATGGCCGCCAGCTTCGTACCCTTGCCTGGCCTCTTGGAGGTGCCTGGAGAGGCGCTCCACACCATGCAGCCTGCTGATTGGCAGCAATATTAATCAAATCTGCAGTCCCAACGAACCGGGAGGCGAAGCCGGGCCTATTTGAAAGGGCTGTATGCAAGGGCCCCGTCTTTCCTTGTCTACACCGGTTCACGCTAAATTAAGAGTGACGGCAGTTGCATAGCCCTCTCCTGCCTCTGTGAGAAACACTTAACTTCCTTCCTCATGTCACTCTGTCCCTCACCTACGTCCCCTATACTTTGCTTCTGACCTGCACACCGCCAGCACCTTGCGGAACCGAGACAGTACTCACCTAAGCTCTGCACTGGAGCTCTTTCATCCTCGCACCTATCCGGACTTAACCTCCATCTTATTTGCTTAAGCCCAGGTAATGTGAGGCGTGGTGCATGGCTTGTAATGTATGCGTTGCTCCTACCAGTTTTTCCTGCATTTCTTAACTAGCCCGTGTAACTCGAGGCATGGCTCTGTATTGTAGGTTCCCACCGTTTTTAACTTGCATCTATTGCGCTAAGCCCCCGTAAAATGAGGCGTGGCTTGCAATGTGTTGCTCCTACCTGATTGACTGTAATGTGCTGCTCCTACCAATTCTACCTGCATCTATTGTGTTAAGCCCCCGTAACATGAGGCGTATTGTATAGGATGCAGAATATACAACCAGCAAAGAACACAAGATATCCAAGGAGCATGTTTAGCCAGGGAAAACAATAGCACAGGCCATATGGGATGCAATATATGCTCCTGTGCAAATGAGGCCTCAGTATCAAGTGCATAATTTCAATACCTGGGCCTCAACGTCAGCCTGAGTCTCTCCCAGCACAGTCTTGCCCACTTGCCTCCCCGGCTGTTGGGGCTGAGAACCACCTTAATCACAGGTTTGCCTTGCAGGCTGCAGTCATCTTCTCCGCAATTAAAGGCAGAAGATTCATAAACCATGCCAAACCTCCTCTTTCTAAAACAAACACTCATCCGCATACTGGGTCAGACTGGCCTATAGGGCAATAGGCCCATGGCTGAACCAAAAACACAAAATGTTAGTGTGGGACAGTTTTTTTTGGTCAAGGTGGGCCACTTTTGTGACCCTTGTGGGTCAGTTTGATGAGTTACTTCACTCTGCGGATAATGGTTTTGACCAGTGTTGCTGCATAAATATTCCTTAAAATGCACAATTTGCATCCTATTTTATATTTTAAAAAAACATTGGGTACTATTCAAACAGGGTCAGAAAAGGAATGAATTGCCATTTACAATTATGGGCCACTTTTTCATTGGTGCCTGAGACAATTTCATGGCCCAGTCCAACCCTGCGCTGTACATGTATTCATTCACAGGATGATCGGCACATGTACATGGGGCAAACTGTACCAGCCATCTGTGCACCTAAACTCGCAACAGCAATGTTAGTCTGCACTGCGATCTGAGCTCATGCAGAGAAGTGGTTTAAGCAGACTGTGCAAGAATCCCTAAGAAGAGCAATGGCTCTAGCTAATTGTGAAAGAGCAGATAATCTGTGGGGAAATCCTGGTTTAAACCAGGGATTTTCCTGCAACTTCATTCTTAAAACCTGCAATAAGCAACATTTTCTTTTACTTGAACCACACTGGCAGTTGGGTGACTGCACCGTGTGGCATAGTTTCAATGTTAATAGGGGTATGTGTTTATTTATGCAATGTTTGTTGGTGTATATTTATTTATGCAGTGTTTGTCGGATAATATTGCATAAATAAATAAAGCCGGTCTTGGCTGACTGTAACTTCCTCCTGTTCAAGGAAGTAATAGCTCTACAAGATAGCCGCTCTATGTACCATCAACACTTCCATGGAAAATGTGGATGGGTAGGTCTTCCGTTTTTATTTTTCGTTACGTCATTCATCGGCGACGTGGTGTGTCCTAAACTGCTGTGGAATTGGTGTTTGACGAACCGGCAGCTGTAACTGAGTGGAAAATAAATTCAGGTGAGCGCCGACATAAGAAATGGAAACGCTGTCATTTCTCCTTCTCCTCCTCTGTAGTGCACTCACGCTGAACAGTTCCGGATTGCCCTGAAGCCCAACACAGGTCTGCATAGAGGCCCTGCACGTCGCGCAACAGGGTGCCCCGTGCATTCTGCCATTATATATTCCTGGGAAACTTGACCACACGCCTAAATCGTGTTTCCTTTCTGTTGCCAGTTTCCGCCTGTTATGTTACTCTTCCAAACCATATTGCCGTGGCAATAAAACTGCAGGGAACAGGGGCTCTCTTGGTATAATTCTCAATGCACATTTCAGTTGCCCAACTAGTACTTTCCTCTGATGTAATGGCCCTAAAGCTTGCCGCAGTGTTATTTCTGAAAGCCTCCGCCTAGCCTGCAGGCAGACGGCTGCCACCAATTGCGCTGAACCCAATGCTATAGCTGAGAAACCAGCTGGGTTTTTCTGCGACTGGTGTTTTCTTTGTTTGGCGGTGGGATCTGTGTGGGAAACCCGTACAGTTTTAGATTTTATGCATCTGGGGAATTGGCTCAAAGTCTCGGTGTTTGCAAGCTTTGTATCCGAGAAGCATGTTCAGGATGTGTTAGGTTAGAACAATGTCTGCCAGCAAATTCTATAGTGCTACCACTGGGCATCTGAACACTACACCTGTGTTAATAGATCGGCGGCAAGAAAAGAACGGGGCGTTTGCTATTTTGTATTTAAGAAAATAGCTATCCACATCTCTTCCGTTTTTCAAGGCAAACTGAACCACACACAAAAAAGTCTTAACTGCCTCTCATTTTCATAATGTGTTTTTATTTTTACACAATGAGCTATGGATCATAAAAGGCTGTCTGGAATCATACGTCACATCCACTTAATTACTCTTCTTCCAGGGAACTGTACCCCGCCACCATTTACACTCCATTATGTACATTTAAAATGGATTGCGACCAGCAGAAAGAAAACACGAATTATGTACCCAGTCTGAAGATATTAAGCATAATAACCGTGTTTGTGCCATTTTAGTATCATAGTGCTTAGAACGTGCCCTTAAAGCTGTTGAGTCTCCGTGGCACGGAGTGATCTGTCTGCCTTTGTAATAGGGGAGGGGTTTGCACTGTAGGCTTATATAGCGAAATCCACACCTGGGCATTGATCATGCACGCACATTTTTCTCCACTGGTTTTGGGAGCTGTCACCAAATAATGTTTTCTCCTGGAGGCATTTCTAGCCTACACGATTCTTTTCTGAAAACACTAACAGGCCGATTCATGGAATTAATGTGCACCGAAAATTTCGGCGCAAGCGTGCGAAAACGTGCGATTTGCAGTGAAAGAGCGAAAATCGCAGTGCAAGTGCGAATATCGCAGGGAAACCAGCGCACATCTATTCATGGAAGTCCGTGCGTGAGTAAAATCAACGATGTTCGCTGAAAAAGTGCGCGGCGCACGCCGGCGCACAGGTCATCTAACGGCGTGCGCTAAGGCCACAGCGAAAACGCAAATAGCGCGGCGCACATAACAAAAGTAGGCGTAACACGGGGCGTAACACTCGGAATGGAGAACAACTCGTGAAAATGTGGGCGTCACGGGGGAATTACAGGAGGCAAGTGCGCGGAACGCCCACACGCTCGCCTACAACACGTATTCATGGAATCGAATAGGGCAAACCAGCGCACGGGCAAAGACGCGCACTGACCCAAACCCATCCGCCACACGAAGGCAGGCGGTAGCATCCCTGCGCTGGAAAAAAATGTGCGCTAACAAAAAGCATGACTATACAGCTCTGATGAATGTCCCATACTGTGGCCCCCTAGGACAAATGACGTGCAAAGGGGTACGCGACAAACAGCGACACCCACTGTGTGGAAAATTAGCTTGTGCGTGTATTTCGTGTGTGCGCGGGAAGTTTTACACGCGATCGTGCCTGGGGGAGCGGGATACATGTATTCCAGGGGTTTGTGGGAAGTTTCAAACACGATTGGGCCTGGGCGAGCGGGGTACGTGTACTTCAGGGGCGAGCGGGAAGTCTTACACGCGATTGGGCCTGGGTGAGCGGGGTACGTGTACTTCAGGGGCTCGCGGGAAGTTTTACACGCGAAAGGGCAACGCCCATGCACAATACGTCACAGACGCGCCTACGCGCTAAGGGCCTCTGGTCCAATGATATCGCGTACGTGTGCTGACGCGCTTACGCGCTAAGGGCCTTTGGTCCAATTATATCGCGTACGTGTGCTGACGCGCTAAGGGCCTTTCCTCCAATTACACGCTGACGTGCAAGATTTTCCCGTGCCAAATCACTCCATATCAAGCTGGCCACGCGTACACACACGGAAGACCACGCTCCTGCCCAGAAGGCCATTTTCCTGCCACCCAGATCCCCGAGCACGCTCCCACCAGCCATCTGCTGCTGCCTGTCTGCCTGCTGCCCACGTATCCTGCTATTTGGTGCCTGCACGTCACCCATCTGCAGGGGTCTAGTTGCTGTGTCCACCCCTGCTGGAACAGAAGACTCCCGACTGGGATTCCATCGCTCAACAGCCCAGCCCCAGGACCCAGTTGCCCACCCACTCCTGCCTCTGGGGTTGCCATGTCGGGCACTACACCATCTGGCACCACTGGCAACCCCCAGCCAGAGAGGCAGAGGGCCACCAGCTTCACTGCCACCGAAGTTGGAGTCCTGATGGAGCATTTCCTGGGGCATTATGATGCCCTCTTCGGAACATCACGCGCCAACAAGGAAGGACGGGAGAGGATCTGGGACGACGTAGTGGTTGCCACCAACGCGGAGGGGGTGGCAACCCGCGACATCAAGCACGTCAAGAAGCGCTGGGAGGACTTCAGGTCCAGGACCCTCCACAAGACCCGGCGCCTTGCGGAGGGGGGCCGGGCACGCCTGAGTGGCATCCAGATGAGGGTCCTGGAACGCGTAGGCCCAGCGCTCCACGCCCAGATCCTTGGGAGGCAGACCTGTCTGAAGTTGAGCGGTAAGTGGCCAAGCATTGCTGTGTGAGATAGTGCATGTTGCATTGGTAGTCTGATGCTTGCCTGTATGTGTGACATAGGCCATGTATGGATATGTGTGTGTGCAGGGACATCATGGTCATGCATGTGAGACCAGTTATGTGTGAGCCACATGGTTGGTGCATGTGTTTTAAAGCAACATGTGGATCTCTATGTGGAATGCACACATGAATGCATGGCTGTCTCTGTTCCTGGACATGGAGGGGGGGTGAGGAATGGGTGCTGATGTCATGTACATGTATGGTGCACATGTGTGTGCCTGAGAAGTGTGTGTGTGACTTTGAAACACCATGGATGCATGTGACTTTGAAGGCAACATCTTGGTTTACAGGGGCCCTTCTACATGGATGTTGATGTTGATTGCAGGCGCCCGGACTGTTTCTGCATGTGTGTTGTGTGCATTCACCCATGTGTTGTGGAATGACAGGATGGAAGTGACATTTGACAGTGCCACTCATGTGTTATTGCTTCCTGTCTAGGGTCTTTTGTACTGTACCCTGATGCTTGTGTTCTATGTCTCCCTCTTCGCAGCGTCAAGTGAAGAAGAGGGCGGAAACGGCGCTGTGGAGCCAAGCGCCGGGGATGCCTCTACTGGGCGGCGACGCAAGGCCCAGCCACCCTCCCAAGAATTACCATCATCCGTGAGCGAGGGGGCTGGTGCTGCGTCTGCCAGAACGGCTGTGGCGGAAGGGCCGAGTGAGCCCCCACAGGGGCTTCCAATGGCGGAAGACGGTGTGGAGACATCCAGGTTGGTGGTCTCCACAGAGGAGGAGCCCGCTACTGAGCCGCACATGGGGCCTGGTGGGGGTAGTACCACTGGTGCAATTGGTGCAGTCCAGGGCCAGGAGGCAGCACCGGTCACCGCGGAGGGGCCTGTGCATGTCGCTGTCCTTGACCCTGTGACTTCACCATCTTGCACCAGCAGGGAGGCCCCGTCACAGGCCCGTCCGCAGGTAGGGGAGAGTGCCATATCACCTGCCTCTCCACTACCTGCGGGCGAGGGGTCGTGCGACCATATGGGATCCGTCCTGGTGGGTGTTGCGTTGCGCACGCGTGTCATTCGTGATGACGTGCGTTCTTCCTGGGCGGAGAACGCACGCCATCACGAAGAGCAGTGGCACTGTTGGTAGGGGCCCTGGTCGGAGGGTTCCTACATGTGACACGCACTCTGGCGGACCTCTCCTCCTCTGTGGAGGCTGTGCGCCGGTCGTTCTCCACATCGTCTTCCGGCCCAGATTCCACCAGGGCCCCCTGTGGACCTGGCCTGACCAACACAGCCAGCTTGGTGGAGATCCCATCCCTGCCACAGTCGGGAGTTGGCGGTCCAGCAGGGGTGGACACAACTGGAGACCAGCAGATGGAGGATGTGCAGGGACCATCGGACAGGGCACATGGACAGGGCAGGGCACATGGACAGCAGCTGCAGCAGGAACTTCGATGTGTGGTATTATCTTATTGGTTTCATGCATGTCATGATATGGGTTTTGAGATTCACTTGCACCCATTGTGTGTGTGTGAGGGACATGTCTTCATTTACATACTTGCCATTGGGGTTGTGTCATGTAATTGGTATTTCTATGTGGGTGGATGCAATACTTGGGTGGGTCTTTGGCATGTGGAGGCTGGCCATAAGGGCCAGGGATCTAGATTGTGATGACGTGTTGGCTGGGGGATATGTGTCAGGGCCTGCTGGCAGGTGCCCTGCACTGCTGGGGGGTGGGGGTGCAAGGGACATGTGTCGGGGTCTGTTGGCAGGTGTCCCTCAGTGCTGGGGGGTGGGGGTGCAAGGGGACATGAGTGGGGGCCTGCTGGCAGGTGCCCTGCACTGCTGGGGGGTGGGGGTGCAGGGGGACATGAGTGGGGGCCTGCTGGCAGGTGCCCCTCAGTGCTGGGGATGCAAGGGGACATGAGTGGGGGCCTGCTGGCAGGTGACCCTCAGTGCTGGGGGGTGGGGGTGCAAGGGGACATGAGTGGGGGCCTGCTGGCAGGTGCCCCGCACTGCTGGGGGGTGGGGGTGCAAGGGGACATGAGTGGGGGCCTGCTGGCAGGTGCCCCTCAGTGCTGGGGGGTGGGGGCCTGCTGGCAGGTGCCCCTCAGTGGTGGGGGTGCAAGGGGACATGAGTGGGGGCCTGTTGGCAGGTGCCCCACACTGCTGGGGGGTGGGTGTGCAAGGGAACATGAGTGGGGGCCTGCTGGCAGGTGCCCTGCACTGCTGGGGGGTGGGGGTGCAGGGGGACATGAGTGGGGGCCTGCTGGCAGGAGCCCTGCACTGCTGGGGGGTGGTGCTGCAAGGGGACATGAGTGGGGGACTGCTGCCAGGTGCCCCTGACTGCTGGGGGGTGGCGGTGCAAGGGGACACGAGTGGTACATGAGTGGGGGCCTGCTGGCAGGTGCCCTGCACTGCTGGGGGGGTGTGTGCAAGGGGACATGAGTGGGGGCCTGCTGGCAGGTGACCCTCAGTGCTGGGGGGTGGGGGTGCAAGGGGACATGAGTGGGGGCCTGCTGGCAGGTGCGCTGCACTGCTGGGGGTGGGGGTGCTGGGGGAGAAGAGTGTGTGCCTGCTGGCAGGTGCCCTGCACTGCTGTGTGGTGGGGGTGCAAGGGGGTAATGCGTTGGTGATCACTAGTGCAAGGTGACATGTGGCTTGGCTGGGGGGGCATGCCCATGGTGGATGGGCTGCCTGCGGGACATGACCAGGGGTGCAGGGTAGTCCCCTGTGGTGTGGTCTGCCTGCAGGGGCCATGGAGGGTGTAGACGGAACACCTGGGAGGACCCACACTGCCAATTCACGTGTACGACTCCCCTGCACCCCCGGAATACACGTACCCCACTCGCACAGGGCCTATCGCATGTGAAACTTGCCCGCACCCCAGAAATACACGTACCCTGCTGTGATCGCGTGTTACACTTCCATGCACCCCAGAAATACACGTGCCCTGCTGTAATCGCGTGTGAAACTTCCCCGCACCCCAGAAATACACGTACCCTGCTGGAATCGTGTGTGTAACTTCCCGCGCACCTCTGTAATACACGTGCCCTGTTGAAATCGCGTGGCAAACTTCCCCGCACCCAAGAAATGCACGTACCCTGCTGAAATCGCATGTGTAACTTCCCGCGCACACCAGTAAGACACCTACCCTGCTGAAATTGCGTGTTAAACTTCCCCGCACCCCAGAAATACACATACCCTGCTGAAATTGCGTGTGTAACTTCCCGTGCACCCCAGTAATACAGGTACCCTGCTGAAATTGCGTGTAAAAGTTCCCCGCACCCCAGAAATACACATACCCTGCTGAAATCGCGTGTGGAACTTCCCGCGCACCCTAGTAATACTGGTACCCTGCCGAAATCGTGTGTAAAACGTCCCCGCACCCCAGAAATACACGTACCCTGCTGGAATCGCGTGTGGAACTTCCTGCGCACCCCTGTAATACACGTACCCTGCTGTAATCGCGTGTTGAACTTCCCCCCACCCCATAAATACATGTACCCTGCTGAAATCGCGTGTGGAACTTCCCGCACACCCCAGTAATACACGTTCCCCGCTCGCCGTTTGCTGTTTGGCAGCCCTGTATACTGGTCCAGGGTTAGCGCAGCCCTTTGCGATGAATTGGGAATTTTGATGGCTTTTCCTTGCGCGAGGGCGTTCTTGTGGGCGTAACTGGCGCAGCTGCAGGGTCGCTGCGCCACTCTGCGCCACAGCTGGTTTTGGAGGCTGAAATCCATGAATATGCTGTGCGTGGATATCGATTTTAGCGCACGCGGCTGGCCCAGACATTTGCACGCGCACACTGTGCGCCAGCCACATGCGCCACTTTTGTGTGAAATTCTATGAATTACCCTGTAAAACTTCCTCTTTTCTTCAACATTTCCCCCTTTGCTCCCCCTCGTAGTTTCCTTCTATTAGTTAATGAGCTGCAGGGGGATGTGGTGGAACGTTTACACCCCGTAGGGGAACGCTGCACACAGACACACATAGTGTTGGTAAGTACAGTAGGAAAGGAATCCCATTAGTGAGATATGCAATTAAAACCCAAATTAGAGATTGTATAAATCAAAGACGTTAACTCTGTTACCATTATTTATTAATTGGTTAACTCTTGAACAATAAATATAACTATTTAGCACTTACCCAATGTATAAATAATTATGGTGCAGCATGTGGAAGCATATAACGATTCACTGTTGCTTTATTGTACTTCATTTGTGGTACTACATATTGACAGCTGCACACCATAATAAAAAATTGGTTAGGACAGTGCAAATCCAGACTCTCCTGCCTTTTCTCCTAATTGCAGCTACAGAAGAAAAGGGTGAGGGTTTGGCAAACTTGACAGGCACCAGGACTGCAACTACAGTAGAAAGTGACCAGCTGCTCCTTTTACAAACTTCTTTTTTGTTGTCACAATAATAGAAAAGGCCGTGTGAGGGGGACGTTTTCATGCCTATTGTAGAAGAGGCTGTGGAATATGCATGTTTTGCATGCCCGAGGGTTCTAACAACAGAAGGGGACCTGGGATTGGTTACCTTTACATACTTCAGGTTTGTAACTACAGTACAAGACGGGGAGTGTGATAGGGACATTTGCACATCATAACATAACTACAGTGACAGATTTACATTTCTGTGTTGTAACTGCAATAGAAGATGGTGTATGATGGAGATCTTATACGTTGGGGTTGTAGGTTAGGCTGGTAGGCGTGGGGAGTCTCCTTCACTTGAGATCCATAGCTATGCAGAGCAATCGACTGGGTGTTATGTGGCCCGGGCCCTGGTTTCTGACTGCCACATTATTTACTATGCATGCATATGTGAAAGGTAGATTTGCTTCTCACAAAATGGCACGCTGAGCTGATAGCTCCTTGTGGGTGGGGGGGATCTGGGGCAGGTGTCTGTATTCAACAACCCTGCAACAATGTCTCACTGATGGCTCGTTTGGGGGGGGTGCGGCTGTTCTTAATCAAGTTGTTACCAAACTAACACAGATGGGCTAAATGCAGGATATGGCTCACTAATACAAATGGGCTAAATCCAAGATCTGGTTCACTAACAGATGGGCTAAATGCAGGATATGGCTCGCTAACACATATGGGCTAAATGCGAGATCAATCTCACTAACACAGATGTGCTAAATGCGAGATCAGATTCACCAACACAGATGGACTAAATGCGAGATCAGTCTCACTAACACAGATGGGCTAAATGCGAGATCAGTCTCACTAACACAGATGGGCTAAATGCAAGATCAGTCTCACCAACACAGATGGGCTAAATGCAAGATCAGTCTCACTAACACAGATGGCTAAATGCAGGATATGGCTCACTAACACAGATGGGCTAAATGCGAGATCAGTCTCACTAACACAGATGGGCTAAATGCAGGATATGGCTCACTAACACAGATGGGCTAAATGCAAGATATGGCTCACTAACACAGATGGGCTAAATGCGAGATCAGTCTCACTAACACAGATGGGCTAAATGCAGGATATGGCACACTAACACAGATGGGCTAAATGCAGGATATGGCACACTAACACAGATGGGCTAAATGCGAGATCTGGCTCACTAACACAGATGGGCTAAATGCGAGATCTGGCTCACTAACACAGATGGGCTAAATGCAGGATATGGCTTGCTAACACAGATGGGCTAAATGCAAGATCATTCTCGCTAACACAGATGGGCTGAATTCGAAATCTGGCTCATTAACACAGTGTGGCTAAATTGGAGATCTGGCTCACTAAAACGGATGGGCTAAATGCGAGATCTGGCTCACTAGCACAGATGGGCTAAATTCAAGATCTGGCTCATAGCACAGATGGGCTAAATGTGAGATCATCTCCCCCATCTATGGAGAAAAAACCCTCTTTACATTGCAGTTATTACTAAACCAACATAGGATACTAGCTTCACTCACAAATAGGGACACTTCAAACAGGAACATGTCCATAGTAAGGGGACTATAAATTAATGGTCTTGGGTACAGACTAGTTTCACAAAAATACTTTGAGGTTACTAAATGTAACTTTTTTTCTTCTTTTAGGTAATAATTCAAATCATGACAGTCTTTAATGTGCTTTTCTTTGATTGCGACAACTCTCTCTGTATTAGAAAGGATGGGGAATTTGAGCCATTGGCAATTGTAAATGGCTTGTAGAGGGTCTTAATGAAAGTGGAAAAGAAATGCATGAAGAAAGAGATTTCAAAGCGGTAGTGCTTTGCCAATCAGCAGGTAAGCAAAGCATATATGTTTTTCCCTCCATTTGATGTTTCGGGAGGAGGGTACATCTAACGTCCCTACAGTGAGGCATCCCCTTTTTCATTCTGATTTCATTCATCTGCATAACTGTTCTCAATATTTGTAACTTTGAGTAATAATGCTGATGTTAGCCCATTCACCCCTCACCCACTGTTTTAATTTGTGATGATACAGTGCATGCCTTTTAACATGTTTTTTTTATTGTAGAACAGTTAGAAGCCACGCAAAGACACAATCAGTTGGCAATGCATCATTTGCAGGCATCACTGGCAGCTCAGACCAGGACCAATTAATTCCCGGGATCAGCAGAGAAGTTGTTGGAAATGGACACTAGATCATCCACACAACAAAAGGTGATACTTTTTCATCTCTTACATGTTTCTATTCCTTAATCTTACAGTGTATAAACACATATTTGTGAATATAAATTAAGAGGCAATATTCTGCATAGATTCTGGCCAGGCCCATTTTCTTCATTTATAGCTTAAAAAATATCACCTAGATGATGGATATTTGCACCATCGTTGTAGGCATGGCTGTATTTGAAATGTGTGCAGACACTCTATATTTTGTGCCTCTACTCTCCTGCTATTCACCAGCAACCACTCCATATACAATATATGTATCTTAGCAGTGTAACGTTGTTCTCCTACAGTTAATAATTCATAGTGTGCCTTGGCGGCCAAGTGCAAGCCTAGAAAGCAGCTGAAAGTGTCCTTGATTCATTAAGTACAAATGTTATGATGTATATCAATACAACTACCGAAAACATCATTGCTTATATTACAATGTGTACTTGCACGTCATGAATATTTGTGTTAATATTATATATTGTGCTATATTTCCAGGATGATATGCAACAACTGGTCCAGGATGCCAATGACTCCACCAGATTTGGAGATATAATTGTACCAAAGCGAGAGCTCTACAAACTTTTGGAGGGGGGCTAAAGCTGCTCGAGATGGTGCAAGTTCCTTTTGATTGGTGCCAGCGAGCTTCTCTTTTCCCAGAATGAATCTGGTTCTGCTAAAGAAGTAACAACAGCCAGAGCTGGGAGTGATGTCCTTGATGTAAAAAAGGTTGATGCTTTGCACGGTAGTGTCATGATCACTGCTTCCAAGGAGCCAGGATCAGCCCAACGTCCTTGGAAGCAGGCCCCTAACCCTAATCCTAGGCACCAGCCGGTCCCCACGGGGACCTTTTGGACCTTGTCCTGGCGCCGGTGGCACCAGGCTCATCAGAATCATCGGTCCCGGCACTGGAAGCGCCGGGCTTATAATATGTGTGCAGATGTTTGGGTGGACTTAACTGCAGCAGACCATGCTGCTTACTTACCAGCCACTTAGAAGTCCTCTGTAAACAGGAACTACTTTCTTACCTGGGTGGGGCAGCTCCATTCCCTGGATTCAGCATGGGGAAAGCTTCTGGAACTGGAACTCTTTTCTTACCTAGGCGGGGCCGTGGAGGAAGACGCCTCATCACTCCAAGGCTATTTAAACCACACCCGATGGATGAAACTTTGTTACGCGTTATCCTGCATCTGCAGCAGAACGCTCACCGAGTCTGTTCCAGCCTTTCTTCCTCAACCTGCAAGAATCATACTCACCATTCCAGTATCCAGTCGACAGCAGCATCTGCAGAGACAAGAAACAGCAGGTTAGCAAGGCAGTCTTAACTCGCAGTGCTTACTCACCTGATCCATCGGCTGCGGTCATTTCGGCACGCTGTACTTTCGCCTGTGAAAACAAAAGCATTGTCATTACTTACCGGCACTCCGTGAACTCTGGAATTCTTCACGCTGCATCGCCACCTGCGGAGATAAAAGCATCGTATTTACTTACGGGCCTTCCGCGGACTCCGGCGCTGCAAACAAGCTTCTGAAAGACAAAAGAAGAGACATTAGATAGGTATTTACTTACGCCCCTCGCGCTCTTCACAATAGAACGCCTGCAAATACTCCGGTGCCTCTTCAGCACGAACTACGCTGCAAGGGAAAGAACAGCTAGAGTGCTTGCATTTACTCACGCATTTCCAGGCGCTTTATTTCATCTTCCTTATGAGTCCTGCAAGCAAAAGGGGAGAAAAGCATCATACGAAGTCCTGTTCAATGTTAACGTGCCTTGCACCTAAAGACTCTAAAGACTATAAAGACTAAAAAGGTGTCTGGAAACTCACCGCTCGTGCGATTAACGACGGTACAGGTCCTCTGAGTCCAAGAGGCCTATGTTTCACCAGTGAAGGAACTGGCAACAGCGCCCTGCATCAGACGCAGATGGAGAGTCCAGCATTCACCTATCTAAGGTGAGCACGTTGACCTGGGGGCCCTACGGTGAAGCTTGGGAGAGAGAGGAAGAGAGACATTAAACAACCCAGACCATTAACCCCTATATTCTTTCATCTGCAGAAACCTCACCCTACGAGTCCGTCACACAGTGCGAAGAGGTTCTACCCCAGAAGCCCATCGAGTCCTGCACATCACCTTTTGAGTCACAGACACCTTCCTGCCACGACCTGCGCCTCCGTGGGAATCAGGTGAGCGTTACAGAACGCAAAGCCCACCGCAAAACTCCTACCCAGGCGCAATGGAAACCTCAGACACTGATCACTTAGCCCAGTTGCTCGGAGACTTAAGAGCAGAAGTACATGCAGCTCGTCAGGAAACAAGCTCTCTAAGAAGAGAACTAATACTTTCCAAGGAGCGAACAGAGGACCTCGCTAGGCAATTGCTACAAACGCAGGCCGGACAGACACCTCTGCCCGCTCCAGGAGGAAGCTATCCTTCTGCAACATCTGTAAATCCAGTGCAAATCAATCTACCTGGTAATGTGCCCTTGGCTCCGCCCGAACGTTTTTCTGGTGACCCAAAGAAATATGCAGTGTTCATCAACCAGTGCCGCTTACATTTCTTATGTCGACCAGCTGCATTCCCAACAGATCAGACCAAAGTGGCTTTCGTGCTTTCTTATCTCAGTGGCAGCGCCGCAGATTGGTCGATTCCTTTAGTCACCCAGGATGATCCGGTTCTGCATGATTTCCAGGCCTTCCAGTCCAGTATGGAGAAACTGTTTGCAAGACATGCACAAGGACAGGCCTTGGACCATGAACTTCTTTCATTACGACAGGGTAATCAAGACCTCTTGACCTATATAGCCTCATTCAACAGACTCATAGTGGAAACTCAATGGCCCGAGGACAAGAGAATAACGCTTTTCTACAGAGGCCTGCGTGGAGAGCTCAAGGATGTGTTAGCTCAAGTTGTGAACCCTCCACAAGAATGTTCAGACTATATTGACTTAGTCGTCCAATTGGACCACAGATTACAGAACAGGAAGGCTGATCGTTCCAAATTTGATACCCGAGTGTTTTCTAAACCACAAACTTCTGCTAAGGGAGCTGACACTGTGGAACCCATGCAAATAGGGGGGATGAAAGGTCCTTTAAGCCAAAAGGAGCGAGAAAGAAGAAGACAGCTGCAATTATGCCTCTATTGCGGGAACTCAGGGCACTTTCTTCGAGACTGTCCAGTGAAACCAGCTAAGAAGGCTGTAGGAGCCGCAGACACCAGTGCCACAAGTCCTAAGCAGGGAAACGACCTAGCCCGGCAAGTGTAGAGGTCCTCTTGCCGAGCGTAAAGATCTGTCCCGTGACCTCTCATTTCGTGGTGCCTATGGTCCTCATTAGTCCAGCACGTCCGGATCGTTTGCATGCAATTGAAGCTTACATTGACAGCGGAGCAATCGGCAATTATGTGGACCGTGAAATGGCATCAAGGATGAATCTACCCCTTGTCCCTAAGGCAGTAAAGGACGTCATTACTACAGTGGATGGCACGGAGATAGCCTCCGGACCAGTAACGCACGCCACCCAAGAAGTGACGCTAGTGAGCCAAGATGGACACCGGGAGAATATTGTGTTCGATGTGATCAAGGCCCCTCAGTTCCAGATCATTCTGGGAATCCCTTGGTTAGAGAAACACAATCCTCAGATCGACTGGCGAGCAAAGACGGTTCAGTTTCCAGAATGTTTTACCACTTGTTATCCTCGGCCTGAAGTTTCAGTGGCGGCAATTTCTTCTGAGGTTCCTACATTACCTCCCGACTACCAGGAATTCCAAGATGTCTTTCGGAAGGATCAAGCTAACACCCTGCCTCCTCATAGGTCTTACGACTGTCAAATAGACTTAATACCCGGAACAACTCCTCCTTGCAGTAGGATTTATGCCCTCACCGAGCCAGAGAATATTCACCTCAGACAATATCTGGACCAATACCTAGCTAACGGGTTTATCCGTCCTTCTAAGTCGCCAGCTTCCTCGGCTTTGTTCTTCGTTCCGAAAAAGGAAGGAGACCTTAGGACTTGTATTGATTACCGCGCCCTGAATCAAATCACCGTTAAAAACAGATACCCGTTACCTTTGATCCCTGAACTCCTGGACCAAGTCAAAGAAGCATGTATATATACAAAATTGGATCTCAGAGGAGCCTACCACTTGGTACGAATAAAAGAAGGCGATGAATGGAAGACGGCCTTCCGCACCAAGTATGGGCTATTTGAATATCAAGTGATGCCCTTTGGACTTTGTAACGCTCCTGCCGCTTTCCAGTATTTTATGAACGATGTCCTTAGAGAACTCATAGATGTGTGTGTTGTTGTCTATATTGATGACATCCTTGTCTATTCATCATCTGAAGAGGAACATCAGAGACAGGTTAAAAAGGTTCTCGGGAGACTGCGTCAACATAACCTTTTTGCCAAGCTGGAAAAATGCGTTTTCAACGTAACTGAAGTTGAGTTCCTGGGATTCATATTGTCACCTAATGGGGTTCATATGGATTCGAAGAAGGTCGATACAATCATTAAGTGGCCATCACCAACCTCGGTAAAAGGAGTTCAAAGCATGTTGGGATTCGCTAACTTTTACCGCAGATTCATTCCTGAGTTTTCCCGGATAGTCCAGCCCATCACCGCTCTGTTAAAAAAGAACAAACGTTTTGAATGGTCTGCTGAAGCAGAACAAGCTTTTCAGGACTTAAAAGCTAAATTCATTTCTGCACCTGTTCTGAAACATCCTCGCCCAGAACTCCCCTACATTGTGGAAACAGATGCTTCTAGTCTTGCTATGGGGGCAGTTTTGTCACAAAGAGATCCGGTCACACACCAATTACACCCTGTAGCCTTTTGGTCCCGCAAATTCTCGGCTCCCGAGATCAACTATTCCATTACAGACAAGGAACTTTTAGCTATCAGATCGGCCTTTAAAGCCTGGCGACACTATCTTTTGGGAGCCAGACACACAGTCACCGTAATGACTGATCACCGCAATCTACAATATCTAAAGACGGCCAAAGCTCAGTCTTCCAGACAGCTTCGCTGGGCTCTGTTTCTGGCTGAGTTTGACTTTATAATTACTTATCGACCCAGCAGTAAAAACGGAAAAGCAGATGCCCTCTCTCGGATGGGAGTAGATGAATATTTGACCAATCCAGAACCAATACCCATAATCCCAGAACAAAGGATTTTGGGGTTAGTCCACACTCAATCCTTTGAAGACATCAAGACTGCAGTCAAGTCACTCCTAACTCCGGCCGATTTGCAGGACTGGCAATTAAAGGGAAAAGAATTCTCGGTGGATCAAGACCTGCCATATTTCCAAGGACGATTGTACTTGCCATGTGAGAAAATACAAAGACAAGTAATCTCCGGTTATCACGACTCTCTGATGGAGGGTCACCCTGGCATTACCAAAACCATGGAAAAAATGAAGAGACATTTCTGGTGGCCATCATGGAAGAAGGATATTAGAGACTTTGTAATCTCCTGCGGTGTGTGTGCCCAGAATAAAAGTCAGAAGGAGAAACCAGCCGGCCTTTTACACCCTCTGGATATTCCTCCCTGTCCATGGCATACCCTGTCCATGGATTTCATCACGGACTTACCTCCATGCTCAGGGTATAATACCATTTTAGTAGTCGTGGATCTATTCTCCAAGATGGCTCATTTCATTCCCCTGAAGGGCCTACCTTCGGCTTCGGTATTGGTCCGAGAATTCTTAGAAAACATCATTCGGTTACACGGTTTTCCCTCGGTTTTAATCTCCGATAGGGGAAGTCAATTCATCTCCCACTTTTGGCGAAGTTGCTGTCGTCTAGCCCAAATTGATGTAAGACTTTCAACCAGTCACCATCCCCAAACTGACGGACAAACCGAGAGGACAAATCAGACTCTAGAGCAATATCTACGTTGCATGCTCCAACAAACTGAAAACCCTTGGAAGGATATTCTATGGATCGCTGAATACGCTTACAACAATTCGACTCATTCTGGAACCGGGAAGACTCCCTTCTTCCTATTATACGGACATCATCCTAGAACCTCTAATTTGGATCCTCCCCAAGAATTCGAAACACCAGCTGTGGATCATTTACACTCTGAGATTACCCGTGCTTTTAAGGAAGCCACTGCCCATCTGCAAAGAGCTAAAGCTCAAGTCAAAAAGGGAGCAGATCGACACCGTAAAGAGGCCCCTCACTACGCAGTAGGAGACCAGGTCTGGTTATCCACTAAGCACCTGCCTCTAAAAGGATCCCGCACCTTCAACCCGAGATACCTTGGACCCTACACCATCTCTACTATAATTAATCCGGTGGCGGTCAAATTGGAATCACCTACGCATATGAAAATACATCCAGTATTCCATGTCTCCTTATTAAAACCATTACAACCAGAAACTCGATTGACTGAACTCCCAGAACCTGTTTTGGTAGACGGAGAACTCGAATTCGAAGTAAAGAACATCCTAGACTCCAAAATCTCCAAATCTAAATTATACTATCTGGTCGATTGGAAAGGATACGGTCCCCAGGAAAGGTCTTGGGAACCCTCAGAATATGTCCACGCACCTCGTCTGGTCAAGAGATTCCATCTGAATCACCCCGACAAGCCAAAACCCCCGGAGAAGACACGCTTAGGAGGGGCCTTGAGGGGGGGTACTGTCATGATCACTGCTTCCAAGGAGCCAGGACCAGCCCAACGTCCTTGGAAGCAGGCCCCTAACCCTAATCCTAGGCACCAGCCGGTCCACACGGGGACCTTTTGGACCTTGTCCTGGCGCCGGTGGCACCAGGCTCATCAGAATCATCGGTCCCGGCACTGGAAGCGCCAGGCTCATAATATGTGTGCAGATGTTTGGGTGGACTTACCTGCAGCAGACCATGCTGCTTACTTACCAGCCACTTAGAAGTCCTCTGTAAACAGGAACTACTTTCTTACCTGGGTGGGGCAGCTCCATTCCCTGGATTCAGCATGGGGAAAGCTTCTGGAACTGGAACTCTTTTCTTACCTAGGCGGGGCCGTGGAGGAAGACGCCTCATCACTCCAAGGCTATTTAAACCACACCCGATGGATGAAACTTGCTTCGCGTTATTCTGCATCTGCAGCAGAACGCTCACCGAGTCTGTTCCAGCCTTTCTTCCTCAACCTGCAAGAATCATACTCACCATTCCAGTATCCAGTCGACAGCAGCATCTGCAGGGACAAGAAACAGCAGGTTAGCAAGGCAGTCTTAACTCGCAGTGCTTGCTCACCTGATCCATCGGCTGCGGTCATTTCGGCACGCTGTACTTTCGCCTGTGAAAACAAAAGCATTGTCATTACTTACCGGCACTCCGTGAACTCTGGAATTCTTCACGCTGCATCGCCACCTGCGGAGATAAAAGCATCGTATTTACTTACGGGCCTTCCGCGGACTCCGGCGCTGCAAACAAGCTTCTGAAAGACAAAAGAAGAGACATTCGACAGGTATTTACTTACGCCCCTCGCGCTCTTCACAATAGAACGCCTGCAAATACTCCGGTGCCTCTTCCGCACGAACTACGCTGCAAGGGAAAGAACAGCTAGAGTGCTTGCATTTACTCACGCATTTCCAGGCGCTTTATTTCATCTTCCTTACGAGTCCTGCAAGCAAAAGGGGAGAAAAGCATCATTCAAAGTCCTGTTCAATGTTAACGTGCCTTGCACCTAAAGACTATAAAGACTAAAAAGGTGTCTGGAAACTCACCGCTCGTGCGATTAACGACGGTACAGGTCCTCTGAGTCCAAGAGGCCTATGTTTCACCAGTGAAGGAACTGGCAACAGCGCCCTGCATCAGACGCAGATGGAGAGTCCAGCATTCACCTATCTAAGGTGAGCACGTTGACCTGGGGGCCCTACGGAGAAGCTTGGGAGAGAGAGGAAGAGAGACATTAAACAACCCAGACCATTAACCCCTATATTCTTTCATCTGCAGAAACCTCACCCTACGAGTCCGTCACACAGTGCGAAGAGGTTCTACCCCAGAAGCCCATCGAGTCCTGCACATCACCTTTCGAGTCACAGACACCTTCCTGCCACGACCTGCGCCTCCGTGGGAATCAGGTGAGCGTTACAGGTAGGTCATTGAAGAGTCTCATTCTTTTTCAAAAGCTAATGCTTAATCATCACTTTGACGTATTAGTTTTGAAAACTGTACCAGGAGATTGTGTACACATGAATGAAAAGTAAATAGCAGTATCAAGCAAATAAAGTCCAAGCCATCAAGTGTGATACATTGTTGAATATCTAAGCATTCAAAAGGAATCAAGTAGTTATGAGTATTCAACAAATCAGTGATGCATGGTTTTCAGGCAGAAGGCGTTGGGTCACCCATGTAAGCAGGGTGTGCTTTGGTATCTCTGGGGTCGTGTGTTTGCGGACCTTCTGGTTATGTTAATTAGCTAAGGGTTTAAAAGACTATTTCCCCATTTCCACTTATGCCTTCTTTTTCTAACTGTGTGATATAAATCAATATAGCTACAGTAAAGACCATAAATCTTCTGAATGCAGCCACAGAAAACCATAATTCCTTTTCAGGTCAAATCTATCTTTTAAGCCCGTTTCATCCTTTGTGTACAAATGCATTTAAATGTAGTGACGCATTTGTAAGTTGACATTTTAACATTGGTTAATCCGGTATGTATTCTACAATAAGGAATTTAACAATGCCTAGTCGGATGTCCATTTATATTGATATATCCTTTCTTTTTTTGTAGAATTTTTGCGATATTTCTGCAAGGCTAACTGTGGCCTACTATGGACTGCCGAGTGATAAGGAGGAAGCTTGCCACCAAAATGTGCAATGCCAGAAGAGGCCTAAGGAAGACTCTGCCTTTCAAAATGCAGGATCGATGATTGTTATTTGTTTGTATTTTTGCAAACCTATATATTCTTATGGAATAAAGCTATACCGTTAAACTGAATTTGTTAAATACATTTCTTTAAACACTTTCTATGTTTGATTGAAGATATCTTATAGCCAGAGCAATACTATATTAAAATATCAACCATTTATAGCTGCTGAATTTTACTATCATAATATGAACTAGGTAATTGTTAGCTGCTCTTAGTGATATTGGGTGAAGTGACTGGCATGCAGGTAGATCTTTAACAGATTCTGTTTAGGTCTCTCAAAGTGTGTATTTTAGTGCAGTGTTTTGTAATTGTGGGAGTTTATTGGGTGAGAATTGAAATGAGGGCGTTCTCAGGTAAGTTTGTGACATGGGAGGTGTTTGTAGATGTGTGCGTTAAATCGGCGATCTTCGTTAACTGGTGCTCTAGCAAAGATGGAAAGTGACAGCTGCAAAATTCCCTAGATTTCTTTTCCAGTAAACTATCCAGAAGTCTAACTAGGGTCATTCTAAAGTAATGCCACCTATCTTACTCAAAAGGGATACATCCTGGGTTAATCCAACCCCTTTTCCTAAATCTTTTAGAAGCATCTTGAAATCATTTAAACTCATCCTGGAGTGGTCTGCAATAATCATTCACAATTCAAAACCCATCCTAAAGTTACCATGGAACCATCCTGAAGTTGTCATGAAGTCATCCAGGAGTAGTCATGGAGTCATCCGAGAGTAATCCGAAGTCATCCTGCAGTAATCCCAACTCATTCTGAAGTTGTTGTGTACTCATCCTAGAGTAATGATCTTCCTTTTTGACTGGGGGAGGTATAGTTCCAGAATTATCGAATATTCAGCTGTTCATGGCATTTTTTAATCTTTTCCGCTCATGAAAGCGTTTAGTGATTTATGGGATTTTATGACTCTGCATGCTTGCAGGGGTATGGCTAGGCCTCCATGATTTGCTGTGAGCTTGTTTTAATGAAATTTCAAAGTGATGCCTAGTCCTATTTTTGTTTCAGTTGGACATTTATCACAAATTCTCACTGAGATAAATGTAGGTGAAAAGCACATGGCTATATATATATTTAAATGTGGAAACGTTTTAACAGGTGGGACATTTAAAAAAAAAAAAAGTGATATTTTACAGGAATGAGGCACAACATACTTTTTGTGCCATGTTACATTGTGGTGATTTGAAATATAAGTGAAATGGGGCACAGGTTTGTGGTGGGGTGCTGGGAAACCTTGTTTAGAGTATGTTATTTGATTTGATTTTATTTATTTATAGAGCGCTTTACACCAAGGCTCTGCCCATTTTAAAGCGGGCTAAATTGAGCCATAGCGTGCCTTTTCTGTGAGTGGTGCCTGATCACCACCACTTGCAGGGAAGTGTAGTGAAGTGCACAGCGGCACCACACATGTTTATTTTAATGTGCCCAATTTGAGTGCAATGGATTTACCGTATTGTTTAAGTTTTGAGGAGGATATGTATTTATCCGGTGACATGTTTTTGAAAATAAGTGAATGAATGCACCTTATATTAATGGTATTATATTACTACTGGTATCAGTAGGTATGACCAGATTTAAAATGGGCATTATATATGTGCCACCACGTTTGATAGTGAGGCAATTACTTTAAATTAATATGCTGTTAAACTGGGGGGCGTGGCTTGGAGCTGCCGCGAGTGGTATGTTTCCATAAGAACTCCTGACTGGCGCAACGCATCCAGTGGAAGATCGCCAGCCCTCTGCCCTGATTATTCCCAGGAATTGAAGGCACGTTGTGGGAACAACTGCTGCAGATTTCACCAGAGTCTGGTCCAGTCGCGGTGCCAGACAGCCAAGATGCGAGGCGGAAAACTTCAACAAGCTCCATGCAGCAAGAAAATGGCGGCTGCCAGCCAGCGTCCCAAACGCCAACTCTGAGGGGGGAGGTGCAGGCGAGACAGAAGAGCCCTGGCCGCCGAGTGAAACTGTTCTATGCAGCCGCGAGGAAATAAGAGTCCCGACTGTCTCCCTCTATCCATTAAGAACCGGAGCAGCTGGGGGGGCTCCGGATCCTCTGGATCCCCCCCTCTGCAGTCTCACGCTGCCCCCCCAAAGCCCCACTCCGTGGACAGCGAGGATCCAACGCGGGTGGACACCGACTTTCCCCGCGGGGTGATTGCCTGGAAGCTCCTTGTAATATGAGGCGGAGTGCTGGCAGATGAGGCGCAGACCCGCTCGCCTGTGCCCTGCCCAGCAACATCACCAACTACCCTGGGCCGCTGTGGGAGCCGGCGGGACGAGAGGAGCTGGAGCACCTGACCTGCAGCATGGGATAAGGAGCCACCCCCTTCCCTCTGGCAAAGAGCAGAAGCATACGTGCAGCCGGAGAAAAGAACTTGAATCCTCTACACTAACCTCTCCACAACTAACTGAGGCTTGCTGGGGGTCCGGCTATCTAAGCGATCCCTTTGGCCAAGGGAGTCCAGGTCCCTGTACAGTACCAAAGACATCCCGGAAACAGACCCACACCCCAGGCTGCTTCAAAGAATGTCCTCTGGAAAAACCCTCGCCGAACAGGAGGCCCCTTCGCTGTGAAGCAGGGGAACCTGGAGGAAGCATATCATAGTGGCGTGGCTGGGAGACTCCAGACTGTAAAAGCACCCCACTCCCACAAGAGCTGGAGCACCTCTTCGCATCTTCGGACACTCTATTGCCTCTTACCAGCGGGATCCTCCTCTAAATTGATATTCCCCTGCCACAAATGCGTTTGAAATGCTAGAGACACTATTCTCCAGCCCTAATTAGTGAAGCACTGTGATTGCCGGGCCTCACTCCCTCTCCGCTACTGCCAAGTGCTGGACAACGTGGGGAACCAAGGGTCAGGAAGCTGGCACCATCGCACGCGTCTGCAAGATCCAGCTCTCTGGGCCCCCATTTTTCCCCAGGGCAAATGGCACCAGAGAAGGTCTCACTGCAAGTGCAAAGAGTCGATCTACATCCCAAACAACCACAAGTTGTACTCCCAAGCGAAATAGCAAAAAGTGGGAAGGCATCCAGACAGACAGACATCGCAGCATTAATGAGTGGCACAACCACAGAAAAAGCCCACCCGGAGAACCAGCAATGAGTTCCAACCCCAGATCAGAGGGCCTTGACCCAGCACATTTCAGTCAGAAAATCTGACCTACTAGACCTATTGGTTGCACTAACGAAGGAGATCCAAAGAGGCACAGAGGAGGTCACGACAAAGATCAACTCCCTCGACAAGAGAGTAGTGGCTGTGGAGCACAGCACCGCCGAGATCGAAACTGAGATCTGTGACCAAAAAATTGAGTGGGAGCAGGGACGGGACAGCCCTTGAAGCAAGATGCAAACTGCTTGAAGCAAAACAGGAGGATGCAGAAAACAGGTCCCGGCGAAAAAACATCTGCCTGCGGGGGATCCCGTCCTCGATCCCGGATGCAGACCTGAAGAGCTATGTGTCAGACTTGTTCAGGTTCATAATTACGCTCCCCGACAGCTCACCATTGGAATTGGACCGAGTCCACAGAATAATCCCATGGCAATCATCTGCCTCTCCTCCAGAGACACTTCTTTCAAGTTAAGGAAGAGATCATGCGAGAAGCCAGAGCAATGCAACAAATTACCTTTCAGGGCTCCACGATCCTTCTCTATCAGGATCTAGCAAACTCCACTCTTCAAAAATGAAAAGCCATGACGACACTCACAGAATGGCTGCACGAAAGGAAGATTCCATAACACTGGGGATTCCAAACGTCCGTGATATTCACCTGGGAGGGGGCTCAGCAACAAATCCACTCACTAAAGGAAGCAGAAAAGTTAATGGGCATCGACGGGGGGAGCGGAGAGTCAGAATCGGAGGGGACAACCCATGCAGCCCCAAGAAAGCAAACGGGGGCATCAGGGATGAAAGTCAATAGGAGACGCAGGATCCGCGGTCCTCCCCGGAAAGAGCCCAACCCAAGCTGAATAACATCAACATTGCCTGTCAGGCATGAATCGTGGGTTCCCACTCGGGAGCTCCTGTATCCTTATGAGCACAATCCATGATTCGGGCTGCGAAGCGGGGAGGAGAGGGGGGAGACAGAGGGTGGGGGACCTTCTGGGGTTGGCTATAGAAAGCGTTCTGGGGAAAGCGCAAGAGCAGGCTATCCCATAAGATATCTTGCATTTGCTATGACATATTTCAGTTTTCATGATGGGCCCAGTTGGTCACCATCAGTTACCCAATTTTGGTAGGATAGGCTCTTCCCTACTAGGTTATGGGGGGAAGGAGGGAGGGAAGGGGAAAGTTAGAATCACTGAGAGAGCAGATACATCTTTTCTGACTTCTCAATTAGTTACGCAACACAACACATCAACATTCATGCTCACGCCAGGGGCTATGCGACCACAATACTCCACACTCAAACGGTCCGAGAATGGCAAGGGGTATAGAGCTCGCCAAAGTCACTACTGATTATCCTGGGGATGGCTGACATAAACGAAGTTGTAGTTCTTACCTGGAATGCTCAGGGCTTAACCTCTCCAAGGAAGCGCAGGTCAGTGGAGCACAGACTGGGGCAATTGTTAGGAGACATTGTTCTCCTTCAAGAAACCCACTTACTGCAGGCAGACGAACACTGAGTCAGATTTAACAGATATAAAAAAGTATACTTTGCCTCGTCTGGGGAGCGATAGGGTCCCCCTAACAAAGATCACGGTGAGGAAAGACCCTGGAGGTCGCTTCCTCTTACTAAAGGGGCTATTCGTGGAGCAACCTATCATCATTGTTGCAATTTATGGCCCCAACTCTGCCCAGAGCAAGTTCGTCTCTGAGCATTTTAAAATTCAAGGAGGGATATCTTATCGTGGGCGGAGATTTCAACATAGTGCCAGATCCCTAGGTATACAAAACCCTGGCCCCCACTAACTCAGACTTTGTGCAAGCGTTATCTCTGGCAAAGCTGCTCAGGGAAACTGAAACGGTCAATGCATGGAGACTGGCCAATGGTGCATCGAGAGACTATACTCATTACTCCTGCGCGCATAAAAGATATTCAAGAATAGACCTTGTACCAGTCTCTGGTGTCCTGTATCCCTGCCTAAACAAAATAGAGATTCACACTTGTATGATCTCGGACCATGCCCCAGTATTCGCAAATCTCAGTATAGCGGGACAAAAGCATCCTCCTCGGAGGCATTGGAAACTGGATGATTCCATATTGTTAGACGATTGCATTAGAAGGGAGATTGGCGAAACGATAACCAACTACTTTAGGGAAAACGCGACTGCTGATTCACCCGCACATATCATATGGGATGCCATGAAAGCAGTGGTTAGAGGGTCCCTAATCAGTGCAGGGGCGGAACAGAGACGGGTCTCGAATATTGCAGCAGCCAGTCTTGAGGTAAAGTTAAAGTTGTGGGAGGCAGAGCTGAAATCCTGCAGTTCTTGTCATGGCCCTTGCCCCTGGCCCTCACTGGCAAGACAGCCTTGCAGTTAGTGCCAGGTCAAAGGCCTTAAAACCTCATCCAAGACGCCAGGCTCATAACCATCATGAAGAACAACATTAGAATGGAACTATTTACTTGGGATTATTTAATTTGGGGGAGTTCAGCCAACATGGAGGCACACACATAGCTCAGTTACAAGGAACTGAGCTATGCGGTCTAGTCTTTTGGGTGTGGCAGGCCTGGGACTACTTTACCTGGTCTACTTTGGGTGTGGCAGGCCTGGGACTATTTTACCTGGACTACTTTACCTGAGACTATTTAAACAGCACCCAAACAGCAGAGCATGCTTTGCGTTATTCTGCTGTGGGCAGCGTAACGCTCACCGTGTCCAGTTCTTTGATGCCAGCTTACCTGAAACCAAGGACCTGCAGAGAGAGAGAACACTACGAAACTTACCTGGAACAGTATCCTGTCTTCAATCCATCGCCGACTTCAGTTCCACTCACCTGAAGGTACGAACTCCATCATCCGGCACCGCATGCATCCTGGAATACCATAACCTGGAAAGAGGAGAAAGAAAGACAGCATTAGTAAGCGTTTACTCACGTTTCCTCCTGATTGAAGACAGCCACACAATTCTTACCTGGTTAGTCATCTCCTGGTCTGTATCATTGCCGGAACATAACGGCGCTCGGCGAGGAGCATTGCAACCTGCAAGGAGAGAAAAGACACAGGTTAGCGATATAAAAGGGTGAAACAGCGCCGCGCATTGCGCATTACTCACCGAGCAGCATCGTGCACACTGCCCTTTCGCCTACCGGCCCATGCTCATCTTCAAACTGCATAACAACACCAAAATACTTTTCCATACCTAAAAGGAAAGAACCAAGACATTATTATTCGAACTAAGAGGAACGTAAGAACTGCATATAAAGACTGTAAAGCAGCAAACCTATGGAGTCGCAGCAGGCCTGGATTCCCACAGGGGGGCTTGCACCAGTGAAGTAACTTGGTCGCTGCTTGCCCCCCCCACATCTACGCGCCCCTGCCACGAGGAGCGAAGACCCATCTTTAACCAGAGGCCTTAACAAGGGACCGGGAGAGGGTTCAAGAGTGCATCATCAACCAGAGCTGGGTGGCGTCCCCGTGGATACCAGGTGAGCGTAACAGTTCTAGGAAAACCGAAAGGGCCCTGAAGAAAGCCAAAATAGTATTGGAAATGCACTGGGCTGATCCCACAGCCAAATCACTAGCCTTTACAAAACAGTTTTACTATAGCAAGGGAATAAAGCAAATCGGGTACTAGCACACAAACTAAAAAAGGTACATAGCAGGAACAATATCCTGATATTGATGGGGGCTGATGGCAAGGCCCAATATACAGAGGCGGATAAAATTGGGGAAATACCATAAAGCAATAATGAACGGTCAGCCCTCACCTCTAGCCGGCCTACCCGAGTACCGACAACATACCCGACCTCAAAGCATAGTCCAACTAGCGTCCCTGGAATTACCTATTACAGCGGAAGAAACTGTTGAAGCCATCAAATCCCTCAAGAATATGACACCGGGGCCGGGCGGTTTATCCGCAAAATTTTATAAAAGCTATGCGAGTATATTGACCCCACACCTGTCAGCCCTGTTTAACTCCTTCCTGGTAACCGAATCGGTTACAAAATCAATGGCAGAGTTGCTCACAGTTCTACTCCAGTAGACAGGGAAAGACCCCGAGCAGGCTGCATGTTATCGGCCGATAACCCTAATGAACGACGATGGGAAAATCTTTGCAAAGATCTTGGCATGTAGGCAGGGAGCGACTCTCCCGAACATGATAGATCGGGACCAAACAGGATTTATACCGGGGAGCGGGACTCGTGACAACATTAGGCGCACAACAGACCTCATTGAAAGTGCCCATAGGAGGGGTATGGGCATGGCAGTCATATCGCTAGAGGCACACAAAGCCTTCGACCGGGTGGATTGGGGGTATATTCGGAGTGTGCTGGAGCACTTTGGCTTCGGCCCCAATTTCATAAAATGGGTAATGGCCAATTATCAGAAGCCCACCACGCAGCTCCGGGTCAATGGCACCAGATCGGAAACAATAAGCATAACTAGGGGAACTCGACAGGGGTGCCCCCTCTCACCTCTGATTTTTGCTTTATACATGGAGCCCTTTGCGGCTGGAATCAGACAAAATCCGAGGTTAAAGGGGCTCACCGTGGGAGGCCACGAATATAAAATTGCTCTATACGCGGATGACGTTCTGGTAACTGCAATGGACCTGGCCGCTTCCCTTGGGCCCCTTTGGGCAGAAATCAAAGATTTCAGGGTGGTTTCCGGGTTCAGGGTTAACCTAGGCAAATCCTCAGCACTAGCAATTAATCTCCCCAAGCAGCAAAGAGCGAGCCTCAGTCCCCTAATGCCAATCCCCTGGGACAAAGAAGCGATCAGGTACCTCGGGGTACAGATCACCGAAGATCCGTCACGCCTGTATCTAAGCAACTTCCCACAGCTACTCAGCGAATTTTGCCGAGATCTAAAGTGCTGGAAGAACCAGGAAATCTCCTAGTTTGGGCGGATTACAGCTATAAAAATGAACCTAATCCCCAGGTGGTTTTATCACTACACAGCTCTTCCGGTCCACATCCCAAATACTGACCTGGTCTCCCTGCAGAGGAAAATACAAGAATTTGTCGGGGGGGGAGCCACGAATAGCAAGGAAAATCATGGTTTGCGGGAGGGCTCAAGGGGAGTTGAGAGTCCCCGACGTGACCAGGTATGCCCGGGCAGCGCAACTCTCCCATGCATATACTTGGGCCCAAGCGGAGGATCAACGTGGAAACAATTGGAGGAGGCCTGGTGTCTGGTTCCCCTGTCGGACCTCCCGCATCTGCCGAACATAAAATCTCAGACAAATGGGGGCCCCCTGACAGCAACAAGCACAACCGCCCGCAGCTGGAAAGCCGCAGCATGAAAATGGGGCATTCAAGGTACATTAGGCCCACTCAAGCCCATTTGGAACAACCCCGAATTCTCGGCAGGGAACCCACCACTTGGCTTCGAACCTTGGAAGGAAGGGGGACTATTGAAAGTTATGGATTTTCTGGAGGGTGGATCTCCCATCTTCGAGAGATGCAAAGAAAAGTTCGGGGTGGGTGAACAGGAAAGGTTCCATTATGCCCAGATCCGGCACTGGTTGTCACACAGGGGAGTCAGGGAGAAAGGTGCTAGAGACTTAACAGCGTTGGAACTATCCCTAACATCCCCAACCACAAGAGGAAGAATCTCAGCGCTCTACCAACTCCTGGACAGAACAGATTTCACTAAAAAAGAAAGATACATGCTTGAATGGGAGAAAGACCTGGGACGGGAAATAACTTTACCAAAGAGGAGTTGTGCTGCCCTTTCGGGGACTTTTTAGCGGCAGGCACCTAAAGTAGTAAGTAACAGAAGGCAAAATGCTGCAGAAAACACGGTACTGTAGACCTTAGGCATGTGCTAAATGAGTAAAGCACCTCTTGGCCGGGGTTGTACCAAATCTAATCCCCGACCTATCATTCAATGCATGATTTATGTGAAAAAACAACACATATGCCGTAACATTTTGGATATACAGTTGTTGTAATTCTTGTACATATCAGGTTGCATAAAAGGCAACAAAAAAATGTTTTGTATATAAAGACAAATATATGAAACAATGAACAGCTAGATGATCTTCCAGCCTTATTATTGAAATAGGGAAAGGAGAACAAAGGAGGTAGTAGTTAAAAGTGGACAGAAACCCAGTGCTAGGGGAGAGGAAATGAATGTCTCTAGGTACAGACATATTAGAAAAGAATTACAGGGGGGCGTGGCTTGACGCCGACGAAGATGGCGGCGTGACCCGGCAGCTCCGTCCCACTATTAACTAAATAAGGCATTTCCCACTATTTTTTTTCCCCCGTTACTCACCTTTTTCTTCCCGCGCCGTGGTCTGGACCTCTTCTACGAACCGCTGAATGAAACTCAGCGCAGCTCCACGTTCGCCCGCGCCGGCTCACCAGCTCCAGCGGACATGCTCCGGGGACCGCCGCGGCCGCCTTCCGCATTCCGATCACTGTGAAGTAAGTGTCGGCGTCACGCGTTACGTGACACGCCGGCTGCGGCCTGGTCCGCCCTCTTTCACTTCCCCGCCTCACGACTGCTGCCTCTGGTGTCGGCGTGCGACTGCTCCATAAATAAAGCATTCACTGAGGAAAAAAAAAAAAAAAAAAAAAAAAAAAAAGGATTAAGAAGCCCCGTTCAGCTTCATAAAACACCACACGCCACAAGACACCGTAACGACTCTAAATATATCCAATATCTCTGCCCTACCCTTCCATACAGGGAAGAATTTGAACAATTACATGATCTCTGGTGACTTTTGGGACTAGATAAAGAGTGGAAAAATAAAATAAACAAATTAAGAAAACAACAGTAAAGAAACATAGAAAGGAATACTGTTTTCTTGCACAAGATCTCCTTCATAAGTTACCACTCATGTGACACTACCCTTTCTATTTGTTGCTAGATTTTGGATCTGATAGAAAGCACACAAAGGAGAACCAAGCATTCCATTTGCAGTAACAGGTATGAAACTGGGTATAACCACAACTCATAATTGAATTGACTGTTACTGGATACCCATATTAATTGGAAGCCTCCTACCACCATAAGGTTCTTACCACCCTCAACTCACACCTAAGTTTACGCCTTATTATTCAACAGTGCTCCTTTTAACCTCCTCTATCAGGAGTTGCACCACCTAAATAATATGGACGTAATAATTGTAAACTTTGGTACATAGAACCCTACGAAGTTGCTATTTAAAGACTCTATACATTCGTGCTTACCTCTACAAGCCCTTCTCAAATTATCTTCTATTTGCAACGGAACCTACTATTGCTCTACATACAACAACTTTCTGCAATTCTTTACCTTGCATCATTAATATTGCTAACCAAGCTCCTTTCAACTGCTCATATATCCATATTTTGCCGCCAATATCATGGCGGCCAACAAAAAAAATAATACCTCAACAACCAAAGATCCCAATGCTATCACCACCAATCTCAAGAGACCCAAAAGTGACTCACCTCCTCCGTTGGGCATCTCGGACCCTGCTTTGGAGGCCATTTTGGCAGAGATTAGATCACTCAAACCCTTCATAGAGACTACAAATTTAAAATTACAACAGTTGGACGACAGATGGAGAGGTTTTGAGAATAGAATGGACGAGGTAGAGAGGCGAGTGGGTCTAGTAGAAGAAACTACATCTAAAGTAACGCAACTGGAAAATACAATAAAAGAACTTCAAAAACACAATGAAGATTTGGAAAATCGCAGCAGACGTAATAACCTCCGTATCTCAGGGCTGCCAGAGGGATCAGAGGGAACTAATACCATTGTCTTTTTGCAATCATTTTTAACAGAGCTGCTTCACTTACCTCCTGATCTAACACTCAATATTCAACGCGCTCATAGAGTTGGTCAACTAACTACTTCCACCTCTTCTCGACCTTCGTCCAGAACAATGATCTTTTATCTTCTGGAATACTCCCAACTTCAGCTCATCATATCTGCAGCAAAGGAACGTAAATCCCTTATATGGAATGGCTCTAAGATTTTCATTTCACAGGATGTCGCTAAAAGTACGGCTCAGCGCAGGAAAGTTTTCTTATCCTTTCGCCCAGCCTTGAAACAGCTTAATATACGTTACGGGCTATACCACCCTTGTTCTTTCAAAATCACATGTGAAGGCCGTACCAGAATGTTTGAAGAACCAGCAGACCTAAAAGCATTTATACGATCCATCAAAACCGATAACATGGACACTACCTCGCCTGCAAGTACCTCCACCTCTTTCGTTACATAAACGTTTTACTCCCTTTCTCTCCCCACTATTACAAATTTAATGCCATGAATAACTCCTATATATATGATGTGGGACGGGTGGCCTCGTGACGTCCATCTTCCATCCAGAGTCGCTCTACCTCCCTTTTGACGACTCAGCGGGTGTCACCCTTCCCTACTTATTGAAACTCCCCTAGCCTCCCTTTTTTTCCAGTCGGATCTGTGTTCTATTCCATATCTCCAAGCCATTAGGCAACCGTTTATGATCAGACACCCCAACCCTCATCCTATTACCTCATGTGTTTTCCTATTGTGTCCTTTTTTCACTAATTGGTATTCAAAATATTGTTCTTTGGCACTCATTATTTGCATCTATGCGGTTCATAAATGCTGTTTCCGACACTGTTTTAGAGCACCTACCATTTGCGTGTATATGGTCTTATATTATCGCAATGCTATCATAACATTTAAACTGTTTTATGATTTTTAAATGTGTAACATGGAACATCAAAGGTTGTAAAAATCCTATCAAAAGGTGTAAGGTCATCTCGCATCTTAACAAACTAAACCCCTCCATTGCTTGTATACAGGAAACGCATTTATCTGTCAAAGAAACATTGAAGCTGAAGTCCCGTTGGATCAAAGAAATCATTTCTAGTCCTGCAGTCTCTAAAAAAAATGGGGTAGCCATCTTAATCAGTAAGAAACTATCATACAGAGTTCTCGACCAAGGTGCGGACACAGATGGTAGATGGGTTTGGGCTAAACTAAATATAAATTCTACTGATGTTACCATTCTGAACATTTATGGCCCCACCAACCCAGATCCCAAGTTCTGGACCACCATCAAACAAATGATACTTCAAAAAAACTTTACAAATTTAATTATGTGTGGGGATATGAATCAAGTCTTTGATCCTTTTCTGGATAGAAAATCTAGCTGCTTGTTCAAAAATAACAAAACACACAAATCCTTTTCAAGATGCTTAGCCGAAACTGGTCTTATTGATACATGGAGAATATCTCACCCTACCCAACTTGACTACACTTTTCACTCTTCCCCACATAATACTCTCTCTCGTCTTGACTATATTTTTTCCACTAAAAACCTTACAGGTACCATTATAGATTCCAAAATAGAAAATATCATTATTTCTGATCATGCCCCTGTCTGTACCTCTTTCTGTCTTTCTGATGTTCGGAAACTGTCATCTCGCTGGAAGCTTAATAATTTTCTTTTACAAGACCCTCAATTCATCCTATCCGTAGAGTCTTTTGTTCAACAATTCTATACGGATAATCAAGATAGTGACACTTCGGTAGTGAATAATTGGGATGCCTTTAAAGCTGCCCTGAGAGGTCACATCATGGCTTACTCTGGAAAAATGAAAGCCCTACGCAAAAAACACTTAGATGACCTTTACTCTCAGCTAACTACAGCCGAACAACACTACTACCGTGTTTCCAACCCTACCAACCTCCACAAAGTACTAACTTTACGCTTCTCAATTAATAAGGAGATTACAAATCTTGCTGCAGGGACAATCCTTAAATACAAAACAAAAATATATCAAACATCCAACAAAGCTGGAAAAGCACTGGCCTCTTACTTAAAAACCAAAAAGGAACAATTTTTCATATCCCACATCAAAGACTCTTCAGGCAAAGTGCATCACCATCCCAAAGATATACTAAATTGTTTTAAAGATTTCTATACCAACCTATACACTCCCGAAAACTCCATTCCCCATAATAACATCACGTCCTTTTTTGATAATATTAATAGATCCTCCTACCCTCAAGCTGATCTATCCTCTTTAGATTCTGTAATTACTCTTCCAGAGATTTCAAAAGCAATCAAAGGATTGGGTAAAAGCAAGGCTCCAGGCCCAGATGGTCTTTCCACAGAATTCTATGACAGGTTAGCTCAATCTCTCATACCCAAGCTTCAAAATCTATTTTCTTACTTTATATCCCAAGAAGCATCCTCAGGTTCCTTCTCGGAAGCCTTACTTATTCTATTCCCCAAAACCGATAAGGACCCGTCATTACCGAGTAATTATCGGCCCATCTCTCTAATAAACGTAGAAAGTAAAATCTTTGCAAAAATTTTAGCCAACAGGATTGAATCCTCCCTTCCTTCTCTTGTCAAACCTGAACAAGTCGGCTATGTTAAAGGGCGCAACATCTCTTCCAATGCCAGACTCCTTCTAAATGCTATCCACTTATCCAATAAAAATAAAAAAGATAAACAGGGCGCAGCGGTTATAGCACTAGATGCAGAAAAAGCCTTTGACCGAGTCAGCTGGGACTTCATGTTTCAATCCCTCCGCTGGCACGGTTGCAGTGACAAGTTCATCTCTCTAGTCAGTTTACTTTACTCATCCCCGAAATCTTCTATATGTATTAATGGTCTTACCTCCCCATTTTTTTCCCTTAGCAGAGGCACTAGACAAGGTTGCCCCCTCTCCCCTATTCTATACATCCTCTCCTTAGAACCGTTACTAGAACTAATCAGATCCAATAAAAATATTCCAGGTATAGTAAGTGGCACATCCCATATCAAAATAGCTGCTTACGCTGATGACATCCTTATCAAAAACCCCAAAACACACCTCCCACATTTACTTGAAGTACTATCCCAATTTAGCTCAGTTTCAGGGTACAAACTTAACAAAGATAAGTCAGAAATTATGCCCCTCAATCCCTACTGCTTTAAACATGACATAGACCCCTTTGGTTTTAAATGGTGCAGTTCCTCTATTAAATACCTAGGCCTTAGTTTTGCTCCTACCATCCAAGACACCATAAAACAGAATACTCAATCATTACTAGATAGACTTAGAGAACTAACATCCAGATGGTCCCCCTTATATCTGTCTTGGTGGGGCCGATTAGATACGATCAAGATGATGTTATCACCAATTATTTTGTATTATCTTCAACTCTTATGTGTTCCTATATCTCCTTCCTTTTATAAATCAATTTACTCTATCCTACTAAATTTTCTATGGGGGGAGGGCAAAAGCAAAAGAATAGCCTTAATCAAATTGAAGGCACCATATGACAAAGGAGGTGTCAGGTTCCCTGATTTCAAAGCATACCACACTGCCTTTCTTTTAAAGCAAGCTAGATATTGGTTTGCCTGCCCCATAACGTCAGACATAGCCACATGGTGTACCATAGAGAAGCAGTTAATGTATCCTGTAGAAATCACCGACCTCATTTATATATTTAAGCACTCCTCACTGGCTATATCAGAACCCATTAGAGCAACAATGTCAGCCCTCCAACTTTTTTTATTCACACAGACAAACTCCCCAAAAAAATGCCTCTCTCCTTACCTATGGCATAACAATAAGATACTGATTAAGAATAAAACCCTGAATAGAAAATCCTGGAAGAAAAAGGGTATTAGATTTATACAACAAATCATACATAAATCATCTATTCTCTCCTTTCAGCAGCTTAAAAATCAATTCTCAATCCCTAACACAGATTACAACTTCTATAATGAATTAGTTAATTCATGCTTTGATGCTCTCCACAGCTCCTCCAATGATATTCTGACTCCTGATGCCTCAAGATTGCTACATTTTACTATGCCCACTGACACAAAAGCTTCAAAATTCTACAACATTCTAATATCATCCCTGAAGTTGTGCTCGATACGGCACAAATGGGAAGATGACTTTGGACACATCTTAAACGAACACACATGGTCTAAGCTCTTCTCTAGAATCAAATATATCTCAACATCAGCAAATAACTCCCAACATTTTTTCTTCTTTATACACAGAGCTTTCGTCACACCAACCAAACTATTTCTATCCAATATCAATAAAAATGATAATTGTTGGACATGTGGAGTCACTCCTGCATCGTATGAGCATATGTTCTTCTCATGTCCCTATACCCTTAAGTTCTGGCAACAAGTGTGGAAATACCTTCACTCCATTTTTTTGACTGATATACCACTTTCATTTGTGAATATTGTTTTAGGTAGTCTTGCTATCACCACCCACTTGCCCTCCGGTGCATCCAAGCTCTATGATCTTTTTATTTGTTTGGCTAGGAAGTGCATAACCGCCAATTGGAAAGATTCTCGTTCCTTATCTATAAGAAGCTGGTGGAATAATATATGTCTCACGCAAAAAATGGAAATGTGCATGGCAAACCATCTCAATTCTATACCCAAATTTAATGCTAAATGGTCATTTTTCATTCGCTATCTGAATCACTTTAATGTAACCACACACGGAATGTGACATCCTCAAATATCTCATACTCATTTGATGCCCCCATGATTTTTCTATGCTAATATTGATCCGATCACTCAACTGTATATTTATTGCAATATATGCCAAGGTGCCTCTCTTCATTGATATCTACCTCCCCTCTTTCCCCCCCCTCACATCTCGTGTTTGTTATTGTTAGTCTTATGTTTGTCTTCCCCCACGTAAGACATAATAATGCAGAAATCGTTCTATAATAAGTTTAGCACAATTCTGTGCTATGGTTGTTTCGTGTATGTTTTCAATTGCATTGACACTTTTGTTCCTCATGTGTTGAACTCTTAATTATACACAGTGTACTAAATTACTTGTTCCCTCAGAACACTTTCTTTTATCATTGTTTAATCTACACTATTGTTAAGGATTCACTGCATTATGTTTATGAAGTTATGACTTTATGATTGTATACTACATACCATAATAAACAAAAAAATTATTAAAATAAAAAAAAAAAAAAGAAAAGAATTACAGAACTTTTTATAAAAGTAAAATTGAAGAGAAGTTCTAAACAACATAAAAAATGAACAAACAATTCAGTGTGCTTCCACACTGACAATCAGTTGGGTCCAAAACAACTGTTATTCATATGTCCAGTTACGGATCCAGAAGCAGACTCCCCCTTACTGGTGACCGTGTTTTGGTGGTCTTATGCTGCCACCTTCATCAGGGTGGAATCAAGGTACCCTATGGGAAAGAGAAAAGGAAAAATAGGGTAGGGTTTGAATCTAAAAATGTTGGGCATAGCGTCGAATTGCACGCTTGAAACCACATTTAAGAACAAGCTTGCTATAGGGTTGTGGAGACAAGTTTCGCATGTAGCACACAAAAGGCTAGGTAACCCAGCATAGGTAGGAACATGTTTTCTTACCTAGAGGGGTTAAACCAATCTCTAGAAAAGTGAGATTGAGGCTGCATGTCAATCCCTGCGTCTCTGTGACGATCTTGCGACGGGGTGGCTGGGACACTCGACGTAGGTGAGGCACAGGTTCAAATGTGGTGCCTGTGTGGTAAATAGATGGTGTTTCTTTCCTGTATAGAGGTAAATGAAGTGCATAGACTAGTTATACACCCTTGCATATTTGTCTCACAGTTTGCTAAGATTTCTATCTTAAAAGCATGACCTGGTGGAGAAGAATTCAGATGGAAATAAATATAAACTTTTTTTTAAAATAAAAAATAAACTTACCAGGATTTCCTATTTTTAATTTCCTCAAAGTAGCTGCAAAATTCTTTCCTAAGGTGGTCTGTTTTTTCAGAAAGAGGAGCGCATTGTGAGGTCCCGTTATGTCACCAGGTAAATGCGTGTGAATGCGCACCAGTGTCTGCCTGTAATTGTATACACGGTGCCCGTGGGGAGACATAAATAGTAATTGTGTCTCAGTATTATGTTTAATAGGGATCTATTCTGAGCGATGTGGTGGCGGCTGCATGGATAAACAAAAATGCTTACCTCAGGCTTTGTCAGTGGAGTCGATTGTCTGCAGTGGACTGAATATCCCAAAACGCTGGGAGCACTGTGTCTCGTCTTCCGCATTCGGGAATGGCGTCGTCAGCGTGGCCCAGCGTCTGGAGCTGGTTGCTTGGCAACTGGGGGCTCAGTCCGCCGGGTACACGTGACCCAGAAAAGCGAGTGAAGGAAAAGGGCGGTGGCTCCGCTACGAGAGGCCAATTGGTCTATGTCAAGGGGTGTGTGGGTACGTGTGTCGGGGGCAGTCCATCCCCTCCAGCTGGATTAGGAAAAGTTACACACACTTACAAATTTGTAACTAACTAGCCCGCACGATCGTGCGTTATACTCTTACTCATGTAAATACTTACCACATGGGCTTGCTAGAACCTCATGTGCACGGTATGTAGGACTAGTGTCTACATCATAACAGAAGTGTAGCAGGAAGAACCGGGAGCTTGTGATTTCATTCCTGCTCATACGGAGATGTTAGTAAGAGGTATGTTGCGTATATATTTTTACATATCACATGGGTATACCAAAACCTCACTTGTGCGGTGTGTAGAAACTGGTGATTACATCATTGCAGGGGTATGGCCAGGGGAGCCAAAAGCTTGAGGATTCATGTCTGCACTTATGGTAGTGTCGGTCAGAGATATATGTGTGTGTATTGGTATATCTCAAGCGATCCGACCTGTGTAAATGCGCGCAGCCCTGTTGTGAGTGTGAAAGCGTATGTAGGCGGACTGCCTCCAGCCTAGTCGTGTGGCATGGTGTTCGGGGCATGAATACGTTGTTCCCCCTTTGAAACCCAATCACACTACATTGTTGGTGATATAAAGTGTGCAGCGTGTGCAGTTGGTGAGTACCTATCTCTTAAACAGGCGGGATTGGGAGCGGGGACAAATGGGGTTGTTTCATCACAAGAGTCATGATGTTAGTCGAGCAGCTGCCTAGTTGTGGAAAAAGACACTATGGCGATGGAAAACCATCTGCCAACTTTGAAAAATATCTGAATGAGAAATTTTTGGGAGAGCCGACACTGTTGCTTGTAAATTTCTAAAATGGTGTGAACTGTTCATTCAGCCCGTTATCCCAGCTGTCCAATCTGTGGATCCAATCACTCTCTAATCTCAGCAGGCATAGTTGTACTCCTGAGCCAGTTGTTACTTTCTTGAGAACCCACCACAATAGTTCATCAGACGTGTGTTTCATGTGTATGTAATGTTGAACCAAAGGTGAGGTTTGATTCTTACAACAAATTCGTGATCTGTGCTCGGAAATGCGGGTATTGACACTGCGCATAGTCTGTCCTACATATCGTAGGCCACATGGGCACTCAATGCAGTACACTACTTGCATAGATTTGCAATTGCTGAAATGTCAAAATGTCCAGGTTTTGTTCCCAAAAGTGAAGCTTGGCATCTTTTTTGTAAACTTGCAAGCCACACATGAGCCACATGTATAGTGCTCAACTAAAGGTCTAAGATTCCATGGTCCTCCTTGTGAAGTTGTCTTGGTAAAATTGGAATGGACCAGAAATTCTCGGATGTTGCATGATCTTTTGAATGCAAAACGTGGTTCATCTTTCTCTTGGAGATTGAGTTTAGCCAGCGGCCAATATTTCCGAATTATATTCTTTATGATAAATGTATGTGGGCCATGTGTAAGTACACATGTTAATCTGTTGTCTTGCTCTTCTTGCTGGCTCTCCTGTGGTTTCAAAATCGTCTCATGGCACGTAAACCTTGCCCGCTTCTTGGATGTTGTTATAAGCTTCCTCGGGTAGCCTCTGCATTTGAGTCTTTCCCCCAATTCTGCTGCATTACTGTAGAAATCTTCCAATTGTGTGCAATTTCTATGTAAACGCAAAAATTGCCCATATGGCAAATTTTCTTTTAGATGTTGAGGGTGTTCGCTGGTAAATTGTAACAGTGTGTTCTGATCCGTAGGTTTCCTGTATAGGTTGCACATGAGTTTGCCATCTCGGTGGCTGATTTGTAAGTCCAGAAAGTCTATAGCTTGCCTATTGTGTTCCATGGTAAATTGGATGTCTGAGTCTTGAATTGTTTAACCACCCGAAAAAGGTATCTAATTCTGTTGTGCTTCCTTCCATATAAAAATGATATCGTCGACGAATCGACGCCACCATTTAATATGTTGCCGCCATGGGTTTTCTTCATTTGAAATATGTTTCTTCTCAAAGGCTGTTTGTTAATCACAACTAAAGTCGATGGGTTGGCGATCCTGTCTCTACCCATACATCATTTTAACACAACAAAGACAGAATATCTTTTATTCAAAGTTATTCCTCAAGCTTAATTCCCTATAGTTAACTCGCTGTCCCTACAGATATTCTCTTAATCCCTATGATAGATGTTCTCACCCTAGTGGTGCGCTGGTGCATCGCCTACTAAGGTTAGGGGATAGAAGAGAGAACTCGCCCTTTCCTCTCTCACTGCTTTCCTAATACGCTAAAAAAGGTGCACATCAATTGGAAGTCAAAAGCGTTATTTTTAATGTTGTTGCTTCCATTTGGTGTGACTTATCACAACATCTAAAAGGTTGTTGTCATATGAAAAATAAATAAATTATTCCATATAGGTCTCAGTGTCTAGTTTTGGTACTTTTGACACTGGAATATAAAAAGAACTTGGTAGTATTACAGACCCCTTTCTGTTCTATATGGGTTCTGGGGCTTGGATCGTCAAACCAAACCACTTTCTGTCTACCGGTTTCAGCGGATCTGGACCTGATCTCCGCTTTCTTTAGGACCTCCCTATATCTTTTGTTTGTACAGGGAAATAGTTCAATAAAAAATACAATCTTGTCAGTTATTTGTCTTGTGCTCCTTCTTGTTCTGTGTGGAGGGCGCCTCAATTTAGAGTTTGGGACTCCGTTTTCTTCATTCTTCCTGTCCCTAGAAGGGAATACATACAGAGGGGCAACTATCAATATTGTACATTTCTACAAGGATTTTATCCATACTTAGCCCTATCTAAGACGGAGCGCTTACCTCTTCAGATGAAAATCTCTGAGAGGCTGTTCCTATTCAGTCGTTAGTTTTTTGCTGCACTGGTCTTCTCTTGTGGGTTACATCTGTGAATAAGTAATGAATCTAAGTTTACTAATCATGTACCCTAATATGCAAGCTTATATCACTATGTAACTATTACTGGCTGGGGGCATGCATGGTACTCACCAACACATGATGTTATGATGTTCTCCTTGTTTGATTTTGGGAACCTGGTATGTTAAACGAGTGACTGGTTTTCCTTCCGGCAGGTTTTCTGGAAATATCCACCCATCAGCGCCTAATTTCAAAAGGTAGTGCGTGAGAGCACCGATCTCATGCGGTTGAGCATAAAGCATGTCTCCATATATAATGTGGATTTTACAGGTCGGTGTGGTATCAAAGGCTGCCATGTATAAAATTGCCATGCTTGGAGCAAAAGTTGCGCCCATGAAGGTGCCTTTGGTTTGCAAGTAAAATTGATTGTTGAAGGTAAAGAAGTTCTTACACAATGCCACAGGGGAAGGGAAATAGACAGAGGATTGGGGGGAAATCTGGACTACACTACATAAAGCACGCAGTGTGTCACAAACAGGGAAAGGGGCTATAAACTCTGCTACAGATATTATATCACTCCAGATCACTTAAACAAGGCCAACCCTGAAATTCCTGCGGACTGCTGGTGCGGGTGTTCCACTTGGGGTACTCTATTCCATATGGTCTGGTACTACCCGATAGCAGAAGGATGCTGGAGAGAGGTGATGGACCACATCCAGGCAATCACTGGGCTATCCATCCCTTGGGACCCTGGAATAATTCTCTTGGTCGAAACGGGAGGAGGGGGGCTCCCGCTCTCAGGTCTTATCCCTCGCCTGTGTATGCACCTCCTGCTGGCAGCCATGGCACCGCTTTGGAAAAATGCAGACGGCCCGCTGCTGCATTATGGTGGTCCAAATGTTGGGAGATCGCTGTTGCGGAAAAGGTCACAGCAATTCGCTCGGGTCTCCTGAACAATGCCCTAAATGTATGGGCGCCATTTATGGACTATGCAAAAAAGTTTCCAGCTCTCACTAGAAGACCCCCTCTAACGAGATAGCTTCAATGCGGGGCAAACTATTAAATCAAAGAGTAGAGGAGGAGGGCTAAGGGCACATGGGGCATCCTAAGGCGGGGGGAAAACGCATAGACGCGGATAAATTGGAACATTATCATCTCTATCGAACTAGCTCTAGCCGGTGGCGAAAAATGTATTGTCATTATCATTGAATACTGCATTGTTGATGTTGTTGTGCATTCTCACTACAAATTTAATAATATGTCTTATGAAAAAAAAAATGCTGTTAAACTTGGGTTATTGGTGATGAGTATGATGGTATGTTATATGTTAAAAGGCCAGTGGGCGAAATTAATGAGTATGTGAGACCACTATATTTGTGCACAAGAAAAGGTAACAGTATACCGGTTATTTGCATGCGTGTTATTTTATTCTCTTTTTATTTTTGTTTTTTTGACACTTCACAGGAGTAATTAAGCTGTGTCCGTATTTCAAGATGTTTTGTTTCTTTAACACTGTCATCTGTTTCTATGTGCTCTTCGTTTTGTTTGTCGCTTTCCCGTCCATTCTTATCTTTTCTGTGTGTTCTTTGGGGAAGATGTGTGGTGATGTGTGTCTAGTGTGTGTGGCTGTTTCGATATCCATCTGGTTGGTGACAGGATCCGGTGTTGGTGTTCAGGTTGGTGTGTTTGGTTTGGCTGTAGAGGGTTGTGAATGTCTACGTTTTTGAATATAGCATCTGATTATGTGTGGGTTGCGAGCGTGCCTTGCGAATGTGCTTGGATGTGGCAGACCTGAGACCTCGTGTGGCAGGTGGGGAAAGAGGACAATACGCTGTGATGGTTCTGAGTGTGGTATGGTGTGGAATGTGCTCGAAGGTGGCAGCTTTGAGATCTGGGAGTGGCAGTCCCGGATAAGTGGAGGTATGTGTATGTGTCGGTCTACAATTTTAGTTATGTGATTGTGGTTTACGCTCTGAAGGTTGCAAATGTGGTTTGTTACTAGAAGGTTGGTGTTGGCTGTGTTTGGTGAGGGATTCTGTCCGGTATGGTGTAAGTCTCTGTGTTGACCCCTTCTTTATAAGGGAGGTGGATGTGTAGTGTGGGCTTGCATTGCCATATACAATGCAAGCCATGGAATGCTTGTTAGGTTGGAACCTTGTGTTCCCTCAGGGTTCTAGAAACTACAGTTGGGGATTCAGGATGGGAGATGTTACTAGAAGGATGTCCTGTACCTATGCTCTCCCCTTACATCTGACCTATACCCTGAAACTACAATAAAGCACTTACTGTACCTACTGGCTCCTGGGTGTCACTGCGCCATGTCCCCCATTCCTGAGCAAAGATACTACACATTTGATTTAGCAGTCTGTATGGGGCTTTGTAGAACAACTGGGAAGATCTTTTTAGATAGTGGTCTGGATGTTTTTTTTTTTTAAATGGGTGCTTGCGAGGGGCTTGTCTTGGAGTCATGATGGTCGGAACGGCTCTGTGAGAGCTCCCGACTGGTGCCACGTCGCCAACAAAAATGCACCAGTAATTCTATCGCCCCATAAACTACAAAGACAGCGTTCGCCTGCAGAAAGGCTGCCACAGCTGGTGTCCGACTCCCAAACCCAGCGGATAAGGGGTCTGCAGCCCATTCGAATCTGTGCCAAAATCGTATTGCAGGCAGCGGACTGTAGGCAAGATGGCGGCGACTCCTACGACATATAACGACCCCTGAGATGTCGCTTCTACCCCAGCTCTGTGGATGAATCGGCCGGAGAGGGAGGCGGTCAGCAACACTCCACGGGACCGGAGCTCCATGACCTACCCATCGCCCTGCCCTGCCCGGTGGCGCAGAGAGGGGCTCCAGTGAACTAAGCCACACAGTAGGAGGCGGAGGAGCCCCCTTGCTGCCGCACACCTACCACCCACCCAACACCCCGACGTGGAGAAAGCCAGAGGTGTTGTGGGAAGGTGGCCGCCCCCCTCCGCTGGCCGGTTGTGCTACACGGGGAACCAGGTTTGTGGTGTGCCTCCGGAGTCCAGTGCCGTGACCGGACCAAGGAGGGTCCCGAGGGCAATCAAGAAGCCATGTGAGGGTGAGCCACACACCTTCGTTATATCGGCGGAGTCAGTCCTGTATCCGCCGGCCTGGCTGCAGGGACTGACTGAACTAAAGCTTGTGCATAAACAATCCCTGACTACCCGACAACCCCCCTTGGCGGTCCCCGTAAACCACTCACCAGGCATCCGGAAGCCCAACGCAGGGCTCCGCACCAAACAAAGCAGCCGGGCTCCTCTTCACCTCACCTCGAAGCTGCGGCCCCTTCGACTTGCCGGGGCGTTGGCTCCTGACCCCACCGGATAATCGGAGGAAGGCACTGGCGAGTGCAATTTCTTAAGTTCTAAGGCCCCCTTCACCACCTGAACCACCCACCCCAGAAAGCAACACCTGAAGGCCCAATCGCAAGAAGGCCGGGGAGGCAGCGGATGCAGCCGCAGAAACATTGGAAGCCAACAGCTGAGCGTCAGCCCCTCCAGGAGCCACTTCTGGGGCACCCCTCCCGCGGAGCAGTGTCCTCGCTCCCTCATGACCCAAGCTCAGGGGTACTGCCAATAAAAGGTAAAGTGGCAATTGCCGGTCCAGCGGGGGGAACTCAGCAGTGGCACAAGCAGTGCTCTCCCGCCCCAAGAGACGAAAGCCAAGCAGACTAACTCAACCACGGTGGTGGTAGCCCTAAGGACTTAAGAAAATGGGGTGGGCCTGCCTGCAGGCTTCTTTTCATCTCAAATCACAGGGCAGACCCAGTTCACTAATCTCCAGCACCCTGAACTCATACACCTCAAGCAGACCCTAAAGACTAGAGCATCAGTGCACCCACAGGCTCATAGCGACCCCCAGGTTACTCACAGTCCCCCCATAACATGCCATGAGCAGAATAGAGGTGCCCCTGACTCCTATCAACAGCACCCAGAGGGGTCGCATCAGCGGATGCATAGGGTGAAGAGCCCTGTCTCAGGCAAATAAAGGCATGAACTCTGATGGAGGGACTCCCGCCCCCCCCACTCCTCCCGTCCCCCTGCCCCCAAGACGGTGAAGGCCCTCATAATGTCTAAGAACCTCAAGCCTGCCAAGCAGACAGACATTGCTACAATGCTCACGACACCGATGGCAGAAAAAGCAAAAAGGGGGGAACGTACCGACAGGGCAGCAACAAGTTACCGCGCAGAAGAGGGTCCTGACCAGGGTTCACAATCAGTCACAAAAGCAGACCTACAAGAACTCCTATTTGCCATCACTAGGGAGTATCAAAAAGGTGCCGATGAGGTGAAGAGCAAGATTTCAACGCTTCATAAGCGAATAGGGGAAATTGAACCAAGAACTGTGGAAATTGAAAGCACCCTCTACGAACAGAACTTTGAAATAGGGGAAGGGGCGGACAGACTTGTAGCACTGGAAGCCAGATGTGAAGCCCTTGAAGCCAAACAGGACGATGAAAATCGTTCCAGACTTAACAACATCCGCCTAAGAGGAATCCCAGCGTCATTCCCTGACGAGGAACTGGGGGCTTATGTCAACGATTTATTCTGAAAAGGGCAGGGAAACTCTAGCCTCTGGACCAGAGTATTACAATTGCATAGAACAACAGAAAAAGATTGTCCAGAGAAACAAATCAATTTGAAAAAATGTGTATCAAAATGTATTGAAAGTGATACCAACAATTTAAACAATGGTGAGTCAATCACAAATAATTAAACACTGATCACTTTAATACAGCAAAACAGCAGCAACCATATGCCTAAAGTCGGCTAAAACATTGTCACACATACTTGCCATTCATAGTGCACTCATTCAAACCCAACTCAACATACCGTGACATACATCCAAAAGCTTAACAGACAAAAGAATCATGCTAAAAAACTTTTGGGGAGAAGGAATTCATGACTGGTCCCCATCAAACAGACATCATTTTTATATTCATAATCAATAGAATTAATTAATAAATAATCTATTGTCAGGGTGGATCAGAAGGAAAAGTGCAAAAGATCACATCCCTGTAGGGTATATCTCTCAGATTTATTCCGCTTCATCATAACCCTCCCAGACGAATCCCCGCTGGAAATCGACAGGGTGCACAGGACGAGAGTAAAGCAAAGTTCCTCCACATTCTCGGACGTGCTGGCAAGAGTACACTTCTATAGACTTAAAGAAGACATAATGCGGGAAGCCAGAGGCATGCCTCGCATCCACTTCAGAGATGCCACAATATCTCTGTACCAAGATCTAGCGGCAACCACATTGGCAAAGAGGAAAGCCCTAAAGCCCATGACGGAATGGCTGCGAGAAAGAAAGAAAAAAAAAGATCACATACCGCTGGAGTTTTCCCACAGCCCTTGCGTTCTTATCGGAGGGAGTACCCCGGCATATCCATACTCCAAGAAAGCTTCATGAACCCTGAGGCAGACGTAGACGAACCCGAGGGAACAAGGCCTAACATGGAGACAGCAGAGAGGGAACCCCTGAAATCGTGGTCCAAGGTGGAAGGTCGACATAGAGTGCGTGGCCCCGAGCCAGGGAACAAAAATCCAACAACCGCTAAGGAGGAGGGTGGGGGAGCCCCCAACAGGCCCAACAAACAATGCACCCTGAGCCAACCTAGGTGGGCCGACTGGAATATGGGCACAATAAGGTTGTCAACACACATCCTGGAACCTCCAGCCTCCTGACAACAGGCCTAGACCTCACAAGCCAAGCTCCAGGTAATCAAGGGGACAGAGCCCTCGCTGTGAAACATGCAATCAAAAATAGAACGGTCCAAACCCAAGTGAGGACTACTATCATCACTCCAAAACTATGTGAGGCGTAATCGCTGCTTACCGAGTTGGCGGTGTGGACCCAGCCGGTTGCCTCGTTGGTGAACGGCTGTACCGGAAAACCAGTTTCTTTTCTTATTTGTTCATGGGTTGGTGGGAGATGTGGGGGGTGGGGAAGTGAAGAGACACGGCAAATGTCAAATCCAACAGAAATGAACAGCAGAATTGGCACATGGACATTGCGCCCACCACAGGAACCTAGGGACGTATTAAGCAACATTACAAAATGGAGGATTAATGGCAGCCTCGAATATGGAACTAACTATGTTGACCTGGAACGTGCAAGGCCTAAACGTCCCAGGCAAAAGGAAATCGGTAGAGCACAGGCTCTCCCAAACAGCAGCAGACATTGTCTGTCTACAAGAAACTCATCTCCTAGCAGCCGATGAGAGACGAGTCTCCTTCCGGCGTTACCCAAGGCGTTTCTTCGCCTCAGCGGGACAAAAGAAAAGGGGGGTAGCCATGCTCCTGAGCCACAACCTGCCACTTACTCAGGTCACAGTCAAATCTGACCCCAAGGGTCGCTACATCCTGCTGAAAGGCCTTCTGATGGAACTGCCCATCACTTTAGTAGCAATCTACTGCCCGAACTCTGCTCAGGAGCGCTTGCTCTGCAACCTTCTACCAATCATCTCGGCCTTCGCCGTAGGTCACCTACTAATGGGAGGAGACTTCAACTTACCCCCGGACCCAAACCTGACTTTGTTAAAGCGTAACCCATGGCCACATTTTTAAGGGAAACTGAGACTATCGACGTCTGGAGGCTGTCCAATAGGAGCGCGAGGGACTATACATTTTATTTGCATTTTATTTGCATGCCCACCTAGGATACTCGAGGATTTACCTCCTGTTGACGACAGGTACACTCATCCCATGTGTGGAAGACATCCAGATAGGACACAGAGCCATATCAGAGCATGCCCCAGTCATCATGTGCCTACGGGTGCAGGGCCTAACCGAACCACTGTACCGTTTGTGGAAACTCCAGGACCAGGTCCTAACGGACATAGCCAGCAGAACAGAATTAACCGAAGTCCTAACGTATTACTTCAAGGAGAGCACGACCACCGACGTCTCTAAGGCGATAATCTGGGATGCGATGAAACCCGTCATCCGCAGGGTCGCGATGGACTGCACTGCAAGACACAGGCGAATAAACCAACTGCAGCAGGATAAACTAGAGGCAAAGGTTTCGGAAATAGAGAGAAGCTTCAAACAACACCAAACCAGGAAAATGGGCCGCAAATTGAGAAAAGCAAAGGCAGCACTGGAAATGCACATAGCAGACCGATCAGCCAGAGCTGTGACCTACACCAAGCAGTTTTATTACTTAAACAGCAATAAAGCCAACCGCCTCCTGGTCCACAAGCTTAAGAAGTTGAGGTTGCAGAAATAAATTCAATGCCTGGCAGACGGCACTGGCACCCTCGCTCCATAAATGCGGAGAAACTGGCGATTATGACAGAATATCACAGGGAGGTTATGGCCGGATCCCCAAGAGAGAAAGCTACGCACCTCCGCCCGAAAAGGCCCACCACACCCCCACCTAGAAACGCTGGAATGCCCAATTACCACCGAACAGGTGTGTGAAACCATTCATTCCTTAAAGAAAACTACCCCAGGACCAGATGGACTTAGTCCAATTTTACAAAATATGTGCGCATATCCTCACGCCCCAACTAGCGGGTCTGTTCAACTCATTCCTCTCAACGGGCTCCACCACCCCATCCATGGAGGAGTCGCTAACTGTTCTTATACTAAAGCCCGTGAAAGACCCCACTCAATGCTCATCATACCGCCCTATCACGCTTTTTAAATAACGACGCCAAGGTGTACGCCAAAATTCTGGCGAAGAGATTAGCGCCACTTCTCCCAGACATCATACACCCAGACCAAACGGGTTTCATCCGGGGCGGAAGAACAATAAGAAGATGGGATTGGAAATGCTGGTCCCGTCGCTAGACGCACACAAAGCGTTTGACATGCTAGACTAGAGGGTACATATGAGCAACGCTACTGCACTACGGATTTGGCCTGAATTTTGTGAAATGGACATTAGCCAATTTTCAACATCCCTCTACCAGGCTTAGACTGAACGGGAGCAGTTCGGACTGCATCAACATAACGAGAGGCACCAGACAAGAATGTCTCCTATGCTCCCCTTATATTTGCGCTCTCAATGGAGCCATTCGCCAGCAGAATCTGCCACAACCCGGCAATATGCAGCCTTGAAATCAGAGGAGAATCGTATAAAGCTGCCCTGTACGCTGACGATGTGCTACTGACAATAACCTGGCAGGAAACATCCACGGGGGCCCTGTGGCAAGAACTTGAGGCATTCGGGGGGGTGTCTGGCTTCCAGGGAAACCTCTCCAAATCAATAGCAATGGGCATCAACATGCCAAAGAAGCGCCAGAACGCACTAGAAGGCGATCTCCTAATTCCAGGGGCAAAATCACAACTAAGTTATATGGGGGTCCAGGTGCCAACTAAATCAGAAAGAATATACAAACTAAACTTCCTCCTACTGTTTAAAGAATTCAAAAAGGACCTGACCCGCTGGCAGAAACAAGAAATATCTTGGTTTGGCAGGATCACAGCCCCAAAAATGAACCTAGTACCGAGACTACTCTACTATTGTCTAGCCCTCCCAGTAACTATTCCGGAAAAAGCTATACAGAAGCTGCAGACGGACATTCTGAAATACGTTTGGGAGGGTAAGAAAGCGCGAATACCGAGTCGCATCATGCTTCGAGGCTCAACGGTTGGCGGTCTGGCTGTGCCCGATGCTGCCCAGCTCTTGCATGCCTTTGCGTGGCGGATCAACACCAATAAACCCTGATGGCTGGAGCTGGAGGAAGCCTGGTGCCAGATCCCAATAGAGTTGCTCAAGCACATGAAGAAACGTGGAGATCCACCGAGCACGGGGCCGGTGCTGGCGACCAAAAACACAGTGATGAACTGGCATAAGGCAGTTCGCCAATGGAAGTGCAGAGTGCCACTTACCCCTATCTGGGACAACCCAGACTTTTCTCCAGGTATTACCCCAAGCAACCTCCACAAATGGAAAGAAGGGGGGCTGCAGCAGGCCACAGACTTCTTTGAGAACGGAAACCCACTGAACTTCGAAGCCTGTAAAGCCAAATTCCAAGTTCCAGAAACTGAGAGGTTCAGATACGCTCAGCTCAGGCACTGGCTCTCAGGCAAGACAATGAAGAAAAATGGAATCAGAGAGCTTACAGCCTTGGAGAGGACACTTACATCGAACCCCCCGAAAGGGAAAATATCCACCCTATACAAGTTGCTCGACAGGACGGACCCAAGTAAAAAAGAGCCCTACATGTTGAAATGGGAAAAAGACCTAGCCAGAGACATAGATCCCGAGGAATGGGGATAAATCTGGGCCAGGGGGCACAAAAGCTCCAAATACATAAACAACAAAGAAGGGGCATTCAAAGTGCGGTACAGATGGTACAGAACACCAGAGATACTTAATAAATGCAACCCATCTATCCCCCCGCACAACTGGAGAGGGTGTCCAGACAAAGGAATGCTATATCACTTCCTATGAATGTGCCCTAAGGCCGCCCAATTCTGGCAAACCGTCCTGGAACAAATTAAAGGGATCACGGGTCTCACAATCCCATGGGACCCGGGAATAGTCTTATTAGGAGCAACGGGGGAAGGGCAATTCCCTCTGACCGGCATAAGAACAGACTTATGCCTACACGTCCTGACAGCCGCCAAGATATCCATAGCCAGACTCTGGAAAAACCCAGAAGGCCTGGTAATCCCAATGTGGTGGTCCAAATGTTGGGGTATAATCGCAGCCGAAAAAGTCACAGCCATCCGGTTTGGGAACAGGGACAAGTTCTACCAGACCTGGGCCCCCTTCCTGGACTACACGCTGTAGTATCCAGGGCTGGTAAGGAAAACCCCAACACTGCGATGGTTGGAGAAACTAGATTAGTAGACCAGCCAAAGGGCCTAAGGCATAACCCTGAATCCTGCGCAGAGCAGAAGAACTAAACAGGCAGAACGTTCCGGATCAACAGTCACAGATCCCTTCGTGAACCAGCTCCAGGCGAGCAAGATGATCAAGCGCGCTGATGTGAACTGCCTCCCCAGGCTGTGTGTAAAGCAATGCCGTTGTCTCTCATGTTCCCTGTTCCCCTTCCCTCCCCCCCGCAACCCCCAATCGACTATTTCTGTTGGTGATCCTTGTTACTTGTTTTTTTGTTATTGTTTGTTATCAGTTATCCCAGCGTGTCACGAGGTGGCTCTCAGATGACCCAACCGCCGAATCAGAGATGCTGGAACAAACACCCTCCAAGCTATACCCCAAAGAGACACTTTGGAACCCACTGAAGCAGACACAGAATGATCCTATGATCGCAAAACTGGGTAGGCAGATATGGTCTAGAACCTGCTTGATCCGACAAACGAAACACCCCTATTCCCCCAACATCCCCATCTTGGTGGACGCATGTAGAACCCAAACAGACCTCACGATAGCAAGAAGCTGGGAAAGAGCCGGACTCTATGCCTGGGGAGATATGTTCGATGAAGACGAATTTAGGGAGTTCGAATCGCTTCAAATAAGGGAAGGACTCACTAGCGGTCAGTTCCTGTGGTATCACTGACTCAGACAAATCGCCAAGAAGAAATGGGACAGCTGGCCGGAAGAACCCACCCCAGACCCCCTCCTATAGGAGATGTATGATCTCACAGATGGCTGGAAACCAATAACTAGAATGTACAGTCGGTTAATGGACAAACCCAACCCGAAGAGTGCATCACTGAAAGAAAAGTGGGAGGCAGATCTAAGAATCACACTAACAGACAACGAATGGGAAAGAGCGTTACTCTACCCTAAAGAGGTGTTAAGAAACGCCAGATTTAGACAAATACAGCTAAATGTATTGTATCGTACGTACATGACCCCGCAGAGAGTGGCTGGTTTCAGCAATAGCACATCTTCGAAGTGTCCCTGGTGCGGTACGGAAGATGCAGACTTAATGCACATGTTTTGGACTTGTGCCAGAACGAGAAAACTCTGGTCTAAAGCACAACAGACCTGCACGGATGCTGGTATATCCAGATATGAATGGAGCCCGAAAGAATGCTTGTTAGGTACATATCCCAGGATAAGCAAATACAAACACATAACCAAGCTGATGGACATTGCCTGTATTTTAGCTAAAAGAACTATAGCAATGGCATGGAAGGTGCCAGGAGGACCCAGGCAAGAGCGCTGGATCAAAGAGTTGGAGAGATGGACAGAAGCGGAAACCAGAGCATGGCAGGACGGAACTAGTGCAGAAGATGATGGCGGGAATGACACTCTTGAATCATGGAAGGCGCTCCTCCGAGACATAAACTTTGCCGCCGATCACAAGCCCCCCTAGGCAGAAGGCCTATGCCAGCGAGAAAGACCAAAAGACCACCCTAACATCATGGGTTCCTTGACTAAGTCTCCCCCGGCCTCCCGGAGCTCCAGCCCTTTAGATCCCCTGCCCAAAGTGAACTTGAAAATGATATAGCAAAAATCGAAGACTGTTTAGGTTATTAGTTTTATTTGTTCTCAAGGTTTTGTTTCTCTTTTCCTTTGTTACCATTTGTATGTAATGGAATAAAAGTTAATAAAATACGTTTAAAAAAAAAAATCAGTTATCCCAGCTCTAATCATCACGATTGTCACCTGATGTGCGCTGAAAAGCAGGAGTGTACAAAACCAATAAAAATATATTTTGGGGAAAAAGGGTGCTTGCATGGTGATTTGTTTATGGCATCTCAATGGGACTTTTAGACTAGGTGGGGATTTAGGCATAGATGGGGGAGTGCAGAAGGGCAATGTATTGATGTTGTGCAGAGAAGGTGTGTGGAAGGAGCTATAAATGGGGTGTCTGTGAGTGTTGTGCAAAGGGAACTAAATGTGGTTATGGAGCATATAGGTTAGGCATTTGCCGAGGGTCTAGTTGTGGCTTTGTAAAGGTACTGTAATGGTGATTTATGGTTGTCTTGCTGAAGAGAAATTTATGGTTGTCTTGCTGAAGAGGAATCTAGATGCTGGTTTTCATGGGAAGCGTGAGAGTTTTGAAGATGGCAGCTTGTTGATGGCCCTTGCTCCCGCCCCCAATTATTTTGGTGGACATTCCTTTTTTCTGGTTGACTGATATCCGTGCGGAATTACACTAATTTCTGGAAGAAATTAATCCCCACCTCTGCAATATATCCTTCTGGCCAGCCTGGCTCTACCCCATGCATGGCTTCCTACTATGCCCTATTGCATGGGTGGTCTTTTGCATAAATTATATTTTCAACATGTTGACCCACCATTATGCAGGGTTCGAAAATAAAAATTCATGGAGCCAAAACCAGTTCCTGTGTGTGGGAAATCACTCATTAGGCAGCAGTAACCACCGGGGAACCAGGAGCGGGCACACAGTACACCACAGATGAACCATCTATAGGAGAGACAAACTTAACTTTTTGCACATTATGTACGATCCGTTATGTTTATTTGTGTTCTTCATGTCTACTAATTCATCTTTATGAACATGGTCAAATGCTCAAAGTTAATGTCACGTATTTATTTCTATAACGCACCAGTTCGCCGGGGGAGCCGAAAGTACCTCCTGATAGCTGTTGATTTCAAGTTAATCAGGCTCACCTAGGCAAAAAGCAGGAGCTAAATAGCTTGCTGTAATTTCGATCCCTGCGAGCATTCCTTTGTTTGGTTTCAGTGTGGATAGTTGTATAGTAGCTGCTGTATTTTCTTTGTACTAGTGAAGTGCCACAAAAGAGGTTGAGAACATCTTGAGCAGAAGAGTGAGTTGAGACAGGTAAATACCTCTTCTGTGTCTTCTACATGACACCTCAGTTAAAAGAGAAAGGTGCTGCAGATGTAGAGATGTCTGAGGAGACGATTGGAAGGTAAATCTGGAGCAGTCAGAAGGCTTGGAGTGGAGAGTTTCATCAGGTGTGAGCTGCCTGCAGAGGTGGTGGACACGAAGCCAGAGGACTGAGGCAGAGGACTCTTAAGTGAGAGGGACAGTGAGAGACCAGCCGTGTGACAGCATCAGGGGCTTGACCCTGTCCAAAGGGTACAGGGACCCGCCCAGCCTTTGGCATTAGGCCTACCACAGTTTTTGCCAGAGTCAGTACTGTACCAGAAGTGGGGTGAGGGAGTTTGAGGGACCCGAGTCTCTGACTCCCCAATCCCCGCCAAGCTTGTGCCATGTTGAATGAATATGGTGCCGCTTTCCATCAATCCATACCTTGCTGTTACAATAGTGGTCCAAGTTCTTTTTGTCTCATTTCAGAACTAGCAGTAGCCCAGCGGCCACTGCAGACCACAGCAAACTGAAGGAAGAAAGAAACCGGTGGTCCAACAACAGTCTCCGAAACATCTGTGTTCCAGAATCTGAATGTCGTGTCAATAATATTCACCTCTGCGCCTAAAGACAGCAAAGCTAATTGAACACCAAACTATCCAGAGTTCAAACCCAGATTGAGTTTCCTGCCAGCAAAGGGGGTGGGCCTAAAGGGATTTATAAGTGCTTGCACTGTGAGAACCCATTTCAGTGGAAAAATCAGAAATCGATTGGCCCTTTGTGTCAGGTCGGACGGTGGACCAATGGAGGGGAGGGATAAGACAGAAAGAGGAAGGGGAGCCGGGGGGGAGTATAAAGCCAGATAAAGGAAAGACTGAGTTTGTGATGTCATGAGGAGATGAGTTGGACCGAGCAACCAGGTGGAGGACGGATGGAAGTGCAGAGAGTTAAGGAGATTATGGTGGAGACTATTACAGGTGAGGTGTTTGGTAGTGAGAGAGAGTGGTACTAGATAGTGAGATTGAAGCTGTTAATGAGTGAGTGTTTGGTAGAGTTTGGGGAGACTGTTACAGGTGAGGTGCTGGTGGTGAGAGAGAGTGGTATGAGAAAGTGAGATTGAAGCTGTGAATGAGCGACTGTTTGGTAGGATGTGTGCGAGATGGACTAGGTTTGAGTGTAAGAGGGGTGAGTGTAAGAGGGGCAAGAGAGGGGAGTATAGAAAGAGGGGAGCAGAAGGGAGAGTGTGTGAACATCAGAGGGGGCAGGCTGTGGAATTGCCATCTGGCATTTTGGATTAGTATTAAATAATGAAATTATGCAGGTAATTACATCTCGGATAGGGTAATCTGCTGATATGATTCCTCTTTTATAAACTCAATCCCAAAGGTAGTGTGTTACTGTGTCCTGCTTCAGGAGTATCCTGATTTTCGGTGTCTGTTCTACCAGTGGCACATAACAGGTACAGATGTCACAGCTGACCATTTTACAGCTGCAGTGACAGCTAAGTCTCTGCAGCGCAGGGGCTGCATTTAAGATATGCACCCCTGAACCAAACTATGATGGTCATAAATAGCCCATTATGGTGGGTGGGTAAACTCTGAGAATAAGGCTATGCCTGGATTAAGGCATGGTGCATTGCACTACTTATGATCATTATAGCAACATCCAATTTGATATACATGTGTCGGCTCCTGTGAGCCAAGCTCAGCTGTGGAAGATGATTTGTATTCTGGCCAGACAGGTTGAGCATGTCAAATGACAGGGCAGGAACCTGAATGGCTATGCCTCCTCTATGATCGCTTTGTGAGGCCAGGTAACACCCTCTGCCAGGGATAGCCACACAGCTGCTGCTTTTCTTGGGAAGGGAATGGGGCGGGATTAGTGTAGCCAGAGAGCGATCTGTACAATTTGGAGAGGATTCTACTATCCTTCTTCTCTCTACCTCTCTCTTTCCTGTCCCCTCCACTTCCTGCAGCAGAAAACACTTTGGGTGTGATGTCAGAAGGGTTGAGTCCAATCTTTTAAAGAGCAGGGATGAAACCCTAAAGCTGGCTAGCTTTAGTCAATCACCTGTGGGCTTTTGCCTTTAAAAGAACAGGCCTCACACCACTTCTTTGAATCATCTTTTGGACTTCAACCCTTGAAGAAGATTTCTTTAATACCCAGCTGGGAGAGCAGTCCTCTAGTTGTAAGGTGGAGGCAGGTTTTCCAAGGGAGAGACAAGCTCTGTCCCCTAACTTTCACCAGGGAACATTCAGGTTGAACCTGCTGCTGACAAACACGCCTATGCCTGCCACAGCGGTACCCAGGACCTCACCATGTTGAAGGACCCCTGTTGTGTGCCAGCCTCTCCCGTGTTTGGGAGCGCAATAAAATTACTTGTCTTGTCCCTGAGCCCCTGGATTGGGACACGCAGCACCCTGAGAGTCAAGACAGCTGCAATCCTAGTGTTTTTCGCCATTGAACTGGTTGGAGCTGAGTTTCCAGAAATGTTCGACACATTGGAACCACCAGCACCTTCTGTTGCTGCCTTTTGTACTGTCCTGGTCTTCGCACAAGCACCTTGTCGGACCACCAAGTACCACAAAAGGGAACTACTGATTGCTAACCTCCATCTTTGGGACCTAGAGACTGGGTAGGTCATTTTAATCAGTTTGGACCTCAAGAATATATCCTTTGAACATTGGTCTTTTATTGACCTTTATCCATCTGTCTCATTACCCAGAGTGCTGCATCCATTCTATTTTTGGACATTCTGTGTTCTTTCTACAGGAGTGTATGTGTATTTTTACAGTGTTTTCGATTTAGTTATTACTGTACATGGTATGATTGATTTAAGTATATATTTGCATAGAAACTTGATTGGACCTTCCTTTATTTTGGACTGTTATACTGAGCCGTTTGGTTTGCTACTGAACCACATCCAAAACCCTCTCAAGTGTATAGCCTTCCCTCGGCCCATGTTACCACAAAAAGCAAAGGGTTACCCCAAAAACTGTGCCCATTTTACCTTCATGATTGCGGTGGCTCTTGGTTTGTAGACATGTGCGGGCTGAGTAGGTGCTTCTGCCTCAACAGAATAGAGAGAGAGAGCAAAAGAGAGGGAGAGTGGGGAGTGAGAGTAGAGCAGATTGTGGTGTAGACAGAAAAAACAGGCAAATGAGTGGGAGAGAGCGAGTGCAACGAGAGACAGAAAAGAGCTGTGTACCTCCTAAGGCACAGTACATATGAACCATCTATAATCTGACCTGGGCAGTGGTAGTATAGAGAATCTTTGGAAGAACCCCATAGGGGGCCTGATAGAGAAGGCTACAACCTTTAGGCCCTCACCTTAGCTAGCATTTAGACAGTAGGGGTTACTGATCACTTGTTCACAATCTGGAATTTAGGGATACCTGGCCTAGGGAGGTGGGAGCCCCTGGCAGGACGAGTGAGGGATGCCAATATGTGTACTCTAACCCTGGGCCAATCCTTTGCAACCCTGAATATGTTATCCTGTGTTCAGTAAAATCCCTTAAACCATACTCTGTATTCTTGGAGGTTGTGAGGCCATCTGTGACAAGAGGCTGACCTGCAGCTGCCCCCTAAGGGATAAGAAGACCTAAGCAGGAGTCCGACCACTGAAGGCGACCAAGTACGGGAGGTATTTCAGAGAGGTGGAGAGCAGAGAACTCCAGAAGACAACTGCACGTGTTGCTTCATGGTAGCCAGCCCAGAGAGACGCTACCCAGCATTTGGATGAATGGAGAAGGCCTGAACTGCAGGAAGGGGTTGAGATCTGAAGGCCAGAGGAGAAAACAACTGGACCAGTCCTCCTGAAAAGAGGACCAGCCTCTGAAGACAATAACACCCAAAATGAGTGAGCACACAATTAAAATGTTGAACGCTGGGATATTCAGTCACATCCCTAAACATTTGAGAAACTAAGGAGAGTATGTTTAACCCTTTGCCTATTAAAGTGAAGAGTTCAATGATACAGAGAGGGCACACAAGTAACATATTGTGTTCTCGAATATTGAGACAGATTCACAAATATTAGAGAAACCAGCAATTACCTTTGCATCCTGGTACTTTTGTGAAAAGAAGAGTCCAATGAGGAAAATAGAGTATTTTTATTTTATATTTTATTGGTTTGTGTAAACCTTTAAAACACATCAAGTTAGTACAGACCCAATACAAAACAAAACAAGACGTAAGCATGAGATAAAGTTCCATCCTTTTGACACAGTTTGTGTCTTTAGTGCCAAAGGAGCCTTGTCAGAGAGTGATTAGTTTGCTTCGTGTGATGACCAAGCCATGTAAAACACTACCCTAATGTCCTTATACTTCGGTGTCAGATATCTCAAGGCTCCTTTCAATCTCATGCAGAAACAGGGTTAACATCCTTGTCAGTTTTGTGTTTGAACCCATGCACATCTGCTGTCACCATTCTTCGGCATTCCTCAGTGGATATTCATTTAACATTTGGCCAAGATGTTTAGTTCTTAGAGATCTAAGGAAGGGGCAGAATAAGACCAGATGTTTAAGCGTTTCGTCGCAGGCTTTACAAAACCTACATACGGTATTAGACTTGTCCTTTCCAGCCCAGTTCTTTGTTCGATCTTTAGTTCTAATCAGGTTTAGGCGGAATCTCATGTATGTGGCTCTCCTCCTATTGTCTGGGAATAAGACCACGTAATTTTGCAGTTTATTGAACGCTCTTGCTTCACTAGGAGTGTCCCTCATTGTTTTGGAAATCCTTCGATCTTCGCTGGTTTGGATCCAATCTGATTCCCAGATCTTTTTCTTTACCAAAAGCGGATTGTCCTGCAGCGTTTTGATGTTGGTCTCATACATGGTCAGAAACTCTTCACATTTCTTAAACCTTAAAGCTGACAGACAGTCTGGGTTCGCATTTCCAGGTTTGCTCAGTATTTTAAATTGTGGAGCAGCGTCTGGCAGTGTAGTTTTCCTAAATAGGGCCAGGGCATTCCACGTGATCCGTGCCTCAATAGAAATCAAGCCTAACTCATAACGTAGGCAGGCTGTAGAGATGCTATTTGGTAGATGTAGAGTTTTTACCCAGAAGATGTGTTCTAGGGTTGGCCAGAATTCAGCTGGGCATCCAAAAGCATTTTCAGCTCCATATATGAGGGACGGGACAACCTTCTGCTGGTAAAAGGTTATCACTGGCTTAAGCAAGAACTTCCCGTATATTTTGTTTACGATCATTGCTTGAGAGGCAAAGTGTCGGCATTTTGTTTTCGCAATCTCCATCCAAGGGCTATCATTTATGTTTGTGTTAATTTGCATGCCAAGATATCTAGTGCTTTCCACCGTGGTAAGTTTTTCTTTCCCAGATGCCATCTAAATTTGTTGTTTTTCTGATGGCGGCCCGTTTGCAGGTTTTGCAGCGTCAAAATTTCACTTTTTGTGTTATTGATGTGCAGACCGTTGGTTTCCACCTAACGTTCCACTGCATTCATATTACACTGGAGGCCGATTGGGGTGGTATCTAACAAGATTGAGTTGTCTGCATACAGCATCCAGCTTAGGATAGAGCCATGTACTTTTGGGGAAAAGGATCAAGGCTCGTTAATTGAGATGCCAATGTCCGAGAGAAACAAGTTAAATATGATCGCCGCCAGAGGGCAGCCCTGTTTAACTCCGCAGAAGGTGTTGATTTCCTTTGTAACAGATCCGCGTTGGTCAAGGCGCACTCTGATGGTAGTAGCAGTGTGGATTTCTTTAATGGCGGCTAGTAGACTCTCAGGACAGCCCCAGTTGGTCATCTTTGTCCACAGTAGTTCTCGGTCGATGGAATCGAAAGCATGGGAGAAGTCTATCAGGGCTAAATAGACCTTTCTTCCAGATCTAACTGCTTCCATCTTTAGCAAAATTATTAGCAAAAGGTTTAGGCGCAGCCGACCCCTTTTACGAAGCCCGTCTGTCGTACATCAATGTGGTTGCTATCGACAATCCATTGTGACAGTTTCTGTTGGAGCATGGTTGCGTACACTTTGCCTAGCACGTTCAAGAGCACTATCGGTCGATAATTTTTGGGCTCAAGGCGATTTCCTTTTTTGAAGATGGGGACTATTATTGCAGTCTTCCAAGAGTTTGGAGTTTCACATCTTCTACAGATTCGGGTAAAGAACTCTTCGCAAAACTCTGCCCATAGTTCTGGATTTTGCTTTATAGTGAAGTTGGTAAGGCCGTCCGGTCCTGGGGCCCTTGAGGCACTGACATTCTTAATTATCTGGAGCAAATCAGCTTTAGGGAAAGTGAAGTCCCATTTTGTCAAGTTCGGTGTCATCGGGGACGACCACTTCCCTTTTTTACTGTACAGATTTTCGAAATGTGAAGACCACCCTGCCTCTGAAATCATGTTTGTCATCAGTGCAGATTGAGGAGCACCTTCGTTGTTTAGTAAACTCCAAAACTCAGACGAGTTTTTATTTCTCATCTTTAGCAGCATCAATTCTGCGTCATTTTGGAACATTAGAGCCTTGTGGGATCTTATCCAGTTTTTGTATTTCTGTTTTGCAGCATGTTTTTCTTGCAAGAAGTTTGTACGATCTCTGGATTTTATGTGTCTAATAGTGGCACGAAGTTCTCTCTTTCTCCTCATGACCTCAGCATCAAATTTATGTTTGTTTACAAACCCAGGGTTTCTCGATCCATGTTTTTTTTCCATAATCGATTGTAAAATATAAACATATTCCACTCCAAGATCTGTCTTAATGAATGTTTCTGAAATTTTAGCGACTTCATCAGGATGGAGTGACAGCCTCACTCTATTTGGCTCAACCAGGATCTGATGATTCCAGCATTTAACAGGTGATTGTTTTGCAACTCGCAAGGTTAAAATTGTCATCTCATGATCACTTTGGGTCATCTGCTTTACCACAAAAGACAGAGTCGACTGTTGAATCTTTTCTGAGACGAAAAAGTAATCCAAGATAGAATTCTGTGCGAGTCGTCTCCACGTTGGTTTGGCCGGTATATCGTCGGCAGTGTTTCCATTTAGCATTACCAGATCTCTGGCTTCCATTTCCGACAATCCATTTAGTGGCCAAATTATTCGGTACATGAAGGACTTTGTTGTTTTTCCGTCTTATGTCCATGCAGTTAATGTTCAAGTCTCCACATATAATTATGTTGTTTGACTCATTTTTGAGCAGTAGATCGTCAATTGTTGATGAGACTTTATCTATTAAGGGAGTTGTCCCGGCCTGAGTATGGTTCCAAACAAAACCGAGGCAGAGGCAGCCGAACACAAGCGGAAGGCAGCCCCGGGACCACACACGTCCAGAGAAGCCACAGCACCCTCCCGAGCCGACCCACACGACCCAAGGTAAGCGGGGTGCTTCGGTCCTGGGCCCTCTGCCATGGAGCAGCCAACGTGACTGCCAACCTCCTTCCCCTCAGTCCCCCCCTCCTTCCCCAAACACGGCAACGCCACACGCGATGAATGCTCTTTCGTGTCCTCTGCAGGGTTGCATAGTGGAGAGCAAGAGAGATGGATAGGCGCGGTACTAGACAGTGATGTATGCTTTCGGGGAGAGTGGACACATGGTGGAATGTCCGCGGGTAGAGGTTTGGGAACCAATGATGAAGTTAAAGACTGAAATGTGTTTTTCTTCGCCGTTCTTTTCTTAAAACACGGCTGAGACGGATGTAAACCTGAATCTGCGTGTTCTCCTACTAGAGTCTCGGCAAGATCATTTACAGGTTTCATTATAGTTTTGTTGTTAAATGTTAATTTTGTGCTTACATGAGAGGTGCCCAGTGCATCAATGGAGTTGGGAGCGGCAGGGGAATTCCAAAGTCACAGCTGCAGTCTGGTGTGGGGGGGAGGGCAGACGGTTGCTGCCAGATTTCCCACTGTGGTTGAACAAAGTTTCTTCCATGGACGAAAAACAACCTGCCCCTCACCCTCACCTCCACACCAGAACACCAAAACACACTGCGCACACCGCGCGCTCCGCGTGTATTAGGGATTTTAAACTACTTCCTCCTGGAAGCAGTTGCAGCAATGGTAGACAGACTACAGTAGCAGCAGCAGCAGTAGAAGAAAGAGCCTGGGCAGTCTCAGGCTCACCAAAACACACTGCGCACACTGCGCGCTCCGCGTGTGTTAGGGATTTTAAACTACTTCCTCCTGGAAGCAGTTGCAGCAATGGTAGGCAGACTCCAGTAGCAGCAGCAGCAGTAGAAGAAAGAGCCTGGGCAGTCTCAGGCTCACCAAAACACACTGCGCACACTGCGCGCTCCGCGTGTGTTAGGGATTTTAAACTACTTCCTCCTGGAAGCAGTGGCAGCAATGGTAGACAGACTCCAGTAGTAGCAGCAGCAGTAGAAGAAAGAGCCTGGGCAGTCTCAGGCTCACCAAAACACACTGCGCACCATTGAAGCAATTCAATTGAAGCCTGGTTTGAGTTGCTTTTGTGACGTTAGTTGATTATTGTGAGTCCGAATTGTTTTAATGACAAATGTGTATCAGGAAAAAATCCTTTCCGTTAGTATTCACTGCAACTTGGTCAGTGAAGCAATCAGTCAGCTTGATAGAAAATAGAGTATACTAGTAAATTGCTGCATTGTGGAACATCGGCAATTTGAAGCCAGGCCAGAAACATGAAAGATGCATCCATCAAACTGTACTCGTACACAGTAAAATAATCCAGTGAGGGAAAGAAAGGGAGCCTAAGACACTAAACCCAAGTGAAACTGAAATAAATAAGCATCAAGAAGCCAAAGGATTATAGGATTATAGTTTGGTGGTGTGATAAAACCAAAGAAAAGGAGCAACAACAAGTAGAGCCATGCTAATGTTCCAAAGTGAAAACTAAAATCAACAGTACTGGCACCATTCTGACAAGTTTCTGTCTCTTTAATACTAATGTAAATGTTTGTTTTTGTCCGAGTGTGTTCTATAGAACACCTCTCGCATACAGTGTCAGAAATGGGATGCAAAAGGACCTGATGATGAAGTCTAACCTACAGAAATTTAAGAGAACACTGCAGGGTGAAACGTCAGAATTGTGTCACACGAACCCTACAACTATTTTCGTTCAATGCAGATGACTCCCAGATTCGAAAAAAGTTCAGACTAATACATAACATTCCCAGGATGTAACTGGACACTGAGGAAGAGGAAACTGACAATAAAGGCCAACCTGATTTATGAGCAAGAGCTTGCTCCTCTTGCAAATGCAGTCCCATGAAGAGGTTGTGTCTTAAATTCCGCCCCATTTACCAACCCACATCAACAAGTAAGTCAATCTGGGTATTCCACCTTCCCGTAAAACAGGAACCCAAATCCCTCACACCTACACCCGAGACTCTAATCCGGGTACTAGCAGAAGGGCAAAGACACCTGCATCAGTCATTAAAAATGCATGGGGAAAGACACATTAAGCCTTACAAAAATGTATTTGTGCACCAGGATCTGGATACCAAATTGTATCAACCACAGAGACCGAACTAGTCATTAATGTTCATAATATTGATTGGCATGTAATTTAACATTTGAAGTGATACCATTCATTAATCTTGGCTTGTCGCCTGTCATACATTTCTTCCACTGCACCCCGCCCCCTATCGTCCAGGCATCTAAAAGAAAATTAATGTTAAAGGATATTTATACCGCGCACTATCACCACCGGAGTGGTCCCCTGGCGCTCTGGCGGCTCTGAAAAGGGGAAGGGGGGTGAGTTAGTGGGAGAACGGAGGAAAAGTGCAAGAAAGCAGTGATGTGCTGTTGGCAGCCTCAGCCCCGTGGGTCCGTTGGCTGGGCTTGGGGTGTTTTACGGTTAGTAGTCATTGTGTGCTGTTTGGCGAGTCTATGTGTGGTTTGTCTTGTTGTTGCAGTGTAGTGAAGTATGTGTGGATTGCTGTGCTGTAGGTTTGTGGTTGTGTTTGGTGAGAGGTGTATGGAGAGGGGTGAAGTTGTTAGTGGATCAGTTAATTGGCATTGCTGTCCTTGCAATTATGTCTAGGTGTGGTGCTGGCTATCATTCACCATTCCATCTGAGTGTGGCAATTGCTAATATTCAATATCCTATCTAGATGTGACGCATGCTAAAGTTGAGCATTCAATCTAAGTGTGGCACATGCTAACATTCACATTTCTATCTAGGTGCGACGTGGGCCAAAGTTGAGCATTCCATCTAAGTGTGGCGCATGCTAACATTCACAATCCTGTCTAGATGTGATGCAGTCTAAAGTTAGGAGTTCAATCTGAGTGTGGCCCATTTTAACATTCACATTTCTATCTAGGTGCGACGCAGGCTACAGTTGAGCATTCCATCTAAATCCGTCTAAGTGTGGCACAAGCTAGCATTCACATTTCTATCTAGGTGCGACGTGGGCTAAAGTTGAGCATTCCATCTAAGTGTAGCACTTGCTAACATTCACAATCCTGTCTAGATGTGACGCAGTCTAAAGTTAGGAGTTCAATCGGAGTGTGCCACATTTTAATATTCACATTTCTATCTAGGTGCGACGCATGCTACAGTTGAGCATTCCATCTAAGTCCATTTAAGTGTGGCCCATGCTAACATTCACAATCCTCAATCCTATCTATGTTCGACGCAGGTTAAGTTTAAGAATTCCATCTAAGTGTGGCACATGCTCACTCACACTTTTCTCCGGATGCGACGCGGGCCAATCTTCACAGTTCTCTCTAGGTGTGGCACTAGTCAGCATGGGCAAGTAAATAAGTGTGTTTGCAATGCAACATTTACAGTCCAGCCATAGATAGATTTGGGCATGGTATAAGTCTATGGCAGTCTACATTATTTAAAGTTAAGGAAGAGTGGCAGGGGCTTTCTGGAGTAGAGTAATTGCTCTACACCCCACCCATGCCACACTTACAGTTTTGTTGGTGTCTGTTGACTTCATTGGCTTCCCCTGCGGACACCTGCAGATACGTCTTGGAGCCACCAATTTAGGAGCTGCCCTTAGCTTCGGGGACCTTAGCTGCAGGGGCTGCCCAGGTCTGGCCCAGGAAAAGGGAGGAGTTGGCCAATCAGGGCCAGGGGGAGGCACAGGGAGGCAGGACTAGGGGAAGGCAAGCTCTGATGCGGCCTGGAAGCCCGCGAGGGCTCTGCAAAGCCAGCTGCCGCCATGATGGTTCCAAGGGTGGCCATGGGGTCAGGGTGCACCCGCTCACCTGTTGCCAAGCTGGAAAATGGCACAAGGAGCGAGCGTGCAGCAACATCCACACCAAACCAATGGAGAGGAGCTGGCCAATCAGAGCCGTGGGAGGCACAGGGAGGCGGGACTAGGGGAAGGCAAGCTCCGATGCAGCCTGGAAGCCTGCGAGGGCTCTGCAAAGCCTGCCGCCACCATGATGGTTCCAAGGGGGAACAGGTGGTCAGAGTGCACCCGCTCACCTGTTGCCAAGCCCCCTCTCCTTGTCCCCATCCCCTATTGTCCAGGCGTCTAAAAGAAAATTAACTGTACAACTCTGCTCTCTCCATGTTGTAGCACAGACCATACCGCACTGGTCAAGCAGGCAGCTAAGCCATACCCAGCATGCCGCATTATTTGCAGTAACGTCCTGTCGTATAAACACGGAATGTCATATCCAAGATGACACCTGGAGCATAGCGATGTATCGTGCTGTGTTTACGTTTATTTACCCTTGTATGAGCTTCATAACCAGAACTTGGATAGTGAAGAGGAATAATCATGGACATTGAAAATCTGCCAATTCTCTATTTTTTATTTCTTTTCATATTAACTGTTCTGAACAAAATGGCCCTTAAATAAAGCACACATTTTGATTGAAATATTGCATGAACAGATTGGATTGATCAGGTGCAAAAACAATAAGCTTAAAAATGAGGGGTCCAGTAAAGGTAAACACTAAAAGGGAAGAGCCACCATACGCTAGGCTCAGACCTTTCAGAAAGTGCGTGATGCTTTGTTTTTCATAAGGCTGGGCCCCAAGTCATGTGGAATCAGTTGGTATTTGTTATCTGAGTGCTGAGTAGCCATTCAGTGATGTCTTTCTCGCATTCTGTTGTAATGCTAACTGTGGCGCCCCTGATATAGAAGGATGTGTTAACCACCTGTAAATTCTTTGGTACCGCATTGACATGCGACCACTGGCAATTTGCAAGGTGTAGATTGGCACCTTTCAGATGGGCGATCTCTATCTAACCGGACACAAAAGCCAAGTGCCCCTTTCATTGAGGCAGCAGGCTTTGATTTCTCTACTCAATCCAGTTTTCAGTGAAACACACTCTTGTCACTGCTTCAGATGGGGGAGCCCCTTTCCATTAGGCCAGGGATGTGAGGTCACTACCTGAGATTCCCCCTTGGGGCGGTGTTCAGCGGGAGGATCTCATGGGGAAGTTGGACTTGTGATGAACCCTGCCAATAGTCTCTTCCCTTGTGGCCAGGGAAAGGCAGACGCTTCCTGATCCTGACCTTGGGCGTGGTGTCCTGCGCAAAGATCACCTGTGAGGAGAAAGGTCCCGGGGGAATGAGAGGAATCTGTGGGGTGAGACGTGGTATTTGTCTTCCTCTAGGGAGGACATCTCACAATGCCAAAGTGTCAAATGGCTTGTTGTAATAATAATTTGTTTATTCCACAAGTATAATATCTTAATGTGTATAAAACTAATCTGAAACCCTTTAGCATAGAGAGAAATAAAAACCCTTCTCAAACCCGGGAAACTCACACAGCTAAAATCTCCTCTAACTCCCAAAAGCATAGTGAAGGGAAGTTTATGAATAATAACAGTCTAAATTCTAAAGAACCTTTTTCCTCTTTTCAGTCAAGTCTGATGACTGAGCCTTATTATGTTTCTTTTAGAAAATGTAATGGGAAACAGTGAAGAAGAAAGCAGAAAAACAAATTTTGTTACTAGGGACTTCAAGTCCCATAATTCCCTAAATCGAGGAAAAAGGCTACAGAGGAACAATACTGCAGGAGTGGTCAATTAATTCATGTAAATTTCCCACACCTGAGGGTGAATGGTAGGCTTAAAAAGCCCCCTCAGGTGCAGGCATTAGAAGCAGTTGGAGAAGGAGAAGGAAGAAGCTATTTTTAGAGCGAGCTGGAAGGGGTGTGCAGACTGTGTATGCGGCCGAGGTCGGGACTGGAGGAGAGAGGAAACGCCGGGACCACTGTGAAGCCAAAGACTGTAGCTGGTCCTTAAAGGGTCTATGCCTCCAGTTGTCTAGAGATTGTGCAGCGGGAAGTGTGCAAAAGCAACGCTTGCCCTTTGAAGGCCGGTTGTGCAGAGGCTGCACAGCAGGAAGTGAAAGCAGCGAGGGAGGTTTTCCCTCTCAAGAGGTCTACAGTGGCTGGCGTTCACCAGAGAGTCTCAGGAGCAAAGGAAGCACCAATAACGAGTGATGTGGGTGAAGGTGGACCAGGAGAAGCTGTTCCCCGGTTCGCGAGGAGCCACTGCAGCAGAACACCTGCGAACGCAGAGAGGATCAGAAGCGTGCGACTTACCTGGTGTGTTCACAAGTTGAAAGTGACTCCGAAGCACTCCGAATCAGCTTGCGTGTTCCCGGCAGGCAGTTTCACTCGCACCTGAGTGAAAGAAGTGTTTGCAGTGCCAAACTATCAAAAAGCAGCAAAGGTTGCATTCAGTTAAACCAAGTGACTGTACATTTAAGCACGTGAGTTTAGGGAAAATCCAACAACCTGGTCGGGCAACCGTGTTAAAAGCTAAGACATACAACCATTACCCAAGCCATGAGAAATCAAAACCTAAGGAATACAAACCTAACATATTGCCAAAGGCGAAAAGGGAGTAATATAAGACCCATGGGTTGTGAAATTTGCTATTTATGTTATGTTTGTGAAACATACCAACGGATGATATAAACACACATTGCCAAAGCCATGAAAGAAACAGGAAAATACTCTTTCCTATCAGTATTTGCTTACTTGTGCAGTGGGGGATGAAAGTGGCAAAAAGGCTGCCCTTCTGAAAGAGGTTATTCAGAGGGAGAGGAGCATAATTTGCAAAGTAGTATTAAAGAGTGCCGAGGTGAATATTGCTTCCCTAAGAAGTTGCTAAAAATTAAATGCTGCCCAAATAACGAAACATTGTTAAGTTGTTAAAAAGCTGTTATAAGTTGAAGGTTACCACTGAAGCATGTTCTGTTTTGTGAAACGCTGTTAGGGCAGGGGAGTATACCTGGTTGGCAAACCTTTGAAGAAGTATGCCTGGCATAGGAGTAGACCAGGTGGCAGTTGAAGTGCTGTAAGTGGTCCTAACAGAGACAATTTATGTTGTTTGTGGTGCTGAAGGAAGAACTGCATAAACCTGCTGTAGAGGAGTTACATTTCTTTAAAAGCATTCAGTTGTGGGGCGTGGCTTGGCGCCGAGGCAAGATGGCTGCCTAGAAGACCGGCTTCACCTCACATCAAATTTAATAAAGCATTTAGGTATTATATAATCTCTTAAAACTTACCTTAATCTTCCTCCCGAGCGCTGCCGACATCCCGCTTTCACTCGGCGACTTCTTCCGCGGCTCCGGCGTGCTGGAAGGCTTCACACGCTGTCAGCTCTTCATACAGGATTCCGCATCAGACGCACGCCGGCACGCAAACCGCCCCTCGTGAGGAGAGGAGCGGCGTGCAACATCAGCTGACATCCTGGTCTTGGCCTAGACATGTGGCACCTCCTCACGAGTGCGCCATCCGCTGGAAAACAAAGAAAACAAAAAAAGAAATACAGTAAGAAGCAATTCTAAAGCATAACTTAAACTGTACATGAATAAGTACTGAAACAGAGAGTTTATAAAAAATAAAAATAAAAAAACAATTTTTAATTAAGAGGACTGTTTGGATATAAAAGAAAAGAAGTAATACAGGATGAATAATAGTTGCAACGCAAGTCTTAAGTCTTATTAAGGAGTTTGAAAAAAAAACAGGGAAGGGGCTAGCAGGCCACATCTCAAAGGTATACCAAGCTCTAAAGTATAATACTGAACACGTTATTCAGTCTCCCATCTGCATAATCTCCTCTCTCCTTTTAAATTTCATATCACTGCCATACATTATTGCTGCAACCGTCTTATACAGTACAAACAGACTGGTTTACAAGTAACCCATCGCAGTACTCCTACAACTCCACTGGTACAAACCTCTCCTTTTGGATAACAGCTCTAATCAACATATCTATTTCTATCTCCAGTAGTATATGCCTTATTATTCTGGGTTTTTCCATTTTTTGGTCTCTCTAGCTCATAGTAAAGCCTGAAGAATAATATGGAAGTAATAATTATATACTACTAACCATCATAAATAACAAAGAATCAGACGCCATAACAAATCATATTGGTTAACATGTGCTCAAATATGGCAACCAGTAAAGCCAACCAGAAAAATGGCGCCTCTATCAAAGACGCTACCTCCTCCTCAACTACTCTGAAAAGACCCAAAAGTGACTCTCCACCTCCAATTGGACTCTCAGACCCAGCTATTGAAGCCAATCTTGCTGAAATCAGGGCACTCAAACCCTTCATTGAAACCACAAATATTCAGTTACAACAACTAGATGAAAGGTGGATGGGAGTTAATAACAGAGTGGAAGAGGCAGAGAAAAGAATTGACGCGCTTGAAGATATATCGCCTAAGGTGGCACAAATGGAGAAATCCATTAAAGAACTTCAAAAGCATAATGAAGATTTGGAAAATCGCAGTAGGCGCAATAACCTACGCATCGCTGGCCTTCCTGAAGGAGCTGAGGGCACTGACCCCATTGTCTTCCTACAAAAATTCTTACCGGCCATACTACATTTGCCTTTGGAAACAAGTTTTAATATACAACGAGCCCATAGGATTGGCCAACCCTCAGTCTCTCCCTCATCTTGTCAGTCACCAAGAACGCTCATATTTTACCTTTTGGAATACTCTCAACTGCAACTTATTATCTCCACAGTTAAAGAACGTAAATCTCTAATTTGGCATGGCAGTAAGTTATATATATCACAGGATGTGGCTAGAAGTACAGCACAAAGAAGAAAAGTCTTTTTGGCATTCCGGCCTGCTCTTAAACAACTTAATGTCCGATATGGCTTGTTCCATCCTTGCTCCTTTAAAGTTACATACGAAGAACGCTCTGCAGTCTTTGATGATCCCGCTGACTTAAGGCTCTTCATACAATCCATCAAAAATGAAAATATGGACACCTCTTCTCCAGCGGCGGCCTCAACTTCACCTACTACTTGAAACCGGATCTCCATCACCTGACTTTTATACTCATACGTATCTATTTACCTAATGCTATGATTTCACATTGATATTTACTATGTGGGGTGGGCGCTCTTTTGGGTCCATCTTCCACAGGTAGTCGCTTTTTCCTAGTTAGCGACCCGGTAGGCGTTTCCTATCCCCCATATATATCTCCCTTTAACTCCTTTTCCCATGTCCTGTTTTATCTCTAAAATCATCCATTCGACATGGTATACTCCCCGCCAAGCTTTGATCGAACCCCTCTCTCCCCTCCCTGACCCCCTATGTTTCTTCCTTCTGTACAAATATTGGTGTAAACATAATTTCAATCAAATCACAATGGTATATGCTTATTACTGTACTATAGCTATAAGGTGTATGAATATCAAATCTCCTCCAGCTAAATGATCTTTAAATGCATAACATGGAATATCAAGGGTTGCAAGAATCCAATGAAAAGATGTAAAGTCTTATCTCACTTGAATAAATTTAAACCAACAGTAACTTGCCTACAGAGACACACTTATCCCTCAAAGAAACAATGAAACTCAAGTCTCTTTGGGTGAAGGAGGTTGTTGCTAGTCCAGCTATATCCAAGAAAAATGGTGTTGCTATGCTTATTAGTAAAAAACAACCCTACAAAATTCTTGCCCAATATGCAGATACAAATGGCAGATGGGTTGGGTAAAACTGCAAATTGACACGACACAAGTATCAATTCTCAATATTTATGGACCTACACTTCCAGATCCCTCCTTTTGGAATAATATCAAACAAATGATTTTGAAAAATGACTTCACCAATTTGATAATGTGTGGTGATGTCAATCAGGTTCTTGACCCTTTTTTAGATCGAAAATCCAGCTGCATGTTTAAACCCAACAGAACTCACAAATCCTTTATAAAATGTCTAGGAGAAACAGGACTAATTGATTCGTGGAGGATATCTCATCCTTCACATTTGGATTATACCTTCCATTCCCCCCCACATAACACATTATCACGTATTGACTATATTTTTGCTACAAAGACCCTATCTGGATCCATTATAGACTCCAAGATCTCCAATATTATTATTTCTGACCACGCTCCAGTCATCACTTCCTTCTCCCTTACAGATATGAACAAAGGTGCTTCCAGATGGAAACTTAATAATTTTCTTTTAAATGATCCTAAATCTATTCAATCCATCAATACTTTCATTCAACAATACTTTAACGAAAACCAAGATCAAGATACCTCCACTGTCCATTCAAAGCGGCCCTTCGAGGTCACATAATGGCCCTCTCAGGCAAAAATAAAAAAATCAGGAAAAAACATCTTGATGATCTTTATTCTAAACTCACTATCGCAGAACAACACTACTATACTGACACTAACTCAGCTAACCTACGACAAGTCATTAAGATACGCTTTGAAATCAATAAAGAAATCACTGAGTTAGCTGCAGGTACCATTCTTAAATATAAAACAAAGATCTATCAAACCTCTAACAAAGCAGGTAAAATGCTTGCTTCTTATTTAAAAACCAAAAAAGAAAAAGTTAAAATCTCTCACATTCAAGACAAATTGGGCAAAATGCATCATAGGTCTGATGAAATATTGGAATGCTTTAGAACATTTTATACTGATCTATATACTCCAGAATGTGCTATTCCCAGAGAAAACATCGATTCCTTTTTGAACAACATCAGTAGAACCACCTACCCTGAAACTGATCTATCTCATCTAGAAAAGGACATCACCTCTATCGAGATTACCAAAGCCATCCATAGCCTCGGAAAAGGTAAAGCACCCGGCCCTGATGGACTATACACAGAATTCTACAACACATTTTCTCAAATCTTAACACCTAAGCTTAAAAAACTTTTTTCATATTTTATTTCACAAAAATGCTCCTCCGGATCCTTTTCTGAAGCTTTACTTATCATTTTCCCATAACCTGAGAAGGACCCTACTATTCCTAGCAACTATCGACCCATTTCCCTTATCAATATTGAAAGCAAAGTTTTTGCCAAAATACTTGTCAACAGAATCGAATCCTCACTCCCAAATCTAGACCAAACAAGTTATGTAAAATGACGTAATATATCCTCTAACGCAAGACTCCTACTAAACGCCATCAACCTTGCAGCCAATGACAAAAAAGACACTCAAGGCTATGCGGCCATTGCATTAGATGCGGAAAAAGCTTTCGATCGTGTTGACTGGAATTTTATGTTTCAAACTCTACGTTGGCATGGGTGTGGTGAAAAATTTATTTCACTGGTTAAACTTCTTTATTCTGCCCCCAAATCCGCTATTTACTTAAATGGACAAATTTCCTCCTCTTTCCCCTTACTAAGAGGAACGCGTCAAGGTTGCCCCTTCTCACCATTACTATATATCCTCTCTCTTGAACCGCTACTAGAATTAATAAGATCTAACAAAAACATCCCGGGAATTCAAGTCGGTGCCTCAATAAATAAAATAGCCACATATGCGGATGATATTCTTATATTAATTAAAAACCCCAAACTTCACATTCCCAACCTCTTGAGTGTATTATCGCAATTTGGTCAGGTCTCAGGATATAAATTAAATACACAGAAATCAGAAATTATGCCCCTAAATCCATACTGCCTTAAACACAATATTATCACTTTTGGCCTCAAATGGTGCAGTAGCTCTGTCAAATATTGAGGTCTTCGTTTTGCCCCAACTATCCCAAATACGATCAAACTCAATACTGAAACACTACTGGGCACCCTCAAGGATCTAACATCCAAATGGTCTCCACTATACCTCTCCTGGCGGGGCGCTTAGATACTATCAAGATGATGCTTACTCCCATAATACTATACTATTTGCAACTTCTCTCCGACCCATTATCCCTTTCCTTTTTCAAATCCATTTACTCTATACTACTTAATTTTCTAAAAGAATTGCTCTGACGAAACTGAAAGCCCCCTATGATATGGGGGGAGTTAGATTCCCTGACTTTAAGTCATATCACTCTGCATTTCTTATAAAACAATCTCGTCAATGGTTCATGGATCCTATATCTGCTGGTATCCCGACCTGGTGTACATTAGAAAAACAAGCAGTTCTACCACACAACATCACTGACTATATATACATATTTAAACATTTGTCTAAAAAGATTTTAGACCCTATTAGAGCTTCAATCTCAGCTCTACAAACTTTTCTTTTTCCCCTTACTATAACCCCCAATAAGCATCTTTCCCCACTATTATGGCATAATAACAACATAGTAATTAATAATAAGATCATCAACCGCAAATCATGGATTCCAAAAGGTATCAGATTCATCCAACACATTATAGATGGCCCGTATATCCTCTCCTTCCAGCAACTCTCTATCACATTTAATATTCCTAAGAAGGACTTTCACTTTTATAACAACTTAATTAATTCCTGCCTTGATGCACTTGCCCAATTTTCCAATGAAATTCTTACTCCAGATGCTCTAAGACTAATGCACCTTACCACAGTTAGTGAAGTTCGAGCCTCCAAAATATACAATATGCTCACCTCAACTTTTAAGATTTTCCCTATACGTCTGAAATGGGAACTTGATTTGGGCTACATGTTTGAACATGATATTTGGCTTCGTCTGTTTTCTAAAATCAAACAAATATCGGTGTCAGCAAATATTTCACAACACTATTATTTCTTCATGCATAGAGCATTCATTACTCCGGCCAAATTGGCTAAGTCTAATCCAAATTATAATGCAAAATGTTGGTCATGTGGCATATCTCCTGCCACGTATATGCATATGTTTTTTGAATGTTCATATATTGTTAAATTTTGGCAGGAAATTTGGAAGCTTCTTAAGTGTATCTTCTGTGTTGATGTGCCCTTTTCCTTTGTTGACATATTTTTAGGAAGTATAGCCATTACAACTTATATCCCATCTGACTCTGCTAGACTCTATGATCTATTCATCTGTATAGCTTTAAAATGCATCACTGCTAACTGGAAAGACTCTAGTTTGCTTTCTACCATAATCTGGTGGAATACTATTTGTAACACTCATAAACTGGAAATGTGCATGGCCAATAATCATAACACAATTCCTAAATATAATGCTAAATGGTATTATTTCACCAGGTATCTTAACTGTTTTAATGCAACTGCTCATGGTACATGAATCTACACCCATATATTTGCATCATTATCCATATTTCCATACTCATACTGAAATGCTAGAACTTAACAATGTTTGAAATGATTAGTTTATCTTGATGAAATAATCCAATATACCCATTCTCCCCCCTATCCTCTACCCTCCTGATTCTTGTATGTCTCTTGTCTGTCTCCCCCCTAATCTCTATATTCACTAGATATAAGTCACTCTTTGCAGACTAGTGCTACTATTAATTTTATACTACTTGTTATATTAATGCGGTTTATTTCTACTTTAGTTCATATTATATTCGTAAATGATTTAAACAAATGATTTAGCTATATAGAAATACTATTACAAGTGACCTGAATCATTTACTATGTTATTTCTCTATGGTTCTTATTTATTCAAAGTCTGTAACTTGTTGATATCTGTATCAAATTCAATATTTAAACAATAAAAATCATTAAAATAAAAAAAAGCATTCAGTTGTGACAGATAATCCCGACAAAGACAATCATTGTTGTTTGTGTGAAGAAGATAATTAAAAGGCTCATTCACGCTTCAAGAAGAGAAAGAACCTTTTATTTTCCTTAGTATGTTATTGAAGTGTTGGGACTCTGTTGACAAGATTGACATTACAAAGAACTGTGTTTGAACGTTGGTACAAACCAGGATCTCTGCATTTCTTACTGAACTGTGGAGCAGAATCCGCCTGGAAGCTGGGGAACGGAAATTCACCCAAAACAGTAAAAGGGACTTTGGTCATATTACGACTCCAATTGTTCCATTATATTTTGTTGAATTGAACTGCCATGCATTTCCTAATTGATTTATTGAATGTCAAAGTGTGAGGGACAGATATCTTTTGTTAAAGTGTTTAGAATGTTTATTTTAAGTAGGAAAATCCTCATTAGGGTAGAGATAGTGAGGCGTTTATCCAACCTTTTTTATTTAATAAAATGGCAAATGTTGAATACCTTTTACAAAGTTGTCCGCCTCATATTTCTGACCCCTCACAGACCCCATTGGAAGAAGTGGTGAACCTGGGAGAACGCAGTATCCCTGTAACCCACCCACCTTCCCTCAAATCCCTTTCCATTCCCCAATACCTAATATCCCCATGTGCTTTGGCATGACATCTCGCATAGAAACCACTGGGATAAGGAAGAGGCAACGAGTAATGGGGATCACCAACCTGAATGCCAGCATACACTCTTTACTTTGCAGTAACGTGATTGGGCCACTGTCTTTTAAAGACAGCGAGGGAACAGAACAATGACGTCTACCTTCTCTGCTTGATCCGGACCGAGAGTGTGACAGGAGCTAAGCAGACGTGGGGAAGAGAAGCCGCCGGGTCATAGAGCAAAGCAGACCCACGTAAGGCACTGGAAGCGGGAAGCAACCTGGAGAGGAGAAAACCTACCCGCTGGGAACAGGAGCTGCCGCACTGTCCACAAAGCACCGGCAGACTGGAGGGGAAGCCTGTGAGTGACTGGGAGATATCCTGCTGCTACCGAAAGACCATGAAGCCCTTGAAGACCCAGGAACCGTTGGAGCCAGCCAAGGCCCAACAGGTAACAGGGTTGCTAGTCTGGCGGTTGGGGAGACCCAGAGAGTGTGTGGGACAAGAAACAAAGTAAAGGAGTAATACTGACCAGGAAAGGGTGACGAGGAAGAGGGGGTCTTGGACCCGCATCAGAAAGACATATACCGACTGGCAGACATGGGGGATGAGCACAGACCTTGGCCGGAGAGCAAACCACAGCTGTGGGCAGAAGTAAAGCCAAAGCAAGAGAACAGTGGGAATGACCTAGAGAAAGGGGTCTGGGACCTGCATCAGAACAGCATACCACAGCTAACAGTAAGCGGGGACACAAACTTTGGGGAAACACACAACGTTCACAGACCTTGGCAGGAGAGTAAACCAGGACTGTGCAACAAAGAGAGATTGGGTGGCAAATACTTTGTGAGTAGACCAGAGAAGTGGGTCTGGAGCCCTTATTGGGGAGTGATCCCCAAGTGCTATCAAAGAGGAATTCAAAGTTTGCATATGTGACTGCCACTCAGAGACCTTGGCAGGAGATTAAACCAAGGCTGTGGGTGTAAGTGAAACCAGAGAAACCGGTTTGGGAAATCAAGAGTGTGGTGTACCCCACTTGGCAGGGGAGTTCGCCAAGAGGAGGGGTACTCAGAACAGGGTCTGAGGCCTGCAGTAATGGAGAAAAAGAAAACAGTGCAGCTTGGGAGAACACCAGGCTGTTTTCCATTGTGGCAGTACCTAGGAGGCTGGCTGTACCCTAGGAAACAAACTTAAATAACCTTGTAAAGACTCTGGGGAAAGAGAGTCATCCCCTTGAGTGTAGTGGAACTTTTGTTAACATTTGTGTTTTGCCTACAAGGTATGGCTGCAGATCGGCAGTCAAGACACATTTTCCCTTTTGCACCTTTTCTTAAATTTAGCTGTGAGGGATAGGTTAGGATTTGGGCAAGGCATGGTGAACTTTAATTTGGACATTCTGACCCCGTCTAAATCTAAAGGGCTGCAGGGGGCGAGATCACCAGAGAACTACATGAAGCAGAGAAGAAATTAGAGGAAATTATGCACAAGGAAGGGCACTCCCGTGAGGAGGTCCGGACTATTAGACGGTTGCAACATGACTGTGAGGAATATTGGGGGAGATTATGTAACTTGAACTACAAAAAATATGTAGAAAGACAGCATGCAGGGGGCGATAAACCGGGCAGGCTGCTGGCCTGGTTATACAAATGTGAGACACCCAGACAAACAATTAGAGCCATATGGGACAAAAATGGGCAAACAGATTTGTAGAATTTTACCAGCAACTGTATGCAGATACTGGCGGGGAGACAGAGGCGGATATAATGGACACATTGGAAGACATTGGCCTTCCCAAACTGGAGGAGAACCTAGAGGTCCCAATTACCTTAGAGGAACTGGAAGCAGTGATCAAGCTTTTACCCACCAGTAAGGCCCCGGGGGAGGACAGACTCCCTAGTGAGTTTTATAAAACATACAGGGCGGAACTGCTCCCCCCCGATGCTGGCGATGCTAAATGAAGCGTTAGAAAAAGGGGTATTGCTGGAATCCCTGAGGGAGGTGACTATCATCCCGCTCCTTAAACCTGATAAACCAAGCATTGATTGCGGATCGTACAGACCGCCATCCATGCTCAACCAAGACAGCAAGATTCTTACTGCAGTGTTGGTGAACAGGCTGAGACCGGTTATTAACAAACTCATACATCCTGATCAGACAGGGTATGTCCCACACAGGAACATATCTGATAACCTTAGGAGGCTCCATCACAAACTGACACAGAACAAACAGAACAAGATTCATAAGAGAGTGCAATAATTTCATTAGATGCAGTGAAGGCTTTCGACTCTGTTAAGTGGCCTTGGTTGATGGCCTTAAAAGGATATGGGATGGGGCCGGTGTATTTGAGGTGGGTGCAGCTGCTATATAGCGCACCACTGGCTCGAGTTAAGATGGGAGCGAACATTTCTGACCGGTGGCAGCAGGGTAGGGGCAACAGGCAGGGATGGCCGTCGTCCCTGATGTTGTTTATTCTGGCTCTGGAGCCCTTGGCGATATATTTGAGGCGACAGTATAGAGAAGTGGGAATTCCTACAAAGAGTGGACTACATCTGATATCAATGTATGCTGATGATATGCTGTTATATCTGAGATACCCTGAGGAGAATCTAGAATGCGTATTGGAAGTGATGGATAGATATGCTGCGTTTTCTGGGATAACAGTGAACCCCAAGAAGTCATGTATATTTCCCCTGGGTAGGTACAAAGGGAAACCGCGGGAGGAGCTGCTGGTACTCCAAATACACTGGGAGACTGTAACATTTAGATACCTGGGGATTGATGTATACCATACGACTGAGGTCGAATATAAACATAACACAGAGAAGTCGGTGACAAATATTGAACGCAATATGAAGGTCTGGGCCAAGCTCCCCTTGACCGTGATGGGGAGAGCGGTACTATTAAAAATGGTGGTGTTAAAAATAGTGGTGTTACCTAGGTTGTTGCATTTCTTCGGGAACATACCTTACATGATACCCAAGCGATTCTTTGCCAAGCTCCAAAGCCTGTGGAGGGGATTCATATGGCACAATACTAGAAATAGGATAGCACTGTGGAAATTGCAAAACACATATTACAAGGGGGGCATTAAGTTGCCAAACTTTGAGATTTATTTCCTAGCCAGTCAATTGTATTACATGGACAGGTGGTTATCGGATGACACAACACCAGAGTCCAGATTATTTAAGGCGGAAAGTACCGTGTTCTTTCTGAAAGAATGGATTTGGTTGCCAAAACCACAGCAGAGGGGGTGGGGCACGAGAATGCTAGAATTGGGTGGGAGGGTATGGCAGAGAGCTTGCCAGGTCATGGAGAACCCTGCCCCGTGTTCCCCACAGATACCGTTAGTGGCACTGTCTGGGGTGGATGAGCAACTGAGGAAGACAATCCGGAAACATTGGGAGCCGAATGGCATTGCAACGCTAAAGGATATATGGCAGGATGGGAAGGCGTTGGAATTCGACACGCTAGTAGAATACACCGGTCTGTGCCGGGGAAAATATATCACTTACACAAGATTGGTATGGATGGTGGAAGATACATGGACAGATACAGTGCTGCAGGGTCAGCCCGACGCGGTCATAGAAACAATCTATGACGTGTCGGACGGTGGCCACAAGGTCTCCCGGATTTATGAACTACACATGTCCAGGGTGGGTAAAGAAGTGCTCCAGTTGAGACGGGACTGGGAAGAGGAAGCTGGGGAACCCATGGGGGTCGCTTTGTGGGTGAGAGCCCAAAGGTATCACAAAAAGGTGTCTAGAAATGCGAGACTGCAGCAAATTCAGCTGTATATTACTCATAGGGCGTACATGACCCCTCAGAGGATTGCACAATTCAAGAATGCAGGGATACAAACATGTCCTAAATTTGGAGAGGTGAATGCGGGCACGATAAACATGTTCTGGGCATGCCCTGAGATACTGATATTCTGGAGGGAGGTGGCCCACCGATTGAATGAGAAAGGGATTAAACTGGAAGTGGAATCTTTGTGGGCATGCATGGCAGGGGTTTTTCCAGGCCGTGCAAGATGAAACATGTAAGTAAACTAAAGGACTTGGCCTACATACTGGCTGGCCAAGTTCAGAAAAGCCATGGGCTGGAAAGCTAACCATAGACCGAGAGTGGAAGTGTGGTGGCGCGACCTTCAGAAATGGGTGGATGCTGAAACAGCGGTGTGGGCGAAGCAGTTAACAGAGAAGGGGAGGACCTAGGTGAGGCATTGGTGGCCTGGAGGCATTTGGAGGCCGCACTATTTGTGTCGGCCTAGACCGACTATGGAGAGGATGACTCCTTGACAGGTGCAGAAGAGATTACACCCTTAGAGGATACAATGGTAAATGGTGAAGTGGAATAAGCTCGGAGGGAGGGGGGTAGCGGGTAAACATTGAACGTATGATGCGATTGATATACCAATGACTTGTTTATTGTTTGGTATTTTGGTTGTTTTGTTGTTAAAATCAATAAAAATTATTTTAAAAGTGGTAATGATGATAGCGGAATCTGGAGGGGTACAGAAGGTCATAGTCAGAGACCTCGAGAAAATAAAAGAGAATTTTAGGATGCTAGAAGGGGAAGCGAAAGTTAATCAGGAACACAAAGATGAAGTTTTCAAATTGAAACAAGCCTGCCTGGCGCGGTGGGACAGGTTGGAGAAGTTTAGTTATTTGAAGTACCTTGAAAGGAGCCATGCACAAAGGGATAAGCCTGGTAGAATGTTAGCCCGGCTGTACAAAAGTCGAGATACTGGAGTCCCATTTGCTCCATACGGAACAGAGAATTAGACGAGGTGAATACTCAGACGATCATTAATTAGGTGTTCTCAGAATATTACAAAGCACTCTACGCAGAACCCCTAGGAAGCGAGGTGGAGGACATACAGGATGTTCTGGATCTCTTGGCCCTGCCCCAGCTGAGTGCACTCCAAGCAGACGACCTGGAGGCCCCAATAACCCCAGAAGAGGTTGTGGCCACAGTTAGGACACTACCAACAGGGAAAGTGCCAGGAACGGATGGGCTCCTTAGTGAATTCTGAAAAATCTACGTGGATACACTTGCGCCGCTGATGGCCAGGGTATACAATGAGGTGTATGAGGATAACATGTAAAATGCTACCAGTGAGCATGAGAGAGGCCTTGATAGTCCCACTACTTAAACCAGATAAGGCGAGCTCTGACTGTGGTTCCTACAGACCACTGTCGCTGCTTAATCAAGACAGCAAAATCCTCACAGCCATTCTGGCAAATCGACTTTGCAGGGTCATACACGTGCTGGTCCACCCAGATCAGACAGGGTATGTACTGGGGAGAAATATTTCGGAGAACTTTAGAAGGCTGCACCACATCCTTTACAGCACAGAAGGTCTCCCTGGATGCAACAAAGGTATTTGACTCGGCACACTGGGATTGGCTATACGTGGACCACATTACATGAGATGGGTTAGGCTGATATACACAGAGCCAATGGCCAGAGTCCGAACGGGTAACACATACTCAGAGATATGGCAACAATATAGGGGCACAAGACAGGGATGGCCACTGTCCCCAATGCTGTATATCATAGCAACCAAGCCCATAGCAGCGTATTTGCGGCAGGAGTATGGTGATGTGGGGATAGACATAGGTGGGGTGAGGCACGTGGTATCCAGGTATGCAGATGATGTGCTATTGTATCTGAGCGATCCAGCAACAAATCTGACATATATATTGGAGGTACTAGATAACTCGAGTATACTGACGGGAATCAAAATAAACAAGAGTAAGTCATGCTTGTTCCCACTCGCTACATTGGCTAAGGGAGAAGAGGAAGATCTGCCAGTCCTACCGTTACCTTGGAGTAAACACTCCTTTAGATACCTAGGAGTTAATATTTACCATGACCCTAAAAAAGAACACAAATGTAACACAGTACAAGCTAGACAGGGGTTGAAGAAGTACATGGAATTTTGTAGCAAGCTGCCCCTGTCAGTTAAGGGTAGAGCAGCACTACTAAAGATGGTGGCGCTGCCGAGACTTATGCACTGTTTCGGGAACGTCCCGTATGATATACCAGGAAGGTTCTTCTGGGAACTAGAGGGGATGTGTAGGGGGTTCCTATGGCAATCAGGGAGGAACAGGGTGACCTTGGGCACGTTGCAAAGTCCATATGAAGTGGGGGGGCCGGAATATACCAAATTTTGAATTGTATTTCCTGGCATGTCAACTCCAATACATACTACAGTGGATGGCTGATGATCCCACGGCAGAAACAGTAATACTGAAGCTGGTTATAAAGCATGTGTACCTGAAAGACTCCCTCTGGGTCCCCACAAAGGCACAAGCGGGGTATCCGTATTTGGTGGACCTGGGCAGACGAATATGGAGGAGGGCCTGTAAAATTATGGAACAAGGGGACCCGCTGTCGCCACAGATACCGATAGCGGCAATACTTGATGGTGCACCATACTGCGGGGCAGAAGTCAGAGCGATTTGGGAAGAATATGGGGTGGCCACGGTGCGGGACCTGTGGAACGATGGCGGGTTGATGTCATTTGCCAAATTGCAAGAAGCCACGGGCATACATATGGGGCCTGTTTCTGTTATATAATACAGTATTAAAGTATTGAGGGACTGATGGCCGGGTTCTGGGGAGGGGAATATAGGCAGTGATGAAATGGAAACGCTGCTCAGTGTGGCAGAGGGAGGGCATGGCATCTGTAGGATTTACGAAATATTGATAGGTCACACCTCGCGTACAGAACTGAAATGCAGAGAGAAGTGGGAGAGGGAATTGGGGAGAACATTTGAAAACAGGGATTGGGAGAAAGTAACATGGTACCATAAGAAGGTTTGCAGGAATGCCAGGCTACATCTTATACAATTGTACATTACGCAGAGAGCATACCTCACACCTGCTGTCATAGCAGCGTTTAAGGGTGCAAGCAGACAGGAATGTCCCAAATGCAAGGAGGCGGGCCTAATAGACATGTTTTGGGGTTGCCCAAATGTACAGAGGTTTTGGAGGGGAGTGGTACACAAAGCCACCCAAGGTGGTATAGACTTAGATATCCAGACACCAGAGGCTTGCATGCTAAGTCGATACAAGAGGAAAGTGAAAGTCAAACCTCTGACCAAAATTAAAGATCTGATGTACATATTGGCTAAACGATGCATAGCCATGAGATGGAAAGATACCAGCAAGCCGTGCATAAACAGATGGTGGGGATAGTTGGAAAAATGGGTTAGCGCGGAGACAGGGGCGTGGGAGCGGGCACTGAAGCAACAAAAAGCTGAGGCAGGAGTAGAGATTCAACGCTGGATTGCGCCAACTGTGACATTATTTATCATAAAAGATGGCGATGAGGCGGTAGAGACTGCACCGGGTGAAGGGGATGCACTGTGATCGTGAATGCATAAAGGAATAGGTTACACTGGATAGGCTGCGGTGGGGTGGAATAGTGTGGGAGGGGGTTGGAATGTTAATTTGATGCCATTGCATTTGTTGATATTGCCCAGTTTGGGTTGTTTTTGTTGTTTAAAAATATAATTAAAAATATAGAGTTCTTTATCCCTTCTAGAGCCCTCTGGGTGTTGTTGTCAAGCTCCCTGGTCGGATCGTGAAAAACGTCAACCCCCAGGTAACGGAATGTGGTCACACTCCACTTTAAGGCTAGTACAGGCAGATTGTTGGGCTGTGTCTTAGCCAGTCCAGCCAATGGGAACAGAGAAGACTTTTCCATATTGACTGTGATGCCCGAAATCTGAGCAAAGCTGGCGAGAACCTTAATTATCAGTTCTAGGTTATCTTCGGGGTTTTGCAAATATATGAGTGTATCATCTGCGTACATGGAATTCAGGTGTTGTGTTCCCATTACCGGTATACCCGCCGTGATGTACTCCGATCGTAAGTATGTGGCCATCGGCTCCATCGCCAAAGTATACAATAGTGGGGTTAATGGGCGGCCCTGTCTGTTGCCCTTCGCCAACACCCAAGGCTTAGAGAAATGCCCACCCATTTTAACTCTTGCCAGTGGCTGCTTGTATATTATCTCCATCCATCATAGAAAGTAAGGGCCGAAGCCCAACCTTCGTAGAGGTACATGTAGCCAATCCCACTTAATGCAGTCAAATGCTTTAATCACATCTAGGACAGAAATAGCGCACAGTGTCTCCCAAGCGCCAGTGCTATGCATGATATGATGTAATCGTCTTAGGTTCCAGGACATCTTTCTACCCAGCACATAACCCTTTTGATCAGGGTGTATCAATTTATGTTTTACTTTCTTTAACCTATTAGCCAGTGTTGCCGTCAGAATTTTGCTATCCTGGTTAAGCATAGACAAGGGTTTATATGAGCTACATTCCTGTGGAGGCTTGTTTGGTTTCAGCAGGGGTACTATCATCAGTTTCTTGTGGAGAGCGGCCAATATAGAATTCTTGCAAGAAAATCGATACAGGTGGGACGGGTCCCTCTTTGACAAAATCCCTCTTGGTTTCCACAGTTGCTGAGCGGACTGAAAGCGACGTTGGTCGATTGGAGGAGGGGTCAATACTGAGGACCTTGAGCTAAAAAACTAATGGTGAGTAGATTGAGGGCACTGGCAAAATAAGGGAATGGGATTGTGGTAATGAAGAAAAGTAACGGGTGGTTGTATAGTATATAACGAGGAGCGTTTTGAATGAGGAGCGTTCTATAGAGCCCGGTTTCCTACCTCAAGGTAGGTCTAGGAATCATTTCAAACCCCAAGGGGGTAATTAGGCGGCACATAAACAGGTTCATGATAGGGAATGACTCAAACTCTGATATGGGTTTTTTAGGGGCTACGAGAAAAGGAATACCAAGGTGAATATATGTAAAGTCGACTAGTTTGTCTGTTTTGTATTTTGTATTTGAAAAGAGGTGTCGAAGAGCGACAAGAGTAAAACTGTGAGGTGAAAAGAGAGACAAAATGTGTTATCTCTCTTTTAGTCATTGTCGGCACCGAGTGAAACAGATACATTGAGATAATTGAGAAGTATAGAGGCTTTGAGCGGCGAGTGTTGGAGCGCGCTCATATGTGTTGTTTTTCTGAAACGTATCTGTGTAACTAACGGTAAGTATCGACAATCAATTGAGACTTGTCACAATGGGGGATGTTACTCCACTGATGCATCTGTGCAAGACACTGCCAAAACACGCACCTAAGTTCAGACAGTATAGTGCAGAGTTGGTAAAGGGCACAGCAGACAAAATGTTCATGCCATAGCCAAAAAGGGGATCGCTGTCAAAAGTAGTTTTGCAACACATGACCACATACTTGCACGCTGCGTACACAGGGAAGAAATTGGAAAAGGGGCTAGCTATTTTAGAGCTCTAGAAAATGTACCAGGAGGAATGGGAGGATCCGCCTCCTGAGGATTGGAGGCTTAATCGGTGTAGGGAGGAAGGTGTTGAGCCTTCTGCTCACCTTACCTCGCCCGAAGTAAATGGTGATAGTACAAAAGATGAAGGATTGTATCCGTTAAGGGAACTAAAAGCGGTGACGGGATATAGTAATCCGATATATGAACCGTCTGTTTACGGCAGTGACGATAGTCCAGAAAAAACTAAAAGAAAGGAGGAGATCCTTAAGGTCATACAGGACAAGGAGGAGAAAATTGAACGACTGAATATATCAGCAGACATAGAACGAGAGATCAAGAGATGGAAAGGAGAAAAGGAGAAAGCTGACAAGGTAACGCTCATACAGAACGAATGGATGGGTGGACAGATATTGCTCAAGCTCGATGGGAAAAGTATTGAAGAAGTTAGGCAAAGGGAAGATCAAGATGAACAGGATAGAAAAGACAGGGAACGAGAGAAAAGATTATAAGGAGATGAGCACAAAAGAAAGAATAGGCAGAAACAAGAACAGATGTATCAGGAAGAACAGCAGAGAAAGGAAGAAAGGGCAAAGGAGCAAACGAAGTATGACAACAGACAGAGCAATCAAAGAACGAGATAGGCAAGAAAAGAAGAGAGAAGAGGAGGAAGCACAGTAATTACGGGATAAAAGAATGCAAAGACGAAGGGAAGAAGAAGAGCGTAAAGCAAATGAAAGAAGGGAAGAGGAAAGAGATGGAAAAGAAAGCAAAGACAATTAGATGAAGAAATGGAGCAAAAAGGGAGACAAAAAGAACGCGATATTGATCGCATTCAGAAAGAGTTGATGGAACCGAATCCAGTAATATCGTGAGGCGATATAGAAGAGGTCCTCCTGTCGCAGGGAGCAACGTCAGTGCCATCATTAGATGAGAACTTTGAGATAGGGAGCATTGGAGATAGGATCGATAAAGCCTATAGGATATGAGAGCAAGAGGTGAATCGGGAATCAGAGGAAAAGAAGATTGATCTATAATCGCCTAGTCACAAGGCGAAGAAGGAAGCCCATTCAGTCTCGAGCATAGAGCCTTGTACTTAGACAGGCTGACTTTAAATAGGGATGAAAGAGACGGAAGCCATGCTAGTTGGGGACTAGAAATGTCAGACGAAGACAGGGAAACCTTCTGTGGGGAAGAGGGAAGAGCTACATGTGGTCCCGAGGGATGTCAGCAGACAGACAAGGAAGTACGATGGTCTGATCTAGAGCAGCCTAAGGATAGGACGCCAGATCCTATAGCATATTCAGAGTGACCTAAAGGATGATTGCATAGCGAAAAGGTAGAGTCACCACCATATGTGAACAGGCTTATGTCATTGCTAGGCAGAAGGCAATCAGGAACCATTGTTCCCACTATGGATAGGCAGATGATGGGAGCCGGATGCAGATTTGGGTTCACACAATTCCCTTTATTGGAGAAAGGAGGGGCCAGACCACAGTATATTCCCTGGCCACAAATGGATAAGGATATTTAAGATGCATACTTCCCAACTTAACGGCGGGTGCGGGGAAATGGAGTTATGAGCTAGGAAAGATGACAGGAGGAAATACTCTCGCCATAGGGCACATTAAGGGTCCCCTAGCAGCCATTCTTGGGGAAAGGGTTGATGGCATTTGGACCAGAGCAGGTTACTCAAGTTTCATGGCACAGAACACAGGGGGCGTTGGAGCACCATTTAGAATTTGTATAGCAGATGTCTAGAAAGTGCTCAGGGCACAGTATCCTGCTATGTTGGATATGGGTGCAATTATGGCGCATAAGATGAAAGATGACGAAGATCCACTTGCTTATATTCAAAGCATTCAGGAACGGTGGACTCTTGAAACGAGGTAGCCGCAGGGGAAATCGGTGGCAGTATTTTACCACATTCTGTGCCAGGGATTACTGGAGCAAGTACAGAGACAGCTCAAGAAATTAGTGGGAATGGAAGCGAAGCCATGGGCAGAGATACAGTTGACTATAGCACATCACTGCCGGCTGTTACAAGAGAAAAATAAGAAGAAGAAAGATTCTAGAAAACTTGAGGAAGCCAAGTTAAGTCCAAAAAAATTGTTGAAGTACGCCATAAAAGGGGCGGTACTGACAAGCGGAGAAGGATTGGGAATGCAGCAAGCAAGTGGGTACATCGCAGGCAAATAATCAACGCCAAATGGATCAAGGAGGGAATGGGTTTATGTCGCGAGGCAGATGAGTGGGCTACAAAGGAAGGGGTGGGTTTCAAAATAATCAAGGCGGTTTTCAGAACATGCAAAATGATAATCAGACCGTGCAAGGAGGATTCAAGGGAGGCTATTCAGATGAGCTTCTCCTGTATGTTGGACATGTGGGATGACAGGGCACATCGCGTGAACATGTGGAAGCCAAGGGTATGTACAGAATTGGCAAACCTCAAGAGGGGGGACAGCTTATCCTCCAGTATATAGCTCACAAGTTAGGGATGGGTTTGCCCAAGATCAGACAGTGTATCATGTACAAGCGGTGCAAATGCAGCAGGCATTGCATCCACAGCAAGCACCATTGAATCCGCTGCAAGGGCAGTCACAGCACGCACCCATGCAAATACAGCAGAATGCAAACACAGGACAGTTATTGACACCTACAGTAGGGGGTGTCACTGTGGTAGGAGGAAGTCCTTTTACTGTTACAGGGATGACTGTGGTTCCTACAGACCACTGTCGCTGCTTAATCAAGACAGCAAAATCCTCACAGCCATTCTGGCAAATCGACTTTGCAGGGTCATACACGTGCTGGTCCACCCAGATCAGACAGGGTATGTACTGGGGAGAAATATTTCAGAGAACCTTAGAAGGCTGCACCACATCCTTTACAGCACAGAAGGTCTCCCTGGATGCAACAAAGGTATTTCACTCGGTACACTGGGATTGGCTATACGTGGACCACATTACATGAGATGGGTTAGGCTGATATACACATAGCCAATGGCCAGAGTCCGAACGGGTAACACATACTCAGAGACGAACAAGTTACTTCTTACCTTGTAACGTTCTTTCGATGGGATGTTCCTCCGACGTATTCCTTATCTTTGATAATTCGTCTCCAGCTTGCTGGCCATTGGCGCCGATGTCACCATGCCCATAAATAGCCGAGCGCGGCGTCCGTTGCTCAGTTCCGTTTTGTAGTATAAGAAAAGTCATGCCTGAATTGGTTATTGACCTTGAAGGAGCGTAAGCTGCAACCGCAAGGGAAGTATTACTGCGGGGATGGATGGGAGGGGCGATAAGGAATACGTCGGAAGAACAATCGAAAGAACGTTACAAGGTAAGAAGTAACTTGTTCTTTGAAGGGATTGTGTCCTCCGGCGTATTCCTTATTTTTGATAGACTCCCTGTTAGGCCACTTACCTGGGGGGCGGCGAGACGCTGCCGGTCTTGGTGGGTCTATCCGAGGTTTCGGCTCGTAGGGAGAGGAACCTCCCGACGTCCGAAACCTCGGATTGTTTTCGGCACGCGCATGCGCCGCAATACGCGGAGGCTGGCGGCTTGCGTTTCAAGCCTCGCTGTCGCTCCTGGCCAGGGCGGCTCCGCATGCGCCGTCCAACCTGCGCTTCAGGCCTCGGCTTCATGCCGAGGGCCGTAAATAGCGGCTGAGTCAGAGAACGAATCGCGTCTTAACGCGGTTCGTTCCTGACCAGCCGTAGCAGCGCCAGCTTCCAGTTTGCCTTCCTCACCTGCTTCTGCCCTTCCCTGCCGGATTCCCTGGTTCTCTGGTTCCAACCCTGCCTGCCTTGCCTGGTTCCAGACTTCTCAAGCCGGATCTCTGGCGCTACTCTCCCTTGGATCCCTTGTGGGGTCCCTCCTGTGCTGTCTGACCTGGAATCAGCCAGCCTTAAGCCACCTTGGTTGGTCACTGACCTTTTGCCTCGCCTTTTGGCTTCCCTCTCCTGTTCCCCTTCGTTTCTCAAGTTGCCTGCCCCTCCCTATCTCCAGACTCCTGATCACCACGCTTCTGGTTCTCCCTTCGCCCATCTCGCTGTGGTGTCCAGACTCTGCAAGTACCTCCTGTGCATTCCTCACTCCTTTGTCAGTAGCATCACCATCTCTCACGGCGCAGTAACTTCATCAGACCCGCAGGGGAAGTATTTGTACCTCTGGAGGTGTATCCAATTTCTTTGTCCTACCGAGGAGGATTGGAGTTGCTACTATTGTATACCTTCAGCCAGTGACACTTCCACCAGCCTGGCCTCCACAGTTCGGACGCCTTCCAGGAATCCTGCCTCCACAGGTGCTGCCCGATCCCGGGACACACACCTTAACAGATTAAGACGCCTACCAATCTGTACTGATGCAGGGATGGATGACATGGAGGATTTAAGGAGTGAGATCAGAGCTTTACGTGCCGAGATGTCGGCACTTCATCAAAGAATTTGGCATTAAGACAGATGGTCAAGGGGCCAGTGCTAATATTTCGCCCGAGACAGTGATGGCACAGACCAGTCCAGTGAAATTCGACGGAGATCCCAGACGAGTGGCTGCATTTTGCAATCATTGCCGAATCCATTTCTTGTGACGTCCAACCCATTTCAATCAGGATAAGGCCAAGATTGGATATATTTTGGGCAATCTGGTTGGCAATGCGTTGGCCTGGGCTACGCCCCTTGTGGTAGCCAAGAGCCCAATATTGGAGGATTTTGTAGCCTTTGAAAAGGCCTTTTTGGAAGTTTTCCAGTCACCAAACCTAGCAGCTACAGCTCAGAACCAACTAATGGACTTAAAACAAGGCTCCAGTGACATTATTGCTTATATCAGTCGTTTTTGCCATTCCCAATGGCCGGAAGTAACCCAGAAGACGCTCTTTCGTAGGGGACTAAGGGAGGACTACAAGGACGAGTTGTTACATATACCAGAACCAGAGACCTTGCAGGCTCTTCAAGAACAAGTCCTACGTATCGATCATAGATTGACTGAGAGACGCAACGAGAGGCGTAGATCTGAGAAGATGCTATCGAGAGTCCTGCCAGAAATTCCTAAAGTCTCAAGCTCACAAGAATCAGCATCTGAACCCATGCAATTGGGAGCCCTAAGAGGTCCTCTGTCAGACGCCGAAAGGAAAAGAAGGAGAGATCTCAGGTTGTGCCTGTACTGTGGGGCCTCCGGGCATTACCTCTCTACGTGCCCTCAACGCCCTCTCCGTAAGTCGGAAAACTAAACGGCCTGTCGTATGTAGGGAAGGCAACGACAGGCCCCTCTTTCTTAATTTCAGTCCTTCCAGATGACCACCGGGAAAAACAGCCAATTCAGTCAGTGAGAATCAAGGTTCCGTGGGCAAGAAACGAACCTGTAGAGGTTCTTGGTCTGTTGGATTGTGGAGCTTCCGGTAACTATATTGATGCTGACTTTGTAGCCAAGAATGGGATCACTTTGCTGCAGAAGAGATGTGCTTCCATGGTAGAAGTTATTGATGGTACTCCTCTGTCTTCTGGACCGGTTCATCAGCATACAGGAATATTACAACTACAAATAGAGGAGCATCAGGAACTGATCTCTTTTGATCTAGACACCTTCGTACCCAATTATCCTGGGCTTACCTTGGTTTTTGCATCACAATCCTAACATCAACTGGGAGACCAGGACTCTAGAGTTTTGTTCAGCCCGTTGCAAGCAAGAATGCTTAGGCACCTACCATCCGGCAATGAAGACCACGACCTCAACCCAGACCGATGTATGTAGTAGAACAAGCCTTTACTCGGTCTCTACAATACCGTCAGAATACATTGAATTTCAGGAGGTTTTTTCTGATCCAAAGGATATCCCGTTGCCTCCGCACAGAAGCTTTGATTGTTCTATAGATCTTCTTCCAGACACTACTATACCACACGGCAAGGTCTACTCCCTAACAACACAAGAAAAGGAAGTACTACAGGAATAGCTACTGGATTGCCTACAAAAGGGATACATCGTACCCTCCACCTCTCCTGCGGGATTTCCTTTATTCTTTGTTAAGAAGAAGGAGGGCACCCTTCGGCCATGCATCGATTATCGTCAATTAAATGATATCACTAAGAAAGACCGGTATCCACTCCCCTTGATACAAACCATTATGGAGTCTCTACATGAAGCCCGGGTGTTCACCAAGCTAGACCTCCGAGGAGCTTATCAGCTAGTGCGCATAAGATCTGGTGATGAGTGGAAGACCGCATTTAAGACTCCAATGGGGCATTACGAGTACCGCGTGATGCCCTTTGGCTTGTGCAACGCTCCCTCAGTTTTTCAACGTCTTATGAATCACATATTTGCTGATTTAATCGGAGTATCAGTTTGGGTTTACTTGGATGATATCCTTGTGTATTCCAAGGACCGCAAGGAACACATAGTTCAAGTTAAAGAGGTTCTGAAGAGGTTACAGCAGAATCACTTATACGTCAAGCCAGAAAAGTGCCATTTCCATCAAGATTAAGTGGAGTTCCTGGGATATGTCATCAGTGCTACAGGTATACATATGGATCCTGCTAAAGTCCGTGCTATTCTGGGGTGGAAGCCTCCCAGAGATGGCGATCCCTTCAGCGCTTCCTTGGATTCGTAAATTTTTATCATCGATTCATACCATCATTTTCCAAATGGGCAGAGCCTCTTTCTAACCTGACCAGTGTTAAGAGGACCTTTGTGTGGGGACCGGAGGCCGCTGCTTCCTTTCTGCGGTTAAAAGAAGCCTTCAGCACCTCTCCCATTCTTCAACACCCTCGGGAGGACAGACCCTTTATTGTGGAAGCGGATGCGTCGGACTATGCTGTGGGGGCTGTATTGTTCCAACTTGATCCAGATTTGGAGACTGAATTTCCTCTAGCATACTATTCCGAAAACTCACCGCCAGTGAACAGAACTATCCTATCATCGAGAAGGAGCTCCTAGCCATTAAGACAGCTTTCGAAGAATGGCGCCACCATCTATTAAGAGGGCGTTTCCCAGTGGAAGTGCGCACGGACCACCGAAACGTACAGTTTCTATGTTCCTTACAATGTAGAACATCACGCCAGGCTCGGTGGGCCTTCTTCTTTTCACATTTCAATTTCCATATCACTTACATATCCAACAATAAGAATGTCAAAGCCGATGCTTTATCTCGCTCTCTGGAAGACGATATTGCGCAGGAAAACAAGGGAGAACCAGTGCTAGCCCCGAAACATTTTCTCCTAGCCCTAGTACCTTACTTACAGAGAGTAGCCCAGGAGACGGCAGTGGACCCAAAACTTACCACCTTATTGAAGATTCCTCAAATAAGCGAAAGAGATGGCCTTCTGCTCTTTCGGAAAAGATTGTACTTACCAACTGAAGATCTCCGTAGAGCCGTATTGCAGGGACTACATGATTCCAAAATAGGAGGACATCGTGGGATTCGAGCTACACAGGAGGTGATTGCCCGTCAATTTTGATGGCCTGGCTGGGCTACCCAAGTCAAGCAATATGTAGAGTCCTGTCCGATTTGTGCCCAGGCTAAGACTCCGAGACAGAGACCTGTAGGCCTATTGCATCCTATTGAAATTCCACCTTACCCTTGGCACACACTAGCCACAGACTTTATTGTGGATCTTCCATGTTCTGAGGGCCAGACCTGCATCATGGTAGTAGTAGACTGCTTTACTAAAATGGCCCACTTCATTCCTTTCCCGAAGATACCCACAGCTGCTCAGATGGCCCAGTCCTTTTTACAGAACATTTACCGTCTACACGGCTTGCCAGAGAAGATAATATCGGATAGGGGCTCTCAATTCGTTTCTGCCTTTTGGGGTCAACTCTGCCGACATTTGAGTATACATAGAGCCCTTAGCTCTGGTCATCACCCACAGACTAACGGGCAGACGGAGAGGACCAATCAGACTTTGGAACAGTATTTACGCTGTTTCACTAATGCTTCCCAGTCCAATTGGATGTCTCATCTAGCCCTGGCAGAAGTAGCTTACAACAACTCTGTGCACTCGGCTACCGGGTTTAGTCCTTTCTACTGTTCCTCTGGTCTACACCCCAAGTTACTACCTCTCCCTCCCGTACAACCCAGTTCGGTTCCTTCGGCTGATCGGTTGATAGCCAATGTACAAGGTTGTCATCGCCAGGCGACAGGTTCCTTGACTATGGCACAGGCTACTATGAGAAAGGCTGCTGACAAGCGTCGGAGTCTTGGTCCGGTTTTTCAAGTAGGAGACCTGGTGTGGTTATCTTCCAGAAATCTTCCTGCCCGCAATCTTCCACTGAAATTGGCCCCTAGATTCCATGGTCCTTTCCGTATAATTAAGCAGGTGTCTCCGGTAGCCTTTAGACTGGCTTTGCCTACCTCATGGCGTGTTCACCCAGTCTTTCATGTTTCCCTGCTGAAACCCTGTCGTCCCGACTCCTATGGTCGTTCCCATCCTCGACCTGCAGCCATTGATGTTCAGGTTACACCAGAATTTGAGGTCCAGGAGATTTGTGATTCCCATTTTTATAGGGGAAAACTACAATATTTAGTGGACTGGAAGGGCTACCCCCCCTGTGATCGCAACTGGGAACCGGTTGTCAATGTTCATGCACCTCGTCTGGTTCGGGAGTTCTATCTCGCTCATCCCTGGAAGCCTGGTGCTCCTGGTCTTTCTGCGGGGGGCATGGTGTTAGGCCACTTACCTGGGGGGTGGCGAGACGCTGCCGGTCTTGGCGGGTCTATCCGAGGTTTCGGCTCGTAGGGAGAGGAACCTCCCGACGTCCGAAACCTCGGATTGTTTTCGTCACGCGCATGCGCCGCAATACGCGGAGGCCGGCGGCTTGCGTTTCAAGCCTCGTTGTCGCTCCTGGCCAGGACGGCTGCGCATGCGCGGTCCAGCCTGCGCTTCAGGCCTCGGCTTCATGCCGAGGGCCGTAAATAGCAGCTGAGTCAGAGAACGAATCGCGTCTTAACGCGGTTCGTTCCTGACCAGCCGTAGCAGCGCCAGCTTCCAGTTTGCCTTCCTCACCTGCTTCTGCCCTTCCCTGCCGGATTCCCTGGTTCTCTGGTTCCAACCCTGCCTGCCTTGCCTGGTTCCAGACTTCTCCAGCCGGATCTCTGGCGCTACTCTCCCTTGGATCCCTTGTGGGGTCCCTCCTGTGCTGTCTGACCTGGAATCAGCCAGCCTTAAGCCACCTTGGTTGGTCTCTGACCTTTTGCCTCACCTTGTGGCTTCCCTCTCCTGTTCCCCTTGGTTTCTCAAGTTGCCTGCTCCTCCCTATCTCCAGACTCCTGATCACCACGCTTCTGGTTCTCCCTTCGCCCATCTTGCTGTGGTGTCCAGACTCTGCAAGTACCTCCTGTGCATTCCTCACTCCTTTGTCAGTAGCATCACCATCTCTCACGGCGCAGTAACTTCATCAGACTCGCAGGGGAAGTATTTGTACCTCTGGAGTTGTATCCAATTTCTTTGTCCTACCGAGGAGGATTGGAGTTGCTACTATTGTATACCTTCAGCCAGTGACACTTCCACGAGCCTGGCCTCCCCAGTTCGGACGCCTTCCAGGAATCCTGCCTCCACAGGTGCTGCCCGATCCCGGGACACACACCTTAACACTCCCATAGCAGTGGCATGTAATTGGAGGTGGGAGTAAAAATGTCATGCACCCCTTAGGGATGAACCGAATGTAATACGGCTTTGCCAAATCTGGTCTCTTGACTAAAATTTTGTGAATGTATGTGCGGACGACCATGTGGCAGCCGCACATATGTCTCTGACCGGTACCCCTCTTTGGAGGGCCGAAGAGGCTGCGATACCCCTGGTTGAATGAGCCCTAAAATTTTGGGGTGGCTCTTTCCCTGCCAGTTTGTAACATTCCAGAATGGCCAAGATAATCCACCTGGAAATGGTTTGTTTTGTTATGGGTAATCCCAACTTGTGACCTGAGTATCCTACCAACAGTTGGTCTGCTTGCCTGATCCTAGCCATTCTGCTGATGTAAAAGCTTAGAGCTCGCCTTGGGTCCAGCCTATGTAGTCTTTCTTCCTCTTTCCCCGGATGGGGAGCAGGGTAGAACAAAGGTAAGGTAATTTTCTGAGTAATATGAAATTCAGAAACCACCTTTGGGAGGAAATTAGGCTTCACCTGTAGGACAACTTTGTCCTTGTGGAAAATTGTATGTGGGGGTTTACAGGGGAGAGCCTGTAGCTCGCTCGCCCTCCTAGCAGATGTTAGTGCTACCAATAGGACAGTTTTAAGCGTGAGAAATCTCAGCGAACAAGGGTGAAGTGGTTCGAATGGAGTGCCCATTAGGAAGTTTAAGACTAAATTTAAGTCCCATAAGGGAACCTGGAATGGTTTTGGAGGATAAACATTAGTCAATCCCTTGAGAAATTGTATCACTAGAGGTAGTTTGAAATACGATGGTTCCTCCGCAGTGCGCTTGAAGATTGAAAGCGCTGCGAGATAGCCTTTTACAGTGCCAACTTGAAGGCCTGAGTTTGCCAAGTAAAGTAGAAACGATAACACCACATAAAAAGCGGTCGATATTCCCTTCTCTACACCAGCTGCAAAATTTGTTCCAACGGCAGCGGTATAAAGACTTTGTTGCTGGCCTTCCGGCCGAAAGCAACACCTTCATGACGTCATCAGGGAGGTCCCAATCCTTGTACCTCACCCTTTCAGAAGCCAAGCGTGACGGTTGAGGGTTCTGATGTCTGGATGGAGAACCTGACCTCCCTTCTGCGAGAGAAGATTCTCTTTGAGTGGAAGACGGATTGGAGGGCAGATGGACATATCTAGAAGGTCCGGGTACCACGTTCTCCTGGCCCAGTCCGGGGCAATTAGGATCATGGTTTTCCGGAATCTTCTCAACTTCCTGATCATTTGGGGAATAACAGGGACTGGTGGAAACGTGTAGAGGAGTGGAAACTCCCAGTCCACTACGAACGCGTTTCCTAGAGCTCCTCTCTGGGGAAATTCCCTTGAACAGAACAGATCGCACTTCCTGTTGGTGCTTTTGGTGAACAGATCCACCTGAGGGGTTCCCCAAAGGGCAAAGATCTCTTGAAGGACTTCCTGAGCTAGCTCCCACTCGTGGGAGACTGTGCTCTGCCTGCTCAGAGTGTCCGCTGTCAAGTTCTTCTCTCCGGCTAGGTGGACTGCCGATAGAGAGATTCCTTCCTGAATTGCCCAAAACCAGAGCTGCATTGCCTCTCTGCACAGTGGCAGTGATCCTACGCCTACTCTTTTGTTGAGGTAGTGCATGGCCACCGTGTTGTACGTCATTATCAGGACATTCTTCCCCAGTACTGATGGCAGGAAAGCTTTCAGCGCTAGTCTGATCGCTCTCAGCTCCAATAGGTTGATGTGTAGTCTGGACTCCGATGGAGACCAACGACCGCTGATGGTCAAGTCCTTGGCATGGGCTCCCCACCCCGTGAGTGAGGCGTCTGTGACTACTGTTATCTACGGCCATGGTTGCCAAAACAGTTCTCCTTTCAAGATGTTCTCTGGATAGGCCCACCATAGAAGGTTGCGGGCTACCTTGTCCGGAATCCGGAGGAGATCTGTCACTCTCCCTGAGAATTGCGACCACTGAGTTCTCAGTGCCCACTGAAGAGATCTCATTCTCAGGCGAGCCTCTGGCACAAGGAAGATGCAGGATGCCATGAGGCCTAGCAACCTCAAAAAGTCGAAGGCTGGGAGACGTTGAGCATCTTGAAACTTGTTGACCATCTGCAGAATATCTTGAGCCCTCACCTCTGGTGGCGAGGCTTTTCCCAGGGAAGTGTCCAGGACCGCTCCAATGAACTGGAGTCGCTGTGATGGTATCATCAGTTACTTCTTTAAATTGAGGGACAATCCCAGTTTGTGAAGGAAATGTCAGACATAATCTAGCTGGATCTGAGCTTGTTCCGAAGATACAGCCCTGATCAGCCAATCATCCAGGTAGGGTTAGACGTGGATCCCTTCCCTCCTTAGACTCGCAGCCACTACCGACATTAGCTTGGTGAAGCCCCTCGGGCGGAGGTCAGCCCAAATGGCAGAACTCGAAATTGATAATGAGAGTCGCCAATTGCGAACCTCAGGTATTTCCTGTGTTTGAGATGAATTGGCACATGGAAATAAGCATCCTGAAGGTCCAGGGATACCAGCCAGTCCTGGAGCTGTAGGGCCTGAAGGATCTGAGAGAGAGTTACCATCTTGAACTTGTCCTTCCTGAGGAACTTGTTCAATTCTCGTAAGTCCAGGATGGGTCTCAGTCCTCCGTCATTCTTTGGTATGAGAAAGTAGGGGGAGTACCAGCCCTTGTTCCTGTCCGCTACAGGTACCGGTTCTATGGCACCTTTCTCTAGCAGGTCTATAATTTCCTGCAAGAGGAGCGGATCTGGAACTTTTAGAGAGCTGTGCCCCGGTGGATGACTCTGAGGGACGTGTAGAAAGGGTAGGCAGTAACCCTAGGCAACTGTCTCCAATGCCAAAGCATCTGACGTTATAGCCTGCCATTCCGTCAGATGGTGAGTTAACCTGCCCCCTACAGGTGTCTTGTGTGGAAAGACCTCAGAGTGGTTTGGGGGCGGCTGATGCAGATGGCGAGGGTAAAGAGGCACCTGCTGCTGCAGCGGCTTTAGTACTTTTGACCGTCCACCTCGGGTGGATCTCCTTTAGCCTCTTTGAGCCGGCTGTCCTCTGCCTTTCCCGAATGCGGAATAATAGCGAAAGGACTTTCCTCTTCCAGAGGGGCGAAAAGGAGTTTGGTGGATTGCACCTCCTAACGATTTTGCCGCTGCTTTAGATGTCTGCAACTTTTCCAGACTGTCATCAGCCTTTTTTCAGAATAATGAAGAGCCGTCAAAGGGCATATTCAAAAGTCTGGCCTGTACATCTGGAGCAAAGCCAGACTTTCACAACCACGCATGCCTGCGGATTGTTGTACTTGCACCCTGGCCCTGCTGATACTGTCAGTGGAATCGATGCCAGTTTGAAGTGACTCGCACATGACATCTTTGCCATCTTTAATAATGTTAAGGAAGGCTTCCTTTTCCTCTCCTTCGGGTATGCAGTCAGCCGCTGATGAAGCACACTCCCACAGTGTGTGACTGAACCTGGCGAGCGTACAGGTGGTGTTGATGGACTTCAACGCCATACTACAAGCAGAGAAGACTTTCTTCGCCATAGAATCGTACCTCTTGTCATCTCTATCCTGTGGGATAGTAGGGTAAGCGGTCCTACTGCTAGATGAAGTTGCCGCTTGGACCACCAGGCTCTCTGGAGTCGGGTGTTTTGATAAGTATTCAGGGTCAGCTGCAGCTACCCTATACTTGGCTGACAATCTTTTATTGACCGCAGGGATAACTTCAGGAGTTTCCCAATTAGATGTAATCTTCCTTTGTAAAGCTGCATGGAAGGGGACCACAGGATCCTCCTGTGGACCTTTGTCTAATATGTCTGTCAGGTCATCCTGTTGAAAAACAGGCGAAGGCGCAGACCAACCCATAAATTCAATAATTCTTGCCATCAGGGTTCTATAGGGTGTTTCGGCATGTTCCCCTGGGTCTGGCTTAACAAATTCCACTTCTGGTGAAGTGTCCAGCCCACTTGCTTCATGTAATGACTCCTGAAGGTCCTTGAACCTTCTTTCCTCAGAGGTGAAATCCTCTGAAACAGGTAGTGTGGTCCTCTGCAACCCAAAGGTTTCCTGGTCAGAATCTTCCCCTTCTTCATAAATTGAAGATAATCCAGGGTACCCTGACCTCTAAAATGGTGTAGAACCCATCTCTAAGGCAGAAGGAGCCAAATTCGTCATTATTGGGCGAGAAAACGTCGATGTCGACGCCGATGTGACAGGCTTCGAAGGCGCCGAGAACGGCATTGAGAAAACTGGAAGAGGCCTCGAAGAACTCGAGAGGATCGGAATCCTACTCGAGGATGACGACGACGGTCTCGGCGTCGTGCCGGAGGCTCTTGGAATCACCGTTGGCTGTGGAGTAACCTTGGTCTTCTCTTTCATCGGCGTTGATGTTGGCGCCGACAATGGCGTCGAGTCGATCGACTGATGCGTCGAAGAACCCTTCGACAACGGCGTCGATGGCGCCGATCCATGCGTCGAAGGAATCTTCAACGACGGCGTCGAAGATGGTGCCTTCTTACCCGATGGCTCATGGCGCTCTCGGGTGGAATGTTTCGCAGGGTGCAGCGGCTCGCAGCGTTTTGATTTTTTTGGGTTTTTCCAGGGTATCACCCTCAGCTGTCTTCAAGGGGGTCGAGGCCGCTTTCTCGAAGACGCTTAACATTTTCTTTCTGAATTCCTCCCACTCAGCCTGAGAGTTGTGTTTTGTGGGACAGGAGACCCTTCCTGGGGAAACAGAAGACGACGAGGAAGGGGATCTTCGACGTCTCTTCTTTGAGTGTCTTGATCTCGACGAATGGTGGGAGCTACTTCGAGATCTATAATGGGAATGTTTTCGATGGCGAGGAGACGAATGCCTCGACTCAGCCGAAGAAACTTTCGAGGTTTTCACTGACTTACCTCTCTCGAGCTTCCCCTTGCGCTCCTTCAAGGCTTTCGCCGTCATGGACATGCAGTCCTCACACTCCGAACAATGGTGCTCAGCGCCCAAGCACCACAAGCAGATCCTGTGTGGATCCGTTATCGACATTTTTTTACCGCAGTCTCGACCTTTCTTGAAGCCGGATCGCGGCGTCGTCGGTTCCGATGAAGATGCCATCGAGAACGAGTTGGTATATTCGAGTAGATATAGAAGGTTATTCTGACTAAACTGAGCAACGATGTTCCGAGGCCACACGAAGCGCGGAAAAACGGAACTGAGCAACGGATGCCGCGCGCAGCTATTTATGGGCATGGTGACATCAGCGCCGATACGGTGGCCGTCGAGGGACATCGACTCGGCGGACGTCGACGCGCGGCACTGTGTACTGAAAAAAAATTCCGAGGCCAGCAAACTGGAGACGAATTATCAAAGATAAGGAATACGTCGGAGGACACAATCCCTTCGAAATGGCAACTGTATAGGGGCACAAGACAAGGATGCCCACTGTCCCCAAAATTAAAGATCTGATGTACATATTGGCTAAACGACGCATAGCAATGAGATGGAAAGACACCAGCGAGCCGTGCATAAACAGATGGTGGGGATAGTTGGAAAAATGGGTTCGCGCGGAGACAGGGGCGTGGGAGCGGGCACTGAAGGAACAAAAAGCTGAGGCAGGAATAGAGATTCAACGCTGGATTGCGCTAACTGTGACATTATTTATCATTAAAGATGGCGATGAGGCGGTAGAGACTGCACCGGGTGAAGGGGATGCACTGTGATCGTGAATGCATAAAGGAATAGGTTACACTGGCTAGGCTGCGGTGGGGTGGAATAGTGTGGGAGGGGGTTGGAATGTTAATTTGATGCCATTGCATGTGTTGATATTGCCCAGTTTGGGTTGTTTTTATTGTTTGAAAATATAATTAAAAATATATTTTTTAAAGAGTTCTTTATCCCTTCTAGAGCCCACTGGGTGTTGTTGTCAAGCTCCCTGGCCGGATCGTGAAAAACGTCAACCCCCAGGCAGATTGTTGGGCTGTGTCTTAGCCAGTCCAGCCAATGGGAACAGAGAAGACTTTTCCATATTGACTGTGATGCCCGAAATCTGAGCAAAGCTGGCGAGAACCTCAATTATCAGTTCTAGGTTATCTTCAGGGTTTTGCAAATATATGAGTGTATCATCTGCGTACATGGAAATCAGGTATTGTGTTCCCATTACCGGTATACCCGCCGTGATGTACTCCGATCATAAGTATGTGGCCACCGGCTCCATCGCCAAAGTATACAATAGTGGGGTTAATGGGCGGCCCTGTCTGTTGCCCTTCGCCAACACCCAAGGCTTAGAGAAATGCCAACCCATTTTAACTCTTGCCACCGGCTCCTTGTATATTATCTCCATCCATCATAGAAAGTAAGGGCCGAAGCCCAACCTTCGTAGAGTTGCATGTAGCCAATCCCACTTAATGCAGTCAAATGCTTTAATCACATCTAGGACAGAAATAGCGCACAGTGTCCCCCAAGTGCCAGTGCTATGCATGATATGATGTAATCGTCTTAGGTTCCAGGACATATTTCTACACGGAACATAACCCTTTTGATCACGGTGTATCAATGTATGTATTACTTTCTTTAACCTATTAGCCAGTGTTGCCGTCAGAATTTTGCTATCCTGGTTAAGCATAGACAAGGGTTTATATGAGCTACATTCCTGTGGAGGCTTGTTTGGTTTCAGCAGGGGTACTATCATCAGTTTCCTGTGGAGAGCGGCCAAAATAGAATTCTTGCAAGAAAATCGATACAGGTGGGACGGGTCCCTCTTTGACAAAATCCCTCTTGGTTTCCACAGGTGCTGAGCGGACTGAAAGCGACGTTGGTCGATTGGAGGAGGGGTCGATACCGAGGACCTGGAGCTAAAAAAATGAATGGTGAGTAGATTGAGGGCACTGGCAAAATAAGGGAATGGGATTGTGGTAATGAAGAAAAGTAACGGGGGGTTGTATAGTATATAACGAGGAGCGTTTTGAATGAGGAGCGTTCTATAGAGCCCGGTTTCCTACCTCAAGGCAGGTCTAGGAGTCATTTCAAACCCCAAGGGGGTAATTAGGCGGCACATAAACAGGTTCATGATAGGGAATGACTCAAACTCTGATAGGGGTATTTTAGGGGCTAGGAGAAAAGGAGTACCAAGGTGAATATATGTAAAGTCGACTAGTTTGTGTATTTTGTATTTGAAAAGAGGTGTCGAAGAGCGACAAGAGTAAAACTGTGAGGTGAAAAGAGACAAAATGTGTTATCTCTCTTTTAGTCATTGTCGGCACCGAGTGAAACAGATACATTGAGATAATTGAGAAGTATAGAGGCTTTGAGCGGCGAGTGTTGGAGCGCGCTCATGTGTGTTGTTTTTCTGAAACGTATCTGTGTAACTAACGGTAAGTATCGACAATCAATTGAGACTGGTCACAATGAGGGATGTTACTCCACTGATGCATCTGTGCAAGACACTGCCAACCTAAGTTCAGACAGTATAGTGCAGAGTGGGTAAAGGGCACAGCAGACAAAATGTTCATGCCATATCCAAAAAAGGGATAGCTGTCAAAAGTGGTTTTGCAGCACATAACCACATACTTGCACGCTGTGTACATAGGGAAGAAATTGGAAAAGAGGCTAGCTATTTTAGAGCTCTGGAAAATGTACCAGAAGGAGGGGGAGGATCCGCCTCCTGAGAATTGGAGGCTTAATCGGTGTAGGGAGGAAGGTGTTGAGCCTTCTGCTCACCTTACCTCGCCCGAAGTAAATGGTGATAGTACAAAAGATGAAGGATTGTATCCGCTAAGGGAACTAAAAGCGGTGACGGGATATAGTAATCCGATATATGAACCGTCTGCTTACGGCAGTGACGATAGTCCAGAAAAAACTAAAAGAAAGGAGGAGATCCTTAAGGTCTTACAGGACAAGGAGGAGAAAAGTGAACGACTGAATATTTCAGCAGACATAGAACGAGAGATCAAGAGATGGAAAGAAGAAAAGGATAAAGCTGACGAGGTAACGCTCATACAGAACAAATGGATGGGTGGACAGATATTGCTCAAGCTCGATGGGAAAAGTATTGAAGAAGATAGGCAAAGGGAAGATCAAGACGAACAGGATAGAAAAGACAGGGAACGAGAGAAAAGATTATAAGGAGATGAGCACAAAAGAAAGAATAGGCAGAAACTAGAACAGATGTATCAGGAAGAACAGCAGAGAAAGGAAGAAAGGGCAAAGGAGCAAACGAAGTATGACAACAGACAGAGCAATCGAAGAACGAGATAGGCAAGAAAAGAAGAGAGAAGAGGAGGAAGCACAGTAATTACGGGATAAAAGAATGCAAAAACGAAGGGAAGAAGAAGAGCATAAAGCAAATGCAAGAAAGGAAGAAAAAAGAAGGGAAGAGGAAAGAGATGGGAAAGAAAGCAAAGAGAATTAGACGAAGAAATGGAGCAAAAAGGGAGACAAAAAGAACACAATATTGATCACATTCAGAAAGAGTTGATGGAACCGAATCCAGTAATATCGTGGGGCGATATAGAAGAGGTCCTCCCGTCACAGGGAGCAACGTCAGTGCCATCATTAGATGAGAACTTTGAGATAGGGAGCATTGGAGATAGGATCGATAAAGCCTATCAGGATATGAGAGCAAGAGGTGAATCGGGAAGCAGAGGAAAAGAAGATTGATCTATAATCGCCTAGTCACAAGGCGAAGAAGAAAGCCCATTCAGTCTCGAGCATAGAGCCTTGTACTTAGACAGGCTGACTTTAAATAGGGATGAAGGAGACGAAAGCCATGCTAGTTGGGGACTAGCAATGTCAGGCGAAGACAGGGAAACCTTCTGTGGGGAAGAGGGAAGAGCTACATGTGGTCCCGAGGGATGTCAGCAGACAGACAAGGAAGTACAATGGTCTGATCTAGAGCAGCCTAAGGATAGGACGCCAGATCCTATAGCATATTCAAAGCGACCTAAAGGATGATTGCATAGCGAAAAGGTAGAGTCACCACCATATGTGAACAGGCTTAGGTCATTGCCAGGCAGAAGGCGATCAGGAACCATTGTTCCCACTATGGATAGGCAGATGATGGGAGCCGGAGGCAGATTTGGGTTCACACAATTCCCTTTATTGGAGAAAGGAAGGGCCAGACCACAGTATATTCCCTGGCCACAAATGGATAAGGATATTTAAGATGCATACTTCCCAACTTAACGGTGGGAAATGGAGTTATAAGCTAGGAAAGATGACAGGAGGAAATACTCTAGCCATAGGGGACATTAAGGGTCCCCTAGCAGCCATTCTTAGGGAAAGGGCTGATGGCATTTGGACCAGAGCAGGTTACTCAAGTTTCACGGCACAGAACACAGGGCGCATTGGAGCACCATTTAGAAATTGTAGAGCAGATGTCTGGAAAGTGCACAGGGCACAGTATCCTGCTATGTTAGATATGGGTGCAATTATGGCGCGTAAGATGAAAGATGATGAAGATCCACTTGCTTATATTCAAAGCATTCAGGAACGGTGGACTCTTGAAACGAGGGAGCCGCGGGGGAAATCGGTGGCAGTATTTTACCACATTCTGTGCCAGGGATTACCGGAGCAAGTACAGAGACAGCTCAAGAAATTAGTGGGAATGGAAGCGAAGCCATGGGCAGAGATACAGTTGACTATAGCGCATCACTGCCGGCTGTTACAAGAGAAAAATAAGAAGAAGGAAGATTCTAGAAAACTTCAGGAAGCCAAGTTAAGTCAGAAAAAATTGTTGAAGTATGCCATAAAAGGGGCGGTACTGACAATCGGAGAAGGATTGGGAATGCAGCAAGCAAGTGGGTACATCGCAAGCAAATAATCAACGCCAAATGGATCAAGGAGGGAATGGGTTTATGTCGCGAGGCAGATGAATGGGCTACAGAGGAAGGGGTGGGTTTCAAAATAATCAAGGCGGTTTTCAGAACATGCAAAATGATAATCAGACCGTGCAAGGAGGATTCAACCAAGAGGGGGCGATTCAGATGAGCTTCTCCTGTATGTTGGACATGTGGGATGACAGGGCACTTAGCGTGAACATGTGGAAGCCAAGGGTATGTACAGAATTGGCAAACCTCAAGAGGGGGGACAGCTTATCCTCCAGTATATAGCTCACAAGTTAGGGATGGGTTTGCCCAAGATCAGACAGTGTATTAAGCACAAGCGCTGCAAATGCAGCAGGCATTGCATCCACAGCAAGCACCATTGAATCCGCTGCAAGGGCAGTCACAGCACGCACCCATGCAGATACAGCAGAATGCAAACACAGGACAGCTATTGACACCTAGAGTAGGGGGTGTCACTGTGGTAGGAGGAAGTCCTTTTACTGGTACAGGAATAAGCATGTACCCACAATAGGACAGCTCCAGGGTGACTTGATGTGTTCGGTACTATCGGTGACACCAGACCCCAAGAGGAAGCAAGGGTAGATGTGACCATAGTTTTTTAGTAGACACTAGGGCTACTCATTCATGTATACAAGAGGGAAAATATCCAATGTTGGAAAATGTCATGAATGTGCAAGGTTTCTCTGGAGCTACAAGCAGAGTTCCTTTTACTGATGAATTACCAGTCTCCATACGAGAGTGTGGCATGTCTGTTCCATTATTGTATTCAAGGCAGACACCGGTTAATATTCTAGGCCGAGATTTAATGACAAGGCTTAATATTATTATTTTACTGATGAAGGCATAGTGTGTTCCACTTAAAGGGATAGTCCAGTAAAAAAATGTATTTAAAAAATAGATAGGCAACATTAAAAAAAATACTAGCACTTTTTTTTTTAAACTTCCTATGTAAAATTTTGAGCTATTCAAGCTCAAAATTCGCAAAAAAGCAAGCACATGGGTGCATCCATTTTGTGAAATGGATGCCCGCCTGTGCTGGCTTTTGCTTTTGTGGCACTAATGAAGGAAAAGCCAGACAGCTGTAGTAAACAAAAGCTACCGCTGGGTGGCTTTTCCTTCATTGGTGCTGGGACTCGGAGGACACGGACCGGAGCCAGAGCAGGACAGCTGCAGCTGAATCTCGGTAAGTGCTATTTATTTATTTTTTTAAATAAGCACTAGTTGCGGTTTTCTTTCTAAGTTTTCTGGGCTGGAGGAGCCCGGAAAACTTAGAAATAAAACCGCAGCTTTAAAAACGTTGTATTTATGTTTGCGGTCGCTTTTGAAGCGACCGCAAACATAAATACAACGTTGTGTTTGAAAACGCTGTGGTTTTTCTTTCCAAGTTTCTCAGGCTCCTCCGGCTCGGAGGAGCCTGAGAAACTCGGAAAGAAAAACCGCAGCGTTTTTAAACACAACCACGTTGTGTTTCTGCCTGCTGTGGCTATCACTTTGGGTCTCCGGTGCTCCCCCAGGGGAGCACCGGAGACCCAAAGTGAAAGCCAAGGCAGGCAGAAATACAACGCGGTTGTGTTTACATGGCGCAGTGTTTCTGCCTACAGCTGATTTCCCATTTGGGGCTCTCGGGCTACCCACGGGGGGCCCGAGAGCCCCAAATGGGAAATGCTAAATGCTGCAGTGTTTCTGCCTAAATCTGATTTCCCATTTGGGGCTCTCGGGCTCCCCATGGGGGGCCCGAGAGCCCCAAATGAGAAATGCTAAATGCTGCAGTGTTTCTGCCTAAATCTGCTTTCCCATTTGGGGCTCTCGGGCCCCCATGGGGAGCCCGAGAGCCCCAAATGGGAAAGCAGATTTAAGCAGAAACTCAACCGCGTTGTGTTTCTGCCTGCCTTGGCTTTCACTTTGGGTCTCCCGTGCTCCCCTGGGGGAGCACCGGAGACCCAAAGTGATAGCCACAGCAGGCAGAAACACAACGCGGTTGTGTTTGAAAACGCTGCGGTTTTTCTTTCCGAGTTTCTCAGGCTCCTCCGAGCCGGAGGGGTGTAAGAGGGGAGAGATAGGGCATCCCTGTCGGGTACCTCTGGAAATACGTAGGGGAGCCGAAATAGTACCATTTACTGAAACCCTCGCCAACTGGCCATTATACAGTGTTGCAATGCACCCGCAGAATTTGTCTCCCAAGCCCATTCTTTGAAGGAAATTACCCATGTAGGGCCATTCGAACCGGTCGAATGCCTTTTCCGAATCTAACGAAAGGAGGTAAGCCTCTGCGCCGTGGGTTGAAACCTCATGCATAAGATCCAGGGTCTTTCTCACATTATCAGCACTTTGCCTGCCATGGATAAAACCGACTTGATCGCCATGAACCAGAGATGGGAGGTGCTTTGCAAGCCTGTTGGCGAGGAGCTTGGCCAGGATCTTGACATCTGTGTTTAGAAGAGAAATGGGGCGATAGGATTGACATTGGGAGGGGTCTTTTCCCTCTTTAGGGATCACCACAATGAGGGCTGACATCATAGATTGGGGGATGGATCCTGTTTCGAGTGCAGCATTGAACATTTTGGACATAAACGGGGCCAGTTGGAGCGGAAAGATTTGAAAAAGCGAACCGTGAAGCCATCATCCCCCAATGTGGTGCCCCCCTTCAGGGTGCCAATGGTGTCTATTATCTCCTGCGGGGTAATGTGGGATTCGAGGGGGTCGGCCTTTTTGGGAGGGATGCGGGGGACAGGCAAGGAGTCAAGAAAGCGGTCGACATCTCTCCCATCTCCCAAGTATTCCGATGAGTATAGGCGCTCGTAATACTGGCGGAACTGTTCCACTATCGAAGCATCGCTTATGCATTTCCCTCCCTACGCAGAGCAGAGGGAGTCGACTCTCCTGTTGTTTCTAAGTTCTCTCAGAAAGTATCTTGTTTGTCTTCTCCCCTTTTTCATATAACTTTGTTTTAGAAAGGCAAGATTCCTTTCCCTCTACAAGAAGAGCTGCGAGTTTTGTCTTTAGCTGTTGAAGCTCCTCTCATTTGCCTGGGAACATTTGGGATTTTAATTTCCCCCCTGGTTGAATAGCATGTATTTTCTCTCTTAACCTTTTCTCCTCACTTTCTCTCTTTCTCTTTTTCCTCAAGCTCATACCCATAAGGACCCCCCTAATTGTAGCCTTGAACGCATCGCAGACCCCCATTATGCCCACTTCCCCATTGTTGTTAATTGCAAAGTACTCTTTTATAGCGGCTAGGAGGGTCTGGGAGAGCTCTTTATCCTGCAGCAGGAGGTTGTTACATGACCAACAAGATCTATCAGAGGGGGGCGGAGGAACTCCTATGCAAACCTTGACCAGGTTGTGGTCCGACCACAGGATGGACTCAACATTAAAGTCGGATATGTGCCTGAAGAACGAGGCATCCACCAAGATATAATTTATCTTGGAGAAGGTTTCATGGGGCCTGGAAAAGAATGTAAAGTGTGGGTCGTGACCCGGCCTTGTCGTGTGCGAGTCAGGCAAACCTAGCTCTTCATTCACCCTTTGGAAAGTGGCAGCCATCTTCCTCTGTGTGAGCGTATCTGTGTGTGGGTTTGCAGACTTTCTGTCGCTCTGCGGGTGGAGAACCATATTAAAGTCACCACCCACAAATAGGGTGTCTTCCGTAAAGGACATGATTTTCATTTTCATTTCTTCCCAAAAGTGATCTTGGGCCTCGTTTGAGCCATATACAGAGACTGCAGTAACCATAGTACCTCTCACTTCACCCTTGACCATAATAAAGCGCCCTTCGGGGTCAGTGCACTGGGCTTTCGGTGAGAAATGGGCTTTAGGAGACACCAGAAGCGCAACCCCCCGTTATTTTGCTAAATATGAGGCATGAAGAGTATGTTGTATGGACTTAGCTCTAAGGATCGGCTCCTTTCCCCTTACCCAGTGCGTCTCCTGGAGGAAGAGGAAGTGTAACTTAAGCCTGTTAAATTCTCTAACCACCATCAATCTTTTGGTAGGAGAGTTTAATCCACGTACATTTAATGACCCCAACGTCAGTGTTTGATTCATGTCATCCATCGGGAAGATTAGAACCTCCTAATACTCCCCTCAGGGAGAACCTAATATCCATCTCCCGATCCTGCCCCCATGAATATTGGTTACATTTAGAAAGACCCATACCCATGAGAAACCCTGTGTAGCCTGGTAGCAGAAGAACACAACAAGTAAGAACAAACCAAAACCGAACTGCACCCCATCCCTCCCCCTCCTTGAGCGTCCGGACCGTCTGCAATGCTAAGATTGTCGCTAGGCCAGGCCACCAGTGTCTACCCCCTCAGGGCCTACAAACCCCAGAATACAACTACTGAGAACCCACCCACAACTTAAAACATCAGGCATTGTCTTTCGCCACCGCCCCACCCGGGAGAGGCCAGAAAAATAGAAAAGAACAAGAAACATCTTCACTTCCTCCCACAAGAAAAGTTCAAGTGAACAAAGTCTTGAGAACACCACAGAGGCGACCCTATTTCACAAAACAGGGTCAGAGCTTTCCAACCCTACAAAGTACATCAGGCCGAGGCAGGAGCCCCGTCAGTCATTGTAGGATCTTGGGGAGGCCAGGGCACCCTTCTCAGCTCTGTGACCCCGAACCATACGCCTTTCATGGAGGTCCTTAGACTTTTGGAGCCAGGTCAAATCTTTCGCTCGATTGGCACCGGCCACGTCCGCGCTGAGGTCACCCAGGAGCTCCTAGGTCACTCTCTGTATATCATCCTCTGTGTCCAAAGCATATTTGTAGCCCTCAAATTCAAATGAAAGTGAGAAGGGATACCCCCATCTGTACCTCACACCCTTAGATTGCAACATTTTTGTCAGGGGGCCACAAAGCCGGCGTCTTGCCAGGGTAAGGGCTGATAAGTCTTGGTAGATCTAAATTTGCGCATTCTCCCAGCTCACCGGACCCTTCCTCCGTGCGAGTTCCAGGATCTTGTTCATCTCAGAAAAATAGTGAAACCTCACCAGGACAGATGTGCACTCTGTTGATCGCCGGTTCACTGGTGTTGGCCTCGTCAAAGAGTTTTCTAATTACAGCATTGAAAGCTTTAATGGTGTCCGTTTGCGTCTCGCCATCTTTCTCCGGAAGGCCCAGGAATCTCAGGTTGCACCGGCGCTCTCTATTCTCTAAGTCGTGAAGCTTTAAGGTGCATTTCTCTTCTCTCCATACCAGTTCGGCAAGACGCATATCCATTCGGGTCTCAAGGAGGTCAATAGAGGTGCTGTTTGCCTCCAGAGCCTGGACTCGGTCATCCATGATGTCTACTTTTTTATCCAGGGTATCCAGTCTTTCATGTCCGCTCTAAAACCACGGATTTCCTCTAGTAAAGCTGCCATGTCTTTGGAAGTAGCATCCAGAGGTTCTGACTGAGTTGGGGCATACATGCTGGGAGACAGAGGGCGAGGAGTTGGCATGCGCTGAAACTTTTGGCGGGAATCTGCCCAGTCCATGAAAGCACCACCGCACTGGGGCTCACTCCAGGGAGCTTGCGTAGTTCAGGTGGGATATGACGCTCAAGACCATAGAGTATGTGTTGAGAGAGTGCTGGGAAATTCTGGCAGGAGACAACAGATCAGGTGCAGTCTAGAAAGGGGGTGGAGGTACATGAATGGGTCACACCTGGAATAATTTGCTCAGGTGTGTAGCGTTAGAGTTAGCGCCCCCTTCTTAGGCCCCGCAGGTTGGGGAGGGGCTCAAAGATCTCACTGTCTCAGGCAGCAAAAGTCAATACACGAGTAGAGCGGCCCTGTCCGCTCTCAGCAGATGTTTTGGTGGTGGATGGGTGGATGGAGGGCAACACCCAGCTTTATTTGATGAAGATTTGGAAAAAGTGCCAAGCTCCCTATGGACTACGGGCGGGGAGGTTAAGATTAAGCTGAAGCCAGGAGCAATTTTACTTCGAGCTAGACAGTACCCAATGTCTCAATAGGCGGATGAGGGTATTTTTAAGACTATATCAGCCCTGATGGAAAAAGGTATTTCTGTGATGTCAAAGTCACTGTGTAATACCGCTGTGTATCCGATAGAAAAATCGAATGGAGAGTCGTGGAGATTGATACAAAATATGAGACCAATTAAGCAGAGATTTGATTTGATTTATCAAATTAGAGCCTCATTAGAAGTCAGCCGGTCCGGAAACAATGGTGGAGGTAAATCCACTGCCACCATTATTTCCATACCGGCTGATTCTGAGTCCTGCAGGCAGGAGGTGTCACTCCCGTCAGGTCTGACATGGCGGGTGTAACACCACCCGCCTGCAGGCGGACATGGAAAGACCAGCTCTGTCATAGACGGAACCAGTGTTTCCATGGTCCCCCTCCCCATGGACTCCGTGGGAATGGGGCTTAACAAAATTCTGCCTCCAGAATTACCGGGTCACCGGGGTTGTAATGCCCCAGTGATTCCGGCAATCACAGAGGCGGAATGGAAAAACCAGTCCGGCGGCAGCCTGCCGGTTTTTCCGGCACGGCTACCGCTGGACTCGTAATGAGGCCCAGAGTTTCCTTTAGTTCTGAATCCGGCAACGATACTATGTAGTATCCCAGCAGAAGCACAATATTTCACGGTGATTGTTAGGGAGAATTCTCTGTTAAGGCTCATTTCCCAAACCTAGCGAGTCCCCCAGCAGCTTTGCTGGATTTTTGGGGTTTATTTTTTTCTCCTGCTAAGAGTGAGACTCTTTTTCTCCTACTCTTAGACATGATTTGAAATATCCTTTGACTTTTTAATGTGTTTTACGGGCTATGGGGTCTTTTACTCCATAGGGTTTCATGTGGTTTTTGGTAAGTGTGTTACACAGCACCCTCAGCACTGTCTCCCAGGGCATGTAAAGTCACCATTGACTTTACTAGTCTTAAATTGTGAACAGAACCAGTACAAACCATCATATTGTGGAAGTACTGGTAGGGGTAATTAGATTTCCCCTGGGTCTGTTTTTCGAAGGGGCACTGTGCAGTCCTCCCTCGTCGAGTTTCTGGCTGGTGGCAGTGGTTACCACGCAAAATATTCCACCGGAATATTTCCTATGGGATTTTCCCATTCATTTTAAATGCACCACTTTTTGGTGCAATGTTAAAGATACCGCTGGGTTATTTATTTAATATTTATTCCCCGGTTGGGTCTTTTTGCCAGGACTCGGTTTTAAAATGGCGTTTGTGTTCGCCTCTGTAACTCCAACCCAAGTCGAGCCCTTTGTTCTACTTTTTGGCGGGCTTCTCCACAGAAGCCTCCAAAAGTGGTGCCGCTCTGTCTGGGTCTACAGGATGTGTGAGAGGGGGGTTTAGGCACCCTGGACTCAAGTCGCACTCTTGTGTGATTGGCCCAGTGGTGAGCCACCTGGCTCGCCACGTAGCATGTTTGAGTGACAGCTAGGACTGATGAATGGGGGTTTTCTGCATAAAAGCAGGGCCTTGGGGACTGGAACTTCAGAAGTCGCCACAGGACCGAAGAATCCGAAGAGGGAGAAGCTGAGCCGACCTGCAACGACGACACCACCGGTGGAGCCCTGCTGAACCGTCTCACCACTTCCAAACGACAGAGAAGATCTTCATCCCGGAGAGTCTTCTTCCTCTGAACTGGTGGGGATAACCAGTTCGCCCTCTTTTTTGCATTTCTGGATCGTCTCATGGTCGAATCGCCCGTGCCAAGCACCCCGGCGGCCGGCTAGCCACGCTTCACCACTACCGCGAATAAAAGGGTAGTACCTTTTAACCGGGAAACTCAGAGGCTGGTTTCTTCCCTGGCAGTGCAACGACCTCCAGCTTTCCTCCACGTCGAGATCTTCTCTTCCCCTGGACGAAGCACCGACTTGCACCCGCTGCCAGGAACAACTGCCCCCGCTGGAGCTTTCTCACCATTTCAGGTACTGAGTCCCGCCTGGTCTCCCTTGCAACAGACTGTTCAAGGTGTCCCGTAAATCCTTGACTTTCTATCCTGGGGTGACTTGGGACCTACTAACTAACTTTTCCTGACTTGATCCAACCCTTTTTGAACTCTTTGCAAAGACTCTTTAAAAGTACTATTCAACTGTGTGATCTTGGACACATTCCGCCTTGCTCTCACCAAGAGTGGGCCTGGCCTATGACTTTCTTGCTCCTCAGTAGACTCTGCCTTTTCTGACTTGCTCTGGTTCTCCTAAAGTGTTGGTATTGCATATGTTCCTAATTCTGCCTCCCCCCCTTTTTAATTAACTTATTGGAGTGCCATCTTAGGTTAAGCGCTCACCTCTGTCTGAAAATAAGTGGTGTTTTAACTAAGACTTGTTCAATAAGTGATCAGGGATGTATATATATTAATAGTGACTGTGTTTGAACTTGCTTGCCATATTAGTGTTAGTGTATTTTACAAAGTGTGTGTTTAAATAAATAATGATATACTTTTATACCCAAGCTCTGGTCAGTGTTTGCTTGTGCTACTGTATTTTGGTATCTATCTTGTATACTCTATATACTGTCTAACTCTTCTTGAGAGAAGTCTGGCTGCTCAGCCACAGCTACCAGGTAAATCTGGGTGGTACAGACTGCTACCAATTGGGTTTACTGCCAACACCTGTAGTCTTAAGCTTTTTGCAGTGGTGCCTAAGGGAACTGCACAGGTTTCTGCCTAACAGTGATTGACTTGAAAAATGCATTTTTCTCAATCCTGTTGCATAAGGACTCCCAAGACCTTACGTAATTTATGTTTCGACAAACTAAGCTGAAGAGCATTAGTTTACCACAAGGGCATTGTGAGTCTCAATCGAACCTGAATAGGGTCCTGCAGATGGACCTATGCAATATTGATTTGCAAAGTGTTGTGCTGCAGTACGTAGATGATATTTTGGTTTGTAGCACGAAAGAAGATGAGTGCAGACAAGATTCGATTCAGTTAATGGTTATTTTAGCAGACAAGGGATATAAAGTTGATATGGAGAATTTGCAATATTGTCAAGAAGATGTGTTTTAGATAGGTCAGTTAATCTCACATGAAGCTCACACCTGAAAGAGCTGAGGCAATTATGAAAACAGCAACACTGCACACGATAAAACTAGAGCAGCAGTTTCTGAGATTAGGCAACTATGTTAGAGCATGGGTATTTGATTATAGTTCATACACAAGACCCCTTTTACAGGCTCTGAAGAAAGCACAAGTGAACAAGGAAAAAATAGAATGGACTGAGGAAATGGAGGAAGCGTTTGAAGAATTGAAGAAACCAATTTGTACAGCTCCAGCTTTAGGAATTCCCAACTATGATGAGGAATTCTTTTTGTTCTCACATAGGAATGGTACAGTTATGACAGCAGTGCTTACACAGGGGACTATATTGGGGTACAAACCCCTGGCATATTACAGTGGGATTTTAGATCCGGTTATGAGAGGGCACTTTCCTTGCAATCGCTGGCAGCAGCCACTTTCGCAATAGAGAAGTCTCCTAGTATTATGATCGGGTATTCTATGACATTGTTTATTGAGCATGCTTTGTTTGCCATTTTGGAGAAACCTAAGGGTACATTGACATCACAGAGAGCTTCCGCAAATGAGGTAGCTATATCGAATCCAGCAATCAAAATTGTCAGGTGTAAAATAGTGAACCCTGCCACGTTTGTAGCTGAGCCTGTGACAGAGGGTGATCAGGTGCATGATTGCACTAATTACATAGAGTTCTACGACGATATCCTGCACATAAAGGAAAATGTGCCAGCAAGGGGGAGATTCTTTTTATTGATGGGTCTTCAAAAATTGATCATACTGATGGGGAAAGGCATTCCGGTTCAGCTGTGGTAAGAGACAGAGCCAATGGTGAATTTGAGGTTGTAGCAAGTGCAAGACTACCGTCTCACTTTTCAGCGCAAGCAGCAGAATTGGTGGCGCTTATTGTCACGCTCGAGAAACATGCAGGGCAGGAAGTGACAGTGTACAGTGATTCCACCTATGTGACATCAACCGTGCATATAGGGCTAGCACGTTGGAAAAGGAGGGGCTACCTCCGAGTGGACGGCACTCTAGCACGGTTTATAGTCTTAATGTCGAAAAAAAATGTCGACAAACAAAAATGTCGAAAAAAAAATGTCGACAAACAAAAATGTCGACATCCTATACTTATAATGTAAAAAGTCATTTTTTAGAAAAAAAAATGTCGACAAAAAAATGTCACTTAGAACTATCAACACCTCACCCAACACCCCCCTGCCACCCCCCCCCACACCCCCCCCAACCACCCTCTCACCCCTCATACTCAACACATTCTAATTATATATTTATTTATTTATTTATTCAATAAATAAATAACCAAAAAGAGTTTAATTTACTATGGGGGGGTCCCCCCCAACCCCCCCTCACCCAACACCCCCCTGCCACCCCCCCACACCCCCCCAACCACCCTCATTCTCAACACATAGTAATTATATATTTATTTATTTATTTTTTTTTTAATAAATAAATAACCAAAAAGAGTTTAATTTACTATGGGGGGGTCCCCCCCAACCCCCCCTCACCCAACACCCCCCTGCCACCCCCCGACACCCCCCCAACCACCCTCTCACCCTCATTCTCAACACATAGTAATTATATATTTATTTATTTATTTATTCGATAATTAAATAAATAAAAAGAGTATCATTTACTATGGGGATGTCCCCCCAACCCCTCTCACCCAAGACCCCCTGCCACCCCCCCACACCCCCCACCCCTCATACTCAACACATCTTAGTTATATATATTTATTTATTTATTCATACAATAAATACAAAATTTCGAAAAATAAATGTCGAAAAAATGTCCACATTATTGTTTGTCGACATTATTGTTTGCGACATTATTTTTTTCGACATTTATTTTTCGAAATTTTGACTGTCGACATTTTGACTGTCGACATTATGACTGCCCACCCTCCAGCACAACACGCAGCATTATTGGACAGGGTTTTTAACGTGCTATAACTCCCAGTAGCCATTGCAATAGTTAAATGTGCAGCACATACTAAGCAAACTGACTATCTCTCGCGGGAACGAAGCTGCAGATGAAGAGGCCAAAAGGGTTGCATATTCACCAGATATTTCAAGTTTTGATACTCCAGATGTGAAGGAAAAAGTAGTCACAATTATGATTGCATATTAAGGGTTTAATCATTTATCTAGAACCCTGTTGATGGAAGTCCAAGGTTGTGTACCACAGGAAAAGCAAGAATTGTGGAAACAGAGGGGGTGTTCTTTATCCCCCTCTGAAGCATTGTGTCGGCAGGACAGCACTGGAAAGCCGGTGATGCCAGTAGCTTTGTTAAGAGTAGCGCTTGAACAGCTGCACTACCCTGCGCATGTAACTAGGGAGAGCCTCGCAGCATCTATTCCGGAGCACTGGTTCGTACCGAACCTGTTAGAACACGTTGCATTTTATGTTGTAAATTGCATTGTATGTCAAAAGTTTACCGCTGGGCACACACTGTGAACAATCAGAGGAGTGATTCCTCGACTGAACGGTCCTTTTCAGCATTTACATATTGACTATATTGATATGTTGCAAGTATGTAGTGGATACAGGTATATGATAGAGGCGGTGTGTCCCTTTTCTAGGTGGATTGAAGCAGGTCCATGTACACACTCTGATGCCACTTGCGAAGCAAAGTTTTTAGTTCGAGAAGTCTTTCCTAGATGGAGGTGCTGAGATCCGACAATGGGCCCCATTTTGTTAATGAAGTGTTTGAACAGATTAGCCTATTGCTTATTATAAAACGAGTGAACAGGATATGTGAGAGACTCAAGGGCCTTCTTAAAGAGAGAATAGCCAAACTGAAATTGACATTGAAAAAGGGATGGCTGTATTGCCTAGTATGCATTAAGGAATCAGCCTGGGTCGAACTACCACCTCTGACAAGCTAGTGACAGGGAGGCTAATGAGAACGCCCTTGTCTCCTCCATCGAGGAGCAGAAGTGATGCCCAGAAGACTTCAGAAATGTTAGGAAATGAGTTACATACTTATTTGACATGTATGACCGCTAGTATTTCTGTCATTTCAGATCAACTCAAGCGCAAAGGGTGTCGGTCTCAGGACACAGATGAAGACCATTCAGCAACCCGACTTCAAGAACTATATCCTGCACCTAAATTATTTATTGGAGATTCAGTCCTAGTGCGCAATTTCACAAGGAAGTAACAAAAACCCTGTTTTAGTGGTCTGTATATTGTCGAACATGCTACTCCCTCAGCAGTAAAAGTCCAAGAGAGACACGCATGAATATACTTGGGCGATGTAAAATCTTATGCTGGTGAGACCGATGCACCCCCAACCATTGATTCGGAAGCAAGACAAGAAGAACAAGTTCAGCACGTGCAGACTCGATCAATGACGAGGAAGGACGCTAAGATTGCTGATTAAATAAATGCAACTGTGCATTTGGACTGTGGCTCACCCCAGACATTCTTTATAGATATTATAGCAAGAGTGCAAAGCAAAGTTCTCAAGCCACAGCAATCTTTGAATTGGACCTTAGAAAGTGTTGATGTGCTAAATATGCAAAATCTGGAGTTGGAGTTCGATGACTGGAAGCGCAAACAGTTTCCAGATTCCTTCCTCACTGAGTTTTTCTTTGGTTAACCCCATGGTCCTGTCAGATGTCGATGCCCATAGACTACTTGTCGCTATCTTTGTATACATACTCCGAGCCTATCCTGCTCTTGTTGGGTGTAGTGCTAATATACATGTTTTTCTGCAAGATCATAAAAATGGCCCTGCAATTAGAAGGATACTTGCAGCGATAGTTGAACAGATCCTGTAGCTTCTCGATCATTTAACAAGGGTGCCTGATTAAAAAGTTTTTTTCCTTCCTTAAAGTAGTACACAGGCACAATGTGGACTGCCGAGAATGGTGCAGTTCCAGAAAGTGAGCAAACTCAACGACGTGTGGAGAAACGCAAATGGTGAGATCTGATGTATTGGTGCATGATATATGCGTGCTCATCATTCATTATTCTTTTTCTGATTTTGCTAATCCATGCTGTCTACTTCATTGGTCCAAGTAAGGTAGAGGTCCCTTTGATTCTTCCCACTCCAGTCACTCATGCAGAATTATCCAACTACTGAAAAACCAAGGCCATATGTGATTATCCCTACACCAGTGACACATGTAAGGTCACCTCTTTCTCTGACAAGTGTTCCTATGATTCCTCCTGTAGGAAGAACCCTTATTGATGTACTTCACGAGCATTATGCACGCACCCTCCTTGCCATAGAGAGACACAAGAGAAGCACAAGGGAAGATGACTGAGTTAAATAATTATCTAGACCGTACAGCACATTTGGGGAATAGCATGTGGTATCATTACATGAAAGAGGTGGGAGAAAAGACATCCAAGGAGAGTTGCTATGTATGTGCTCTCCTACCTTATGCTATGGGGAATTCCATGATATTTATAGCTATACAAGTAGCAGCCAGAAAGCTCACTGCCTGATGCACCTTGCACTCTGCCATGCGAGAGGTCAATTCCAGGCTCGAACAGCATCCTTGGTATCGGTGAATGAGAAGACAGCTCCAGTAGAAGATTATTATGTGCAGGATTTAAAGACAAGAGAGAGACCACACACCAGAGACCATGTGATAAGATATGAGAAGCCTGGAATGAAGGGAGCAGGAATCAATTGGGAAATAAACAAAAAGCTCAATTGTCAAGGAAAGAACTATGAAGAAATACGAAGATGCAAGGAGAGAGGCCAGATGCAAATCAAGGGAACTGTACTTTCTCCAGATGGATGACAGGAAGGTATAGTTGTGTGCAGAGCAGTGGCAGTAACAGGACATTATGAACCAGTAATAGATTGTGTGGAGAAGGGATGCAAACCTCTCTGGCCGTAGCATGCAAAGGTGCTGACATGGGTCGATGATAAAGGAGGCCCGTTGCAGATAGTGCCTCTAGCAAGTGCAGAACTGTTTCCGAAACAATGGCACAAGAAAGGTTGGAATGAACCAATAGTGCAATTGGATTTTTCGATGTACCAGGAATGAAGGATGGAACAGTAGCGATAATTGACCACTACTGGGCCTGTGGAGATCTAGAGCATACATGAAGTTGCCCAAGGACTGGGGAGGGCTGTGTTCCATAGTGATTGTCCATGTTCCAGCGTTGGTGATTCCGAAGAGTGACTTGAACATTGGAGAGTTTCCAAAAGCAGATGCTCACCTGAGAAAGAGAAGATCACACGGATTTCTTAATCGAACAAAGAGAGGGAACTACTTTTCAGCTAAATCGATAGAAGCTTTTGATGCTATTCCGTATGAACACAGGTTGTTTAGTCAGACTTCAGCAGTATTCGCAACAATCTTCATGCTAGGGATCCAGACGATGGTGAATGCCAAATCATTACAGATTACCAGATGGGAGCTCCTGCAGACGATCAACACTACCATAAAGGGATTCAACGCAATCAAGGAAGAACTAAGAGCCATAAGACTGATGACTCTTCAGGATAGATATGTCCTGGACATGATTACAGCTATGGATGGAGTTGTTTGTGCCAAAATTGGAGAATCATGTTGCACATTCAGACCTTCTCACAATGAGGAGAAGTGGACCTTAACAGAGGCCATAACGATGCTGACAAACTTGCACATCAAGATGGAAGACAAAGTAGAAGATATTGCAGATGACAGCTGGTTTGTGTCAATCTTTTCATGGGTTCCACAATGGATGGCGAACATCTTCAAGTTCCTCGGAGCATTGTTGGTGATGATCATGTTTGGATTCTGGGTGATCAGAATAATAATCACACAGTGCAAGAAGATAGCAAAGAAAGCAGTAGGAATGAAGATCATGATCAATGTCGAGTCAGGGCTGACAGATGAAGAGCTGACAGATGAAGAAATTAGAGACTACATAAAGGCCAGTATCTTAGCACCTTAGGGAACAAAGTTCCTGTATCCAAGGAACCACAAGAAGTATATGGGTAGATGGATCTACTGCAACCCAAATGGACAATGTAGTCTTATGACCTGGAGTGTTGATGACCATGTGAAATCAGCAGGATCTCTGAAAGGAGTAAAGAAGATATGGACTCCAAAGAAGCACTTTTTCAGACGAAGATGTCTAGATGTGAAGACTGATGGGAGAGTGGTCGATGAATCAACCAGAAGGGAGAGTGTAGAGGAGGAGCCAAGTGCCTCTAACAGAACACCCGCCCCCATTTTGCCTATATGTTGGAAACCAGAAATTGCGACATGCACAACGCCAACAATGGTCCCTATACCGCAAAGAATCCTCGAAACAAGGTATCCATTGAGAAAACCCTATATGATGTACCTGCGGAGAAATGACAGCCTTTTAAAAGAAGTTCTGGAAGAAGTGTGAAGATGAATGAAAAAGAAGACTGATGGCGTCACATGAAGCAGAAATGACACACCCACCCAGAAGAGATGCCCATAAAGAGAGTACATAGGTCTTATAAAATCTGATGGCGAAGTAAAGAAATGAACAGCATTTCATAGGCGGAGTGAAGATTGCACGTTTGGAAAGCACTGAAGAAAATGCAAGCCGTTTTATAACTGTACAGATGCTACTAAGTAGACTAATCATAGACTGCTGTCATGATCCCTGCCCCTAGCCCTCCGAGACACCATGCTGTAGCCAGGCCACGATCCCCTAGATGGCCCTTAAGGGCCTCTCCATCTTACCAGAGACCCACTTGGAGTCAGACCTGGCGCCTGTGGTGCCAGGCTCACACATAACTCTGAGAACAACTTGGCATTGGACTTGTAATGTATTGTGGCAAGATGGATGCCCCCACATAACCCAGTTCCTTGAACTGAGTATGCGGTCTAGCCTTTTGGGTGTGGTTCATCCCAGGGATACCTGGGATACCTGGAAGCTATTTAAAACACGCCCGGGCAGAGAAACACGCTTTTCATTTCTCTGCAGAGTGACACTCACCGCGCTCGGAACAGTCTCCTGAAGGCCTTCGCCTTTCCTCTGCATCCCGTGCACCTGCAAGAACAAGAACAGCATTAATATTATACTTACCTTGGGAACTACCCAGCTTTCATCCATCGCTCCTCCGGTCCTGTGGGCAGCTTAAGGCGGTGTCATCTCCATCTCGGCACGCCGCATCCTGGGGGAAGGTAAACGAACGAAAGGAAAGACATTAGTAAGCATTCTTCATATCCCCACTTACTCGAAAACTGCAAGAAGAGTCAAACGCTTACCTGAACTCGAGCCGCTCAGGGTAACTTCAACTCCAGAGCATCCCATCAACCTGCAAAGGGAAAAGATAGTACAGGTTAGCACAGAAAGCATAAGAAGGCGTCGCACATCGCGCTTACTCACCGCACCTTATTCTCTCAGCCGGCAGCCATGCTGGGACATTGCAGCGCCTGTAAGGGACACAGAGAGAGACATTGGTCAATACAAGAAAGAGTGAACAGCGCCGCGCATCGCTCTTTCACTCACCGTTTAGTGCTTGGCTTCCCCAAGCAGCGCGACGCCATCTCCGACCCCTCCAACACCTAAGGGAGAAGAGACACGTTATGAAGGGGACAAGAGACAAGAAAAGGACAGTTCATTAAGACTCATCCAACCTATCGGTCGGGCTGGAGTTACAACAAGCCCAAGTCATTGGGCCCCCGTCAGTGAAGCAATTAGGCTGCATAGAGCCCACATCAATCGACGCACCCCTGCACCGAAGGGCAGGACGGAGAGCACACCACACAAGAAAACAAGGCCCAGTCTCCAGTCAAACAGATTCCAGGGAAGGGTTTGAGGTCGTAGGAGGTCCAAACAGGCTGAGTGGCGTCCCGGTGGATACCAGGTGAGCGTTACAACTGCAGGCGGTGCTGCCAATATATATATATATATATTTATATATATATATATATATATATATATATATATATATATATATATATATATATATATATATATATATATATATATATATGTATTGAATCTGTATGTTCCACAATGCATTTCTGCAAACTAGGACTCCATGAATAAAGGACTGAAAGTGTGGCGCAGTAGAAGAAAAAAGCTGACGACAAAGGAAGATTCGAGAAAGGTTGTCTGGCCCATTGTCAAGGGTTGGGCAGCCAAGAAACTGGTTATCTATTCGAGAAGATAAAATGAACGTGAGAAGCGAGACAAGCTTCTGTTGAGGTGTAATGGAAAAACACTAGAAGTGGCAGGTTTTATTCATTTAATAGTATTAAATGCGAAGAAAGGAGCTCAAACACAGTCTCCTGTCACATGGTCAAGATGTAAATAGACTATGGGCAAGTTACACCGAGATGAGAAGATAAGACCATGCTCACACTCCCTTCTATTCTCAGGCACAGTGATCCTTTGCAAGGCCAAGTTCAAAGACTAATTCGAATGGCAGACAGTAGGAGTGATGATGGATGATGGGCTAATTGAGTTGGGAGGCATGATCAAGTCCAACTCTCCAGCACCTGTGGTACCAGCTTGGGTGCTGCTAGCGAGTGGAATATTCCAGAAGGCTACAAGCGTGCCAACCAATCGTAGAGGGACACATAGTGAAGAGCCCTATAGTTTGAAAGCCAATGAAACGTGTATTTCAGGACGGTGAAGATGACTTGCACTAGGGGTGGGCATAGCTTAGAGACCCAATCACAATCCTATTCCCCATAGAAAGTATACCTAGATTTTCCCCTTAAGCCTATCACAACCCCAAGTAGGTTTTCTCATTTTGTCATGTAGTACGACATCAGTAATGATGAGTTTTTGCTATATAAGAACTTTTTTTAATGAAATGTTTGGAGTACTCTTACGAGAGAATACTTGTGCAGCGTCGGTTGATGCCCGTTGTACTACCTGTTTTAGACAATTGCAATTAAAACAAGGTAAGTTTTGCCAACTTCCTGAGTCGGTCTTTTATTGCAGTAAGAGTTAAATCTGCATCCCCATCCATCCCAGATAGCGCAACTTCGCTTAAAGGGCCTACGGGTTCACATATAAAAAAACAAGGTAGCAGCACCAATTACACCAAGGAAATTCTCCTGTACAAGTTTAGAGGTAGTCCCTTCCACCTATCCATCACTGTTCTGGCCCCATCCATTACTTTTTGTAATTACATCTCTATAAAGCATTTGGGGTTCGAGCGATACTTATCCCTAAGTACCGTGTATACTCCCCATGCCACTGGAACCCCCACCCATCCACATAACATTTAGTGCTATCAGTCAGTAGAAAGAGAACCGATTTCGTGGCATTAATTCTGAGCCTAGAGAAGTCCCCAAATACATGTATGTCCTGCATTATCGGGTTGAAATTGTGTTTGGGGTCTATGACAAAAAGCACCAAATCATCTGCATAAAGGGAAACCACCACTCTGGTTACACAGTTGGATCCGTCCTATGCAGATGACGCTCTCTGATCATCTGTGCCAATGGTTCTATTGCCAGTGCAAAGAGCAGCAGCGACAAAGGACATTCCTGCCGAGGGCCCCTCTCCTGCTTTATATCTGGGGTAAGTTGATTATTCACCCTAACCTTGGCCCAGGGAGCCATATTCAGCAGCGAGAATAGTGAGATAAATTGTTCCCCATCCCCATCCTATGTAATACTGAAAACAGGAAGGGCCACTCTACTGAGTTAAACGCTTTTGTGGCGTCCAAGAGTGCCACCACAATTGGTTTGTCTTGTGGCACCGCTGACATCAGCCCAAACATCCTACGTAGTCCATAGGAGGTGGAGCGTCCTGGTATGAACCTGGATTGATCTGCCTTCATGGCCCTGTGCTTCAGCGGTGGCAACCTGGATGCCAGTATTTTGACCAGGATCTTGTTATCCAGATTAATAAGGGAGATTGGCCGGTAGGAGGAGCAATCATCTGCTTCCTTATCTGGTTTGAGCAACACCACTACCACCGCATCCATTAGGGACTCCGGAAATCGTCCATCTATCAGGCTCTGATGGTACACCTTCAGTAGGTGGGGAGCCAGTTTCCCAGTGTAGTATTTATAGAACTCATTGAAATCCCCGGCCTAAATAATTTCCACTGTTGCCAACCCCTCTAGTTGGTGGTCAATCCACCATAGGGTCTCTGTCAAATCTTGATTTGGACCATAATAATTAACCAATGTGTACAGCTGGCCCTGTATGGTTGTCCGCACCACCAGGCCTCTTCCTTCCTGATCCTTGACCATAGCAATCAGGCGGAACCCACAGAGTTATTTAAAAGGACCCAACCTCTGGGGTATGAGGAGTAGGAAGAAAAGTAATGGTGACATGGTGTTAAATGCGTTTCGTAAGTGACCCGATCATTTTGTAGCCATGTCATTATTACAACCATGTATTGTTCCTTTTGCCTAGTCCATGGCACTGTGACACCCCATTGTCCGATAACATAAAGCAATTCTTTAACATCAACCCCTTTAACACCCCGCTGTTCCCCCACCAGCAACCCCAACCTGGCAGTTTCCCCCTCTCCCTCAGTGAAACCTCGAACATATGCTCCCGCATGGGGGACCACCAGGGCCAGTCCTCTGGGCACTCTAAAAACTGGATAGCGTCCCGTCTGCCATTACATACGAAACGTTTCCCACCTATAATGATAATTCCGTACTTGTGAACGTTTGCAGGAAATGTCTCCTCAATCATTATTTCCTCTGCAACATGGCGTCCTGGGCAGGGTCTCTAAAAATGCATTACCTTCCTCCGGGGTGTAGTGTCCGCCCATTGTGTTCCACCCTAAGTTTCGCTGGGAAGAGCATAGCGTATTTCATATCCCGCTCTCTGAGTCTCCTTTTGACATCGATAAAGGTCTTCCTGGAGGTCTGCACTTTATCCGAGAAGTCGGGGAAGAGCCGGATCTGTGCATCTTGATATGTCAGGGACCCTTTTTCTCTGGCTTTTCGCAAGGCTAGGTCTCTGTCCCGATAGTTCAATTATCTAGCAATCAGGGGTCGAGCTGGTGTTCCTGGTATGGGTTTCCACCTGCTAGGAATACAATGGGCTCTCTCCACTATAAACACAGCTGAGAATTTGTTGTCCCCCAGTACTTCCTTCAGCAGGCCTTCCACCATGGCCTCCATGTTGACCTGGTCTGCCGTCTCGGGTACCCCCCACAATCCGCAGGTTGTTACGCCGAGAGCGAGACTCAGGGTCATCTTGCTTATCTGTTAGCTCCTTTACTGCCGTTTTGATCGTCACTAGTTCTCTGTTAGCTGCGTTGGACTCATCCTCAACAGTGGATACTCAACCCTGCAGCTCATCCAGGCAATCGCCATGCTTATCCAAGTGCACCTGCATATGGTCTACCCCACTTGTCAAGGTGTCCATCTTGCCGTCTAACGACTGTATGCTTGCTTGCACTTGCCCAAGCATTGCATTGATATCATTGAGTGCTCCCCCTGGGTCTGGCGAAAGCCCAGAGACTTGAATACTATATTGCAGTGAATACAATGGTGCTTTACTACTACCTGTACTTATGCTGCCACTGGTGCTTATAAAAAAATGCAAGGTTACAACTTTTATGGAGGGGTTGACCCTTTATCATACAACAGCGCCCCCCTGCGCCTGTTTCAAAAGATGCATTGGGCTGAACCTCATTTCAGGGAATTTAAAAGCGCATCCCGTTTGTGAATTTGGGATGCTCTTTTAAATGCCAGATACACCCCCATATATGCGCAAAGGGGGCATAAGGGCATCTGAATGAGCTTGTTCGTTCAGATGCCCTTTTTGAATTGGGCTGCTCCTTTTTTTGGAGGCGATGCGCTAGAGCATCTCATCACTTGCGCCAAAAACGTTTTGAGAATCTGACTGAATGTGTGCAACCACTCTTCCATATACACTGTAGTCACAGGAAGGATGGTGCTTGGAGGAGGGAACAGGAAGAGATGGGGCAGATAGGAAACCCATACAGATGACGAGGATAGCACAAGACAATCACTACAAGCATGGTGTCTCACAACATTTTACAATAATTCAAAACAGGGCTTTTGATTGGACCAACAAGGTTTGGGACAGAGAGTTTCTGCAAAAATTACCTATTTTATTTTTTAACAACATTATAAAACCATTGTTCTCAATCAATTGAACATAAAAACACATATGCATAAGAAATTACACAAGACAAATAATTCACATTAGACAGGGAGTTCAAAACATGGGTACTGTATAAACCCTTCTTAACCTAGTTCGCCCCCAACACATAATACCTCAACACATGTCTGAGACACTACAGTGCTTTACTTCTCTCAGATACATCAAAAGTTCAATGGAGAGAAAGGGCCAAATATAAAATAGTAATTTGTCTTCTAGAGGAGGTCCCAATCATCTTGTTAGTTTTTTACTTCGTATGGACCTTCCCTTCACCCAGTTTCGACCAAACAACGTCCAAAACTACAATAGTGCTGGCACCTATCTTCCTCAGGACTAGACTGTCTTTCCAATAAAAAATCTTCAAGAGCCACCACCACAAGTTTATAGTTGATCTGTAACATAAAAAACTTGAATAGAAAACATTAAAAACCAAATCACTGCAGAACTGACTGCCCACAAAACCAATCAAGGTCCACATAATAGCTCCTATATATAGTAATTTGTGAGCAATTATCATACTCATTGCTCATAAGTGGGGGCCCAATCAGGTAGCTCTCCACCCTCTTAAAGGGTAACTGCAGTATATCATTCCTACAGATTAAAACAGGCAAGAGGAAGTAGAACAAAATCAGCCTCTTGAACTATTTATCTTCGTTGCATATATAATTGTCATAAGCATGAAAGAAACCACCAAACCTACCTCCCATGTGTTTCCAATCTTAAAATCTCCAAGCCACTCCCCGTTGTGTAACTGGAAGGGTTTAGTGTCTTCCTCGTATAAGCAGATAGCAAATGGCCCCTGAAAGAAGTCAAAAACTAGCTTCAAGAAAAGTGGTTAAAGCCCATTTTTTATGTCTTCTCATCCATATTATGACATCCCTGAGAGCATCTATTGACATAATAGTCTCTCAACATGGTAGACGCTGCATAACCAAAAATGCAGCATTTCCATGTATGAGGGATTTTAAATTAGCTCATTCAGAAGCGTAACAATATTTAAACCCTACCTTAGTGCAAAAAACTACAATCACCCTCTTACATAACACTTTATTATTGTCCCTGCCTGATACAAAATGTCCTAAAGCGAGATAGTCCAACGTTGCCTATACGCTAGACAAAGCTAACGAAAGGTGGAACCAAAAAGCTGCAAAATGCAGCGTGTTTAAAGCTGCCATTTGTTCTATGCGGCTACGGATGTATACAACACTTGTTGTATGCTATCCTGCCTCCCATGGTAGCTTGTGGGAGGCAGTGTTCGGCAATCTTCGTAGACACGCCCACCCGATGGCTACAGCCATACATACAGCCCGAAATGAAAATCTACTGTGATAGCCCGCCCTCCTACATCTCTGTTCAGGGATTGGCCAGAGCTACCAGGTGGGCGTTGTTGTGGGCGTTGTTTCAGGGCCTTCACTCTGTCATGGGAAGCCGAATATCATACTGTATGGTATAATATACGGCTTCCCATGTTTTTTATTTAATACTGTGCAAAGTCGGGGAGCCTAGCATTCGCTCAGTTGTACATTTGCGCACATGTTATTATTTTAAATGGTATAATCATAAGAAAGGTTGTACTGTTACAGTAGATGGGGCACTTAAACATTTTTTTATGGCATAATTAATCTATGGGGTGCTTAAACATTTTTTATGGCATAATTAACCTTTCTATATATTATTCCAACATCACATTACAGTCAAAATAAGAAAGGTTGTACTGTGACAGCAGATGGGGCGCTTAAACATTTTTATGGCATAATTAACCTTTCTATATTTGATTCCAACATCAAAACACGCGCTATCACTGCAGGAGCCTCTCTTAAGGATAAAGGGGGAGGTGGGGCTCAGTTAGTCACACAACTCTGTCATAATGCAGGGTGGGGCACGGTAGGGTCTTCCTTCAGCATGTGTTATTGGGAAGGGCAGTCACCAGTATTTTACGTAATTTTTGTTAAGCTCCCTGTTCACCCCCGGCTTGGTAAACTGTGCACACTATCACACACTGCTGCAAGTGACTGGTATGGGCTGCGCTATGTCATGGATACAACACCATTGGGTTAATGAGGCTCCAGCCCCCTACCTGAAATTTTGGGCTGTTTGTAGGGGATGAAATGCAGACTAGTGAGAGTCTGTGTAATTCCTTTCCTTTTTTCCTCAGCAGTGCTGTTCTTTGGCATGCATTCAGCCATCACACACTACAATGGGACATTTCCAACGGAAAGATCCCCTTCCCCTTACAACTACAACTATCAATTCTGTGTCTGCTTCCAAGACAGATCTATGTGATTACTGTGCCCCAATTACTATGACCCCCTAAATGTTGACTTTTATTTCAACCCCATTTTCCCCCCATATATATGCAGGGAGAGGCACCAGCAGTCCCCCTACATGTATTATGGTAATTCGCATCCCCTGTCTCCCTGGGGTTAACTCACAATGACACAAGTGGTCATCCTCTTTTACATTAAATCTGGTCCCTACCAATGTATCAGCAACAACTATCTCCTCCCTTGACACCCCATACCTTTTCATTGTGGGGGTACATGATATCATGGCCTGAACGCACCTATGGTAATTCTCATACCCTGTTTTTCTGGGGTTAACGCACACTGACACAGGTGGTCATCCTGTTCTATCTTTACTCTGGACCCAAATGATATAGAGGCACCACCTAGCTCTTCCCTGGATACCTCCATACCCTTTGATTGTGGGGGTGCAAAATATCATGACCTGAATGCACTTATGGTAATTTCGCATCCCCTGCCTCCCTGGGGGTAACTCACACTAACACAAGTGGTCATCCTGTTTTATGTATAATCTGGTCCCAACCAATGTAGATGCACCATCTAACCTCTCCCTGGACAGCCCCATACCTTTTGATTGTGGAGGTTACAAGATGTCATGGCATGCACCTATGGTAATTCGCATACCCTACCTCCCTGAGGTTAACTCACACACGCGCACGTGGTCATCCTGTTTTATGTTTAATCTGGTCCCAACCAATATAGATGCACCATCTAACCCCTCCCTGGACATCCCCATACCTTTTGATTGTGGGGGTGCAAGATATCATGGTCCGAGCACACCTATGATAATTCGCATCCTCTGCCTTCCTGTGGTTAATTTACACTGACACAAGTGGTCATCCTGTTTTGTGTTTAATCTGGTCCTAACCAATGTAGAGGCATCATCTAGCCCCTCCCTGAACACCCCATGCCTTTTGATTGTGGGGGGTGCAAGATATCATGGCCTGAACACACCTATGATAATTCGCATCCCCTACCTCCCTGGGGTTAACTCACACTGACGCAAGTGGTCATCCTGTTTTATGTTTAATCTGGTCCTAACCAATGTAGAGGCATCACCTAGCCCCTCCCGGAACACCCCCCTACCTTTTATTTGTGGGGGGTGCAAGATATCATGGCCTGAACACACCTATGGTAATTCGCATCCCCTACCTCCCTGGGGTTAACTCACAGTAGCGCACGTGGTCATCCTGTTTTATGTTTAATCTGGTCCCAATCAATGTAGATGCACCATCTAACCCCTCCCTGGAGACCCCCATGCCTTTTGATTGTGGGGGGTGCAAGATATCATGGCCTGAACACACCTATGATAATTTGCATCCCCTACCTCCCTCGGGTTAACTCACACTGGCGCAAGTGGTCCTCCTGTTTTATGTTTAATCTGGTCCTAACCAATGTAGAGGCATCACCTAGCCCCTCCCGGAACACCCCCATACCTTTTGATTGTGGGGGGAGCAAGATATCATGGCCTGAACACACCTATGGTAATTCGCATCCCCCACCTCCCTGGGGTTAACTCACAGTAGCGCACGTGGTCATCCTGTTTTATGTTTAATCTGGTCCCAATCAATGTAGATGCACCATATAACCCCTCCCTGGAGACCCCCATGCCTTTTGATTGTGGGGGGTGCAAGATATCATGGCCTGAACACACCTATGATAATTTGCATCCCCTACCTCCCTCGGGTTAACTCACACTGACGCAAGTGGTCATCCTGTTTTATGTTTAATCTGGTCACCAATGTAGAGGCACCATCTAACCCCTTCCGGAACACCCCCATACCTTTTGATTGTGGGGGGTGCAAGATATCATGGTCTGAACACACCTATGGTAATTCGCATCCCCTACCTCCCTGGGGTTAACTCACACTAGCGCATGTGGTCATCCTGTTTTATGTTTAATCTGGTCCCAACCAATGTAGAGGCACCATCTAACCCCTCCCTGGAGACCACCATGCCTTTTGATTGAGGGGGGTGCAAGATATCATGGCCTGAACACACCTATGGTAATTCGCATCCCCTACCTCCCTGGGGTTAACTCACGCTGATGCAAGTGGTCATCCTGTTTTATGTTTAATCTGTTCCCAATCAATGTAGATGCACCATCTAACCCCTCCCTGGACGCCCGGATACCTTTTGATAGTGGGGGTGCAAGATATCATGGCCCGAACACACCTATTGCAAATTTAATTCTATCGGCCGCTCCCCACAGGAAACCCTGTGATCTTCCGGCTAATGGCAGTTGATGCCCGACCGTTCGAAACTCTGGAGACAAACTAGTTTGGATCTTTTTCAACCATCCGCACCGCTACCACGTGAGCATATGGCTCTTTAGTAACGTGCATGCAATGGATGGGGTTGCAGAATAATTCTGAGTCCAAATAATGGAACCAACTCAGGAAGATGGCAAAGGTACTGTTTTATTAACAATTATCCAAAAGAGGGAGGTTGCAACGGACATCAACGGACGTTTGCTCAGGCTCTTGACGATTTTCTCATAAAAACATCTTTATATGCAAAGAATACGTCAGACGTGATGTCATACTGCATAGCAAATAATAGGAAACCTATCAAAGGCTGTGATAGGCTTAAGGGGAACAACTCAGAGGGTAATTCATAGAATTTCGCAGAAAAGTGTCGCAAGCGGCTGGCGCAGAGTGTCCGCGTGCGATTGACTGCGCCAGGCACGTGCGCTAAAACCGATTTCCGCGCACAGCGTATTCATGGATTTTAGGCTCCCAAACCAGCCGTGGCGCAGAGAATCGCAGCGACCCTGCAGCAGCGCCAGTAACGCCCCGAAGAACGCCCTTGCGCAAGGAAAAGCCATCAAAATCGCTAAATCATCGCAAAGGGCTGCGCTAACCCTGGACCAGTTCACCGGGCTGGCAAAAACGCGGGGAACGTGTATTTCAGGGGTGCGCGGGAAGTTCCACACGCGATTGGCCCAGTGCGAGCAAGGTATGTGTATTTCAGGGGTGCGCGGGAAGTTCCACACGCGATCGGGCCTGGGGGAGCGGGCTACGTGTATTACAGGGGTTCGCGTGAACTTTCTCACGCGATCGGGCCTGGGGGAGCGGGCTACGTGTATTTCAGGGGTTCGCGTGAAGTTTCTCACGCGATCGGGCCTGGGGGAGCGGGCTACGTGTATTACAGGGGTTCGCGTGAACTTTCTCACGCGATCGGGCCGGGGGAGCGGGCTACGTGTATTTCAGGTGTTCGCGTGAAGTCTCTCACGTGATTGGCCCCGTGCAAGCAGGGTACGTGTATTCCAGGGGTGCGCGGGAAGTTCCACACGCGATTGGCCCCGTGCAAGCAGGGTACGTGTATTCCAGGGGTGCGCGGGAAGTTCCACACGCGATTTCAGCAGGGTATGTGTATTCCAGGGGTGCGCGGGAAGTTCCACACGCGATTTCTGCAGGGTATGTGTATTTCAGGGGTTCTGGGGAGTACTACACGTGAATTGGCCGTGTGGGTCCTCCCAGGTGTATGCTCCCCAACCTCCACGGCCCCTGCAGGCAGCCCACACCACGGGGGACTACCCTGCACCCCTGCTCATGTCCCGCAGGCAGCCCATCCACCATGGGCATGCCCCCCAGCCAACCCACATGTCACCTTGCACTACTGATCAACAATGCATGTCTCCCACCACCCCCACCCCCCAGCAGTGCAGGGGCAACCTCCACCAGGCCCCCACTCATGTCTCCCACCACCCCCACCCCCCAGCCACCAGGGGCACCCTCCACCAGGCCCCCACTCATGTCTCCCACCACCCCCACCCCCCAGCCACCGGGGGCACCCTCCACCAGACCCACACTCATGTCTCCCACCACCCCCACCACCCAGCCACCAGGGGCACCCTCCACCAGGCCCCCACTCATGTCTCTCACCACCCCCACCACCCAGCCACCAGGGGCACCCTCCACCAGGCCCCCACTAATGTCTCCCACCACCCCCACCCCCCAGCCACCATGGGCAGCCCCCACCAGGCCCCCACTCATGTCCCCCTGCACCCCCACCCCCCAGCAGTGCAGGGGCACCCTCCACCAGGCCCCCACTCATGTCTCCCACCACCCCACCCCCAAGCAGTGCAGGGGCACCCTCCACCAGGCCCCCACACATGTCTCCCACCACCCCACCCCCAAGCAGTGCAGGGGCACCCTCCACCAGGCCCTCACTCATGTCTCCCACCACCCCACCCCCAAGCAGTGCAGGGGCACCCTCCACCAGGCCCCCACTCATGTCTCCCACCACCCCCACCCCCCAGCCACCAGGGGCATCCTCCACCAGGCCCCCACTCATGTCGACCACCACCCCCACCCCCCAGCCACCATGGGCAGCCCCCACCAGGCCCCCACTCATGTCCCCCTGCACCCCCACCCCCCAGCAGTGCAGGGGCACCCTCCACCAGGCCCCCACTCATGTCTCCCACCACCCCCACCCCCCAGCCACCAGGGGCAGCCTCCACCAGGCCCCCACCCATGTCCCCCTGCACCCCCACCCCCCAGCAGTGCATGGGCACCCTCCACCAGGCCCCCACTCATGTCTCCCACCACCCCCACCCCCCAGCCACCAGGGGCACCCTCCACCAGGCCCCCACTAATGTCTCCCACCACCCCCACCCCCCAGCCACCATGGGCAGCCCCCACCAGGCCCCCACTCATGTCCCCCTGCACCCCCACCCCCCAGCCACCAGGGGCACCCTCCACCATGCCCCCACTCATGTCTCCCACCACCATCCACCCCCCAGCCACCAGGGGCACCCTCCACCAGACCCCCACTCATGTCTCCCACCACCCCCACCACCCAGCCACCAGGGGCACCCTCCACCAGGCCCCCACTAATGTCTCCCACCACCCCCACCCCCCAGCCACCAGGGGCAGCCTCCACCAGGCCCCCACTCATGTCCCCCTGCACCCCCACCCCCCAGCAGTGCATGGGCACCCTCCACCAGGCCCCCACTCATGTCTCCCACCACCCCCACCCCCCAGCCACCAGGGGCACCCTCCACCAGGCCCCCACTAATGTCTCCCACCACCCCCACCCCCCAGCCACCATGGGCAGCCCCCACCAGGCCCCCACTCATGTCCCCCTGCACCCCCACCCCCCAGCCACCAGGGGCACCCTCCACCATGCCCCCACTCATGTCTCCCACCACCATCCACCCCCCAGCCACCAGGGGCACCCTCCACCAGACCCCCACTCATGTCTCCCACCACCCCCACCACCCAGCCACCAGGGGCACCCTCCACCAGGCCCCCACTAATGTCTCCCACCACCCCCACCCCCCAGCCACCAGGGGCAGCCTCCACCAGGCCCCCACTCATGTCCCCCTGCACCCCCACCCCCCAGCAGTGCATGGGCACCCTCCACCAGGCCCCCACTCATGTCTCCCACCACCCCCACCCCCCAGCCACCAGGGGCACCCTCCACCAGGCCCCCACTCATGTCTCCCACCACCCCCACCCCCCAGCCACCAGGGGCAGCCTCCACCAGGCCCCCAATCATGTCTCCCACCACCCCCCACCGCCCTGCCACCATGGGCAGCCCCCACCAGGTCCTCACAATCCCCAATCATGTGCGTAATGGTCAGCCTCCACAGCCAAAAAGCCCTACCAAGTAACCCATTCACCCACATGGAAATGGAAATCACATGTTACACCCCCAATGTTCATGAAGCTAATGAAGCCATGTCCGTCACACACAATGGTTGCAATTGAATGGGAAAACACACAACATGACATGCATGAAACCAATGAGATGATACCACACAGTGAAGTATGCAAACAAAATTGTATTGAAAAAAAATAAGAATGCTAAAGAAAGAAAACTAACTACAATGTGAATGAGAAAAAAGTAAGCTGCATGTCCGTATGAAAAAATGAAACTTGAAATCCAAATAGAAAAAAATTTTGTCCAAAGTCAAATGTAAAAAAATCTCCATGCAATAAAGAACTATGTACAAATATAACAAGGGTCCATGAGCCCAACTGAACAAAGGAAACCTACTAAAAAATCTACCTAAAAATCAACTATATACAAAAAGTGGAGCAGTGTCCGTCGACTCCAAATCATAATACGAAAGAAAGGAAACCTAAAACTAAAGAACTATATACAAAGGCGGCGGGCAAGTCCAGCGGCTCACTCTGTGGTGTCCCGGGCCAGGGCATCATCGAACTCCTGTTCGATGTCCCGGAGGCGGTCCAGTTCCATGGCCCCGAGGGTCCGCAGGGACGACGCTGTGTCCTCCTCCAACCCCCTGCGGATTGCCTCGAGGCACTCGGCCCGCCTCAGGGCCCTCCGCATGGAGTTCTCCGCCCTGACCATTGTGAGCCGCGCCTCTTCCGCCCGCCGCCGCTCCGCACCTATGGCGTGGCCCAACCGCTGCCACACGGAAGACACTCTCTGTCCTGGGTCCCCCTGCCCTCCGGCCGATGCCTGCCCCTCCGATGTCGAAAGCCCCGAGCCTTCATGGCTCCCACCATGTTGCTGCTGCTGCTGCTCTGCCTCTGCCCGTGCACTGCCTCCTGCTGCCTGCACATCCTCCGCGGGCTGGGGTGCACTTGTTGATGTGGCCACCCCTGCTGGACCACCGACTCCCGACTGTGGCAGGGATGCCTCCTCCACCAGCCTGGCCGCACCGTCAGAGGCAGCTCCACAGGGCACCCAGGTGACTGATGGGTGGGAAGATGGCACAGAGGATGACTGGCGCGTAGGGGGTCCAGTTGAGGAGGGGGTCGGAGCAAGCCCCATCAGACGGAGGAATCCGGCCTGGGTGACCTGTCCCAGCAGGCTGACGTGGTCAACGAGCCATTCGAGATGACGTGCAGTCTCTCCATGAAAAGACTGCAGGTCACCTCGCATGGCCCGTTGACGCAACGCCACACCAGCCAGGACAGGCTCAACCCGGACCTGGATAGCCACGTCCGCAGGCAGAGGAAGGCCAGTTGACGTCAGCTCATCCCCTGCCTGGAAACGGGTCTGGACGTAGGCATCCCTGCTGGTGCAAGATGATGCAGGGACAGGATCGGGGACAGGATTGCACACAGGCACCTCCGCGGCGGCCTGTGCTGCCTCCTGTCCCTGGTCCTGGACTGCACCACTAGCACCAGTGGGATCCCCACCTCCAGACCCCGTCTCTGGTGCTTGCACGGCCTCCTCCTCCACCAGACCCCCCACCAACCTGGATGACTCTGTGCCATCTTCCCCTGTTGGGCCCTGTGGGGTCCCAGCTGCCCCTTCTGCTGCCGAGGAGTCCAACTCCAACCTCCCCCTCTTGGACCTCCCCCCGGCAGCTGCGGCCTGGGACGCGGCACCGGACTCCTCACTCCCCGACGAGATGACAACACGGGAGGGGAGCCGGGCCTTGCGTCTCCGGCTGGCGGTCGGATCCCCGCCGCTGTGCTCCACAGCACCTTCTCCGCCCTCTTCATCAGTTGACGCTGCAGACAGGGAGAAACAAAACACAGGCATCAGGGCACTGTACAATGGACACATACACACATGACAGTTGCACATGAGTGGCATTGGCAAACCTCAGACATGTCATCACAATCCCCAACACACATGTCATTGCAACTCGCACACATGAGCCATACCACAGCCATATCGCAACTGCCACCACCATCCATACACATACAACAGCATGAGCAGCCAAAGGTGACCCAGACATCACATGCAACACAGGAAGTGCACCACACATGTACACACACCACCACACTTGCATGCATGTGTACACCTCGGCCAAGTGTTGCACTGTTCAGACGGGCATCCATGTCACATCTGCCAATCAGGCTTACACATACTGCAGTCACATGCATCCATGTTGCATCACTGTTGCACCCTTGTCAAATACACACACATGCACATGTACACAGTGCTCATACATGCAGCCCAATACAACATACATGCGTGACATCACGGACATGTCTACTTACATACACATACATACAAACATGTGTGCACGCACAACTGCATTTGCCATGCAAGCCTACACACACAAGCACCATCCATGTCTCACACATTACAGCCCTCGCATGTGTCAGCCCCACGGCCATGTACACCCCCACCCATACTCGACCCCATACAAACAGATGTGCAACCTGCACAATACCGAATAATCACCACACGCACTGCTCACAATCAGGATGCATGTACACTCACCGCTCGACTCCAGACGGGTCTGCTTCTCCAGGACCTGGACGTGGAGCGCTGGGGATATGCGTTCCAGGACCCCCATCTGTTCTTCCGACAAGTGGCCCCGGTGCCCCTTGGCATCCGCTGCCTTCAAGAGGCGCCGGGCCTTGTTCAGGGTCCTGGACCTGAAGTCCTCCCAGCGCTTCCTGACATGTTGTAAGTCCCGGACTGCCACCCCCTCCGCGTTGATGGCAGTCACGATGTCAGTCCAGATCCGAGTCCGTCCTTCCTTGTCGGCGCGGGAACTTCCGAAGAGGGCATCATACTGCCCCAGGACTTGCTCCACCAGGACACCAACTTCGGTGGCACTGAAGCTGGTGCCCCTCTGCCTCTCTGGCTGGGGGTTGTCAGTGGTCACAGATGGTGTTTGCCCCGACATGACAACCCCAGAGGCAGGAGTGGGTGGGCAACTGGGTCCTGGGGCTGGGCTGTGGAGCGATGGAATTCCAGTCGGGAGTCTTCGGTACCAGCAGGGGTGGTCACAGCAACAGCACCCCTGGCTGATGTGCAGGCAGCAAATGGCAGTGCACGTGGGCAGCAGGCAGTCAGGCAGCAGCAGATGGTAGGTGGGAGCGTGCTCGGGGCTCTGGGGGGCAGTAGTTCGGCCTTCTGGGCAGGAGCGTGGTCTTCCGTGTGCTTACGCGTGGCCAGCTTGGTACGGAGTGATTTGGCACGTGAAAATCCTGCACGTCAGCGTGAAAATCGAGGAAAGGCCCTTAGCGCGTAAGCGCGTCAGCACGCATACGCGATTCTATTGGACCAAAGGCCCTCAGCGCGTAAGCGCGTCTGTGACGTGACCCGCACGGGTGTTTCCCACACAGCACGTGATGACAGAGCACACGTGGAAAGACTGCACGTCAGAGTCTCATCGCGTGTGATTGGTGGAAATGGCCCTACACGCAGAAGTGACAAAGCGTGTAATTGGAGGAAATGTCCCTACACGCAGAAGTGACAAAGCGTGTAATTGGAGGAAATGTCCCTACACGCAGAAGTGACAAAGCGTGTAATTGGAGGAAATGTCCCTACACGCAGAAGTGACAAAGCGTGTAATTGGTGGAAATGGCCCTAGCGTGTACACGCCGCGTAAGTGACGCTGGACGTGTGGGCCTGTATAAAAGGTACGCGTAGAACACCACTTCCTTGTACGTGCTTTTCGTGGAGAGCGAGTGGGTGAATTCTGTACTTCTTGTCGTTTCACACGCGATTTACTTCACGGCGTTTCAAGTTCGTATTCCCTGTTACCTCTGACAGCTTTTTCTCTTCTTTCGCTTTTACTGGTTTACCTGGGCCTGTTCCCTCAAACAGTGTTCCCTTCTACTGTTGTCCTGTCTCCTCAGACAGCGTACAAATCTTCTTTTGGCGGGGGTGTTGCCAACCAAACGTGCTCCTTTTACACGCTCGTTTACCAGGCAGATGGTGAGTCACGCACGTATCTAACATCTGTGCTTGCCCCGTGTGTAGCCTACCCCTTCAGAGGTCATTCTAGGCTGCGTGTGACACGCATACGTTCATTCTTGTGTTTCTGGGTGCCACAGCGTAGTGCAGGTTTTTCTTTCTGCACACGTGGTCTAGGAGGGGTTGCGTGCACGTCATCTCCCTTTTTTGGGCCTCCTGTGCGTTGCGTGACCCGTCATCTTTCCCCAGGGGTTACATTCAGCCTTGCTAGAGCACTAGGGTACAATTACCATCTGGTACCCAACCCCTTTGAGCCCCAATTGCCCAGGACAATAGTCTACATCCACTCCCATACGCACATTAACATCAGTGCCATGGCTGGGAGGCGAGGATTCCGTAAGGGTGGCAAAGGTGGAAGAGCCACAAGTGGTGGCCGTGGTGGATCCGGTAGGGGACGTGGTCGTAACTTGCAGGGTGAGCCTGTCCCCCCATGTGTGGAGGACCAGTCACGGGCACCCATAATCCCCCCACCTCCCCCCCTCCCATTGAGGCTGATGTGGCTGACACCATCCATGCTCAGCCCTTGTTGGACCAGCCCATTGTGGCACCAGACCTGGCTGACTCCATGGCTGACTTCCAGGTCAGCAGGGCTACGACACGTGCGCTGGTGCACGTTGATGCCATCATGCCACGTGGATCTGGGGCAGCAAGGTCATCTGCTGCACCAAGGAGGCAGGGCGGAGAGGCTGCAGGGGCAGCTGCGGCTCCATCCACCCCAGCCCTCACACACCCAGCCAGGACAGTGTCGGTCCTAGTCCATGCTGCTGACATTCCCCCTGACACCATCACACTAGAGCCAATGCCTGCACCAACTCCCATGCTGAGTGTGCAATCCCACACTCCTGATACAGAGTCCACCAGGGCTCCTGCCCCTAGTGTCCAGAGCGGCGCAGGACACTCAGGATCACCACCACCTTCCAAGCGGAAGAGGAAGAGTGCTCGTCCGGCACAAGCTGATGCCCCAGACACGGCTACACAGTCCGGCCCGTCCAGGAAGCCCAGCTTCACGGATGACGAACTGAATGCACTTGTCGAGTATGTGTCCGGACATGACAACGAGATGGTCATTGTTGCAGGATCCAAGACCACACCTGCACAACGCCAGGCACACTGGCAGACCGTTGCGGACATCGTAAGTGCCCTTGGAATTGTGAGGCGCACAGCCAATGATTGCTATAAGCGCTGGAATGACCTAAAGCGCAGGGCAAAGAGTAAGCTGGCCTCAAGTCATGCCGCAACTCTAGTGACTGGAGGTGGGTCTCCAGTAGTAGACATGGAACTCACTCCACATGAGTCAGTCGCTGGGACCTACGTCACGGAGGAACAGATCCAAGGCGTGGGAGATCTGGCTGATTACGAGGCATTGTCCGGTGAGTGCACATGCATGTGTGTGTCATCCATGTGCATGGTGTGTGTGTGAGGGCTTCTGTTTGTTTGCCAGGTGAGAGTGTGTGCGCCTGAGTCGTATGGGTCAGCCATGTGCTTCATGCAATCCTTCTTGCGTAGCTGCATTTGGCCATAGCAGTATCCCTTCTGCCAACAGTAGACATCTAGCCCAACTGCACGCCAGTTGCCCTTGAAGTGTCACCTTACCACAACATATTTGCTTATTTTTCACTGTTCATTCAGTCAGTTTGTTTGCATTCCACCACTTTCACTAGGCATGTCGCTGTCCACTAGTCACATGTCTGACATGGGTATGGTAAAGTGGAGTGACTTTGTTACCTGGATATCATTTGTACACACATGTACCTGTGCAATTGGACCATTTCAGACTGGCAGCTCCAGGTGAAAAATCTGACCTGTTAGAATTAGAAAAGCAATTACATGCGGGAACTGGACTGAATGAATAGGTGCTGCCCACCTCTCCATCTTCACTCAATAGCAATGGTACATGGCATCTGTGTGATGGCATGTGTGTTTCACCTGGCAATCACAGGCCAATGTGTGATGCCACTGCCAGACAGCATGCAGAAAATGTGTTCATCTTCCATCTTGGTGTCATCAGTGTGTGCCATTTGCCTGCACTTCATACGCAGTGAGGGTGCATGCATGGGAGGGTTTTAGTCATGTGGGACATGTGTCAATCAAGTACTGGTTCTCTTGCTTCTCAGCCCTCATTGTGTGCCATGGTGCTAATGCCTGTTTCCATTTCTTTGTTTTCATGTCTTTGCAGGGGAAGACGCACCCGATACTGCTGGGGTTGTGGAGATGGTGCAGACCCAGGAGGGGTCCGAGGGCCGACCAACCACCAGTGAGGGACGTGGTGTGGTGGTGGGGGAGAACCCACAAGTGCTGCAGGTCGTGCTCTCAAGGGGTGTCTCTGGCTGCACCTCCCCCGAGCTATACTCAGGTGTTGATTCGGATGAGACCTACGTGCCGTCGCAGGTGAGTGTTCCAGGGAGGGATTCTGTTCTGTCTCACCCACCTGCACCAGGGTCAGGACCCTCCATGGGGATGTCAGTGTTGGCAGCTACGCCTTCGGTGGTTACGGATGCAGGGTCACACTCCGCGACATCTGATCCTGTTCCTGGGCCAGCAGATCAGAGGGGGAATGCAGTCCTGCAGCCTCAGGCAGTGCCGGCACAGCAAGGCGCAGTTCGCCTTGCCCCAGACAGGTGTGGTGCCCGCCGACATGGTGGCCGTACGCCACCCGGCAATACCGCATGGGAGCAATCCATTTACGGTATGGCAACCCAACAGGCTGCATCATCCGAGATGATGGCTCAGGCCATGGATAGGGTGGCCACTTCCATTGTCCCCCCAGAAAGGCTGATGGAGCGACTAGAGCAGGCAACCGACTCCATCTGCCAGTCACACAGGGAGGACATGTTGGGGTCCAACAGGGACAGGCGGGCGGCACTGGCGACTCTGCAGGAGGCCATCTCCATTGAGTCCCAGGGCCACAGGGAAGCCCTGAGGCAGGAGCTCCTTCACCTCAGGACGACTCTTGTTGAGCTTGAGGCTTCAACACACCAAAGGACAGAACAGCAGCTGGAGCGTCTCACCCGTACGCTCTCAGCTGAGATGCAGGCAACGAGGGCGGAGGTCCGGGCATCCCGTGAGTTGTTGCATGGGGATCTCCGCACACTCATCCTCCAGAACCAGACCTACCACACCCGCATGCTTGCAGCCATGGAGGAGCAGACTAGGGCCTTGCGTGGGCTGCCTCCCATAGTGCAACCACCTCCGGATGCAGCTGCACAGGGTGATAATAGCGACAGCAGTGATACTCCCACAATAGGGTAGCCGTGTGGGCCATGAGCCCATGGAGGTGTTTTATCTTCCCAGGATCCACGCAGGTGGGTTCTGGTGTGCATCCTGTCCTCGGACCTCCTGGGTGGCCTCCCCAACCCCCCCCGGGCCCATCAATGGCCATTTTTGATTGTTTCTTATTTTTATTTTTATTTTGATTTCTTTTATTCCCAATTTTTTTGGGACGATCTGTTGGCTTCCGTGGTTCCTGTGGGCATACGCTGCACTGTGGCTGGGCACATGCAGGCTTGTAATGTATTTGGTTCAGATGCTTGGGTTTGAGTCACACACACCCCTCCTGCTTCCCGTTTCCATGGGCTTGCAAAGGGTGTGCCCAAGTGACAGTGAATTACACAGTGACGTTGGACTCCCATGAGCTGTGTGGCCAGTCTGTAGTCAATACTGTGTATACATTCATAGTGCATAATGCTGTTGTGTTGTACACTGCATGTTGCATTGATGTGTAACTCTTCTTCTGTGTCTACCTCCCAATTTGCAGGTCCCTTCCTCATGTCCACACAAGGACCTCTAGTCTGGAGATGGGGACCATGTTGGCAGCAGTGCACCTACAACTCTACATGGCGACAACACTGCACAGTTGGTAGTGGTGGGAGTGCAGGCATTTCCAGGTGGTGAGACTACTAATATGTAACATTTGTGATGTCATGTTAATGGTACTACGTGCTCAAGTATGTTGTTGGTCCGGCATTGCTGTGAGCATTTCAGGTGTTGCAGGTTTCTAATAGTGCCACTGTACATAGTGAGACTGATGTCATGTTGTGGGGATTACTTTGTTTACCTGCAATTAGCATGACATGGCACGGTGTGTCGTGTGGCGGTGCTGGGGTTGGGTTGGCTGACATGGCACTGTCCTCTTGTTGCATTTTGCAAGTGGGTATTCATTTTAGCTGCTTCAATGTGTAACTTCACAAAACTGCATTGGTGGTGTCTGTGTGGGTAGGGATGCACACATTGTGACACTTCCAGGTGAACAATCTCAGGCTGACATGGTATTCCCGGTTCATTCTCCAGACATTCAGGATCAGTGTCAGGTTGAGTCATCATTGATTGTCAGATGGAATGTGCCAGGGCAGTGTGCACACCACAGGGGTGTGATTTCTATGTGAAGTAATTAGCCACTAGCTGTGTACGGGCTGCCTCCCCCCGTGCCCTTTCCCCTCCCATGCGCAGCGGCTGTGCATGTGGTTGGGGATGTGGGGCCACTACCATGTCCACGGCCAGGCCCCGGCGTGTTGCAACGTTGTGCAGGACACATGCTGCCACTATGATCCTGCACACTACTGGGGGAGCGTATAACAGCTGCCCACCAGAACGGTCAAGGGAGAGAAAGCGTGACTTCAGCACTCCGAATGTGCGCTCCACTATGCCCCTGGTTGTAATGTGGGCTGTGTTATATCTTACCTGGGGTGGCGTGGTGGGGTTCCGAATTGGCGTCATCATGTGGGGGCTGAGAGGATAGGCACTGTCCCCTGTGGAGGTGGTGATTGGTATCATTGGTGGGGTTGTGACCTTGCTCAGTATCCAACATGCATGCATGTGCAGTGGCATACATACTCACCAAGCAGCCATGTATCGCCATGCCGCCCAGCTTCTAGGTCCCGGCTTAGGGTGGACATTCGGTAAATGAAGCTGTCGTGGGTGGAGCCGGGATAGTTGGCATATACTGAGGTGATGATTCCCTTGGCATTACATGCTACCTGCACGTTGATGGAATGCCAGTGCTTGCGGTTCCTATAGATGTGCTCAGATGCCCTGGGGGGACGTAGAGCCACATGGGTGCAGTCGATGGCACCTAGCACTTTGGGGAATCGTGCCACAGCGTAAAAATCCAGGGCGGCAGCATGCCTTTCTGCAGGTGTTCTGGGCAGGTATATGTGCCTGCGGACTGATGGGCGTGCAGTGATGATGTTCAAGACCTGGTGTAGGCAGCGTGACTGGGTGGCCTGTGACACCCCACCCACTATGGCACTTGTCCGCTGAAATGATCCAGTGGCTAAGAAGTGCAGTACACTGAGGACCTTCTCCAGGGGGCTGAGTGCTTGGGAGCACAGGGTGGGTGATGTGAGGTCATCCTCCCACTCACTCACCAGGTCCAGTATGATGTGTGGTGGAAACCTGTACCTCCCATACACCTGGTCATCAGGCATCCCGAAAAGGCTGGTTCTGGGTGTGAATATTCTGGCCCTGACTATCCTCCTCCTCCTCCTTTGGTAGCCCACTGCCACTGCTGCTAGGAACGGTATGTTCATCCTGCCGTCTGAGCTTGTTATTGTTAAAGTCCGCAAATTTATGCTTTGCGCGTGTTCTAGGCGAGCGTGTGACCCGCGCACCCCTGGAATCCAGTTCCCAGTCCAATAGCGTGTGGAAATGACACTCTGACGTGCAGTATCTCCACGTGTGCCCCGTCATCACGTGCTGAGTGGGGAACACCCGTGCGGGTCACGTCACAGACGCGCTTACGCGCTGAGGGACTCTGGTCCAATAGAATCGCGTATGCGTGCTGACGCGCTTACGCGCTAAGGGCCTTTCCTCGGATTTCACGCTGACGTGCAGGATTTTCACGTGCCACATCACTCCGTATCAAGCTGGCCACGCGAAAACACACGGAAGACCACGCTCCTGCCCAGAAGGCCGAGTTACTGCCCCCCGGTGCCCCGAGCAGCCTCCCACGTGCCATCTGCTGCTGCCTGCCTGCCTGCTGCCACCGTGCCCTGCCATTTGGTGCCTGCACATCAGCCATCTGCAGGGGTCCAGTTGCTGTGTCCACCCCTGCTGGAACTGAAGACTCCCGACTGGGATTACATCGCTCCACAGCCCAGCCCCAGGACCCAGTTGCCCACCCACACCTGCCTCTGGGGTTGCCATGTCGGGCACTTCCACATCTGGCACCAGTGGCAACCCCAGGCCAGAGGGGCAGAGGGGCACCAGCTTCACTGTCACCGAAGTTGGTGTCCTGGTGGAGCATGTCCTGGGGCAGTATGATGCCCTCTTTGGATCGTCCCGCGCCAGCAAGGAAGGACGGCAGAGGATCTGGGCCGACTGTGTGGTTGCCATCAACGCGGAGGGGGTGGCAACCCGCGACGTCCTGAAGATCAAGAAGCGCTGGGAGGACTTGAGGTCCAGGACCCTTGTGAAGGCCCGGCGCCTCGTGGAGGGGGGCCGGGGCCGCATGAGTTCCATCCAGATGAGGGTCCTGGAACGCGTACGCCCAGCGCTCCACGCCCAGATCCTTGAGAGGGAGGCCCGTCTGGAGTTGAGCGGTAAGTGTCCATGCATTACTGTGTGAGACAGGGCATGTTGCGGTGTGCTGGTTCTATGATACTTGCCTGTATGTGTGCCATAGGCCATGTATGCATGTATGTGTGCAGGGACATCATGGTAATGCATGTGCGACCAGTGATGTGTGATGCACATGGTTGTTGCATGTGTTGAAATGCCGCATGGGGAGCCCTATGCAGATTTTGAACATGAGAGCATGCCAGTCTCTGTACCTGGACATGGGTGGGGGTGAGGGATGGGTGCTGATGCCAGGTACATATATGGTAGCCATGTCTGTGTGCCTGACCTGCGTGTCTGTGACTTGTGCATGCCATGGATGCATGACACATGTGTGTGACAATGCACAGATTCAGTAAAGCAGCCAAATTACCCTTGTATCCGCTGTGTTTGGTGTGTTTGGGGCCAGATGGATGTGACTGAGATGAAGTGTGTGCATGTGATGGGCATGAGCCATGATGCATGTGAGTTACATATCATTGAATGTTTCAAGAGTCCATTGGACATGCATGGAAATGTCCATGGCATGCACCATGCCTGTTACTGTGTGTGTTTTGCCTGGACTGACCCATGTGTTGTGGAGGGACATGATGGAAGTGTACTTTGACTGTGGTGCTCATCTGCTATTGCTTCCTGTCTAGGGGACCATTGTACAGTGCCCTGATGCTTGTGTTCTTTGTCTCCCTCTACGCAGCGGCTAGTGAAGAAGAGGGCGGAGACGGCGCTGTGGAGCAAGGCGGCGGGGATGCTCCCACGGCTGCAGCGGAAGGGGTGGGTGAGCCCCCACAGGGGCCTGCTACGGTGGGAGACGGTGAGGAGCCATCCAGGTTGGTGGTTTGCACAGAGGAGGAGGAGGCCGCCACTGGGGCACACATGGGGCCTGGTGGGGGCATCCCTGCTGGTGCAAGTGGTGCAGTCCAGGGCCAGGGGCAGGAGGCAGCACAGGTCACCGTGGAGGGGCCTGTGCATGTCGCTGTCCCTGACCCTGTGAGTGCACCACCATGCACCAGCAGGGATGCCCCGTCCCAGGCCTGTCCGCAGGTAGAGGGGATGTCCATGTCACCTGACTCCCCTCCACCTGCGGACGTGGGAACCCCTGGCCGTGCGGAGAAGGTCCTGATTGGGGTCGCGATGCGCACGGCTGTGATTCGTGATGCCGTGCGTGCTTCCCGGGAGGAGCACGCACGTCATCACGAAGTGCACCGTGCCGACGTGGCCCAATTGGGATCGGCCATGTTCGGGGGTTTCCTGCATGTGTTGGCCAATGTGGCGGCCCTCTCCTCCTCTGTGCAGCTATCCACCAGTCGTTCTCCTTGCCGTCTTCCAGCCCAGATGCCACCAGGGCCCCCTGTGGACCTGCCCCGACCAATGCAGCCAGCTCAGTGGGGATCCCATCCCTGCCACAGTCGGGAGTCAGAGATCCAGCAGGGGTGGACACCAGAGCAACTGGACCCCAGCAGATGGAGGATGTGACGGCATCATCGGGCAGGGCACGTGCACGACGGCGTCAGTGGTTTCCATCAGCCTGGATGCCGTCGTGCTGGCACAGACAGTTGCGTCGGAGGCAGCAGCAGGCTCAACGTGGGAGGCATCATGGCTCGGGGCCATCAACATCAGGGGTGCAGGCATCGGCCGGAGGGCAGGAGAACCCTGGAATGGGAGTGGCTTCCGTGTGGGAGCGGTTGTGCCAGCGGATAGGTGCGGAGCGGCAGCGGGCAGAGGAGGAACGGCTCACGATGGTCAGGGCGGAGGACTCCATGCGGAGGGCGCTGAGGCGGGCTGAGTGCCTCGAGGGTCTTCGCAGGGAGTTTGAGCTTGACACTGCGTTATCCCTGCGGGACCTCGGGGCCAGGGAACATGCCCGCCTCCAAGCCATTGACCAGGAGTTCGATGATGCCCTGGCCCATGACAACCAGTGAGCCGTCCGAATAGCCCGCTGCCTTTGTATATAGTTGTATAGTTAGGGTTAGGTTTCCTTTGTTTTTTTGATTTTTTTTTGGTTGCGATTGGACAATGCACCACTTTTTTGTATATAGTTCAGTTTTTAGTTAGTAGTCATAGTTAGGTTTAATTTGGTTGGGCTCATGGACCCAGGATGATCTTCTTCATGGTTCTTCATTGGCTTATTTTAATTTTTCAGATTATTTTCTTGGACATTCATCTTGTTTTGTTTGATTTGCTTTGTGTTTTTTCTTATTTCATTTCCATTCTACTTGCTGTTCAATACATATTATTTTTTTATTCTTCAATGTGTCGTATCATCTCATTGCTTTCAGGCATGTCATGTTGGGTGTTTTGTCATTCACTTGCAGCCATTGTGTGTGACAGACATGTGTTCAATTGCATTATTTAAATTGGGGGTGTAACATGTAATTGCCTTTGATATGTGGGTGGGTGTGATAGTTGGTTGGGCCTTTTGGCAGGGGAGGATGGGCATTACGGACATGATTGGGGAATGTTGGGACCCAGGTGCAGGGGGGCATGGATTGGACATGGGTGGGGGCCTGCTGGCAGGTGCCCCACAGTGCTGGGGGGGTGGGGGTGGTGGGAGACATGAGTGGGGGCCTGGTGGAGGGTGACCCTGGTGGCTGGGGGGTGGGGGTGGTGGGAGACATGAGTGGGGGCCTGGTGGAGGGTGACCCTGCACTGCTGGGGGGTGGGGGTGGTGGGAGACATGAGTGGGGGCCTGGTGGAGGGTGACCCTGCACTGCTGGGGTGTGGGGGTGGTGGGAGACATGAGTGGGGGCCTGGTGGAGGGTGCCCCTGGTGGCTGGGGGTGGTGGGTGACATGAGTGGGGGCCTGGTGGAGGGTGACCCTGCACTGCTGGGGGGTGGGGGTGGTGGGAGACATGAGTGGGGGCCTGGTGGAGGGTGACCCTGCACTGCTGGGCTGTGGGGGTGGTGGGAGACATGAGTGGGGGCCTGGTGGAGGGTGACCCTGCACTGCTGGGGGGTGGGGGTGGTGGGAGACATGAGTGGGGGCCTGGTGGAGGGTGACCCTGCACTGCTGGGGTGTGGGGGTGATGGGAGACATGAGTGGGGGCCTGGTGGAGGGTGCCCCTGGTGGCTGGGGGGTGGGGGTGGTGGGAGACATGAGTGGGGGCCTGGTGGAGGGTGACCCTGGTGGCTGGGGGGTGGAGGTGGTGGGAGACATGAGTGGGGGCCTGGTGGAGGGTGACCCTGCACTGCTGGGGTGTGGGGGTGGTGGGTGACATGAGTGGGGGCCTGGTGGAGGGTGACCCTGCACTGCTGGGGTGTGGGGGTGGTGGGAGACATGAGTGGGGGCCTGGTGGAGGGTGCCCCTGGTGGCTGGGGGTGGTGGGTGACATGAGTGGGGGCCTGGTGGAGGGTGACTCTGCACTGCTGGGGTGTGGGGGTGGTGGGAGACATGAGTGGGGGCCTGGTGGAGGGTGACCCTGCACTGCTGGGGGGTGGTGGGAGACATGAGTGGGGGCCTGGTGGAGGGTGACCCTGCACTGCTGGGGTGTGGGGGTGATGGGAGACATGAGTGGGGGCCTGGTGGAGGGTGCCCCTGGTGGCTGGGGGGTGGGGGTGGTGGGAGACATGAGTGGGGGGCTGGTGGAGGGTGACCCTGCACTGCTGGGGCGTGGGGGTGGTGGGTGACATGAGTGGGGGCCTGGTGGAGGGTGACCCTGCACTGCTGGGGTGTGGGGGTGGTGGGAGACATGAGTGGGGGCCTGGTGGAGGGTGCCCCTGGTGGCTGGGGGTGGTGGGTGACATGAGTGGGGGCCTGGTGGAGGGTGACCCTGCACTGCTGGGGTGTGGGGGTGGTGGGAGACATGAGTGGGGGCCTGGTGGAGGGTGACCCTGCACTGCTGGGGGGTGGGGGTGGTGGGAGACATGAGTGGGGGCCTGGTGGAGGGTGACCCTGCACTGCTGGGGTGTGGGGGTGATGGGAGACATGAGTGGGGGCCTGGTGGAGGGTGCCCCTGGTGGCTGGGGGGTGGGGGTGGTGGGTGACATGAGTGGGGGCCTGGTGGAGGGTGACCCTGGTGGCTGGGGGGTGGGGGTGGTGGGAGACATGAGTTGGACATGGGTGGGGGCCTGCTGGCAGGTGCCCCACAGTGCTGGGGGGTGGGGGTGGTGGGGGACATGAGTTGGACATGGGTGGGGGCCTGCTGGCAGGTGCCCCACAGTGCTGGGGGGTGGCGGTGCAAGGGGACATGAGTTGGTGTTCATTAGTTCAAGGAGACATGTGCCTTTGCTGGGGGGCATGCCCATGGTGGGTGGGCTGCCTGCGGAACATGACCAGGGATGCAGGGTAGTCCCCTGTGGTGTGGGCTGCCTGCAGGGGCCGTGGAGGGTGTACAGGGTACACCTGGGAGGACCCACACTGTCAAATCACATGTGGAACTTCCCGCGCACCCCTGATATACACGCGCCCAGGCTATTCGCGTGTGGAACTTCCCGCGCACCCCTGAAATACATGCGCCCAGGCTATTCGCGTGTGGAACTTCCCGCGCACCCCTGAAATACACGCGCCCAGGCTATTCGCGTGTGGAACTTCCCGCGCACCCCTGAAATACACGCGCCCAGGCTATTCGCGTGTGGAACTTCCCGCGCACCCCTGAAATACACGCGCCCAGGCTATTCGCGTGTGGAACTTCCCACGCACCCCTGGAATACACGCGCCCCCAGGCTATTCGCGTGTGGAACTTCCCGCGCACCCCTGAAATACACGCGCCCAGGCTATTCGCGTGTGGAACTTCCCGCGCACCCCTGAAATACACGCGCCCAGGCTATTCGCGTGTGGAAATTCCCGCGCACCCCTGAAATACACGTACCCTGCTGTAATTGCGTGTGGGACTTCCTGCGCACCCCTGAAATACACGCGCCCAGGCTATTCGCGTGTGGAAATTCCGGCGCACCCCTGAAATACATGTACCCTGCTGTAATCGCGTGTGGGACTTCCCGCGCACCCCTGAAATACACGCGCCCAGGCTATTCGCGTGTGGAACTTCCCGCGCACCCCTGAAATACACGCGCCCAGGCTATTCGCGTGTGGAACTTCCCGCGCACCCCTGAAATACACGCGCCCAGGCTATTCGCGTGTGGAAATTCCCGCGCACCCCTGAAATACACGTACCCTGCTGTAATTGCGTGTGGGACTTCCTGCGCACCCCTGAAATACACGCGCCCAGGCTATTCGCGTGTGGAACTTCCCGCGCACCCCTAAAATACACGCGCACAGGCTATTCGCGTGTGGAACTTCCCGCGCACCCCTGAAATACACGCGCCCAGGCTATTCGCGTGTGGAAATTCCCGCGCACCCCTGAAATACACGCGCCCAGGCTATTCGCGTGTGGAACTTCACGCGCACCCCTGGAATACACGCGCCCCCAGGCTATTCGCGTGTGGAACTTCCCGTGCACCCCTGGAATACACGTAGCCCGCTCCCCCAGGCCCGATCGCGTGAGGAACTTCACGCGAACCCCTGTAATACACGTAGCCCGCTACCCCAGGCCCGATCGCGTGAGGAACTTAACGCGAACCCCTGTAATACACGTAGCCCGCTCCCCCAGGCCCGATCGCGTGTGAAACTTCACGCGAACCCCTGATATACACGTAGCACGCTCCCCCAGGCCCGATCGCGTGAGGAACTTCACGCAAACCCCTGTAATACACGTAGCCCGCTCCCCCAGACCCGATCGCGTGTGAAACTTCACGCGAACCCCTGAAATACACGTAGCCCGCTCCCCCAGGCCCGATCGCGTGAATAACTTCACGCGAACCCCTGTGATGCACGTACCCTGCTGAAATCGCATGTTAGACTTCCCGCGCACCCCGGTATACACGCACACATATTTTTTGTCAGCGGGTGTCCGTGTTTGTGGGTACCCCTTTGCACGTCATTTTTCCTGGAGGCCCACAGTATGGGACATTCATCATGGCAGTATATAGGTGCTATTTGTTGGCGCACCTTTTGGCGCACATTTCTTACAGCCGCAGAGACGCTACCGCCTGCTTTCTTGTGGCGGTCGTGTTTGTGCCTGTGCGCTGGTTTGAGCGTGCGCTTTTTTGCCCTATTCTATTCCATGAATACGTGTTGTAGGCGAGCGTGTGGGCGTTTGCGCACTTGTGCCCTGTACTTCCCCCGTGACGCCCACGTTTTGGCAAGTTGTTCCCCATTCCGAGTGTTACGCCCGTGTTCCGCCTACTTTTGTTGCGTGCGCCGCGCTATGTGCGAATTTCGCTGTGGCCTGTGCGATTTTCGCTGTGACCTGGTGCACGCTGTTAGATGGCCTGTGCGCCAACGTGCGCCGCGCACTTTTTTATCGCACATCCGCTGGTTTTCTCGCGCACGGCCTTCCATGAATCGACATGCGCTGCTTTTCGTGCTATTCCACTGCGATTCGCACGTTTTTGCCCACTTGCGCCGCGCTAATTATTCCATGAATCGGCCTGTAAGTATACATTGCATAGGGACTAGGATTGTGATTTGCTGCCCACTGTCAGATGGACAACTTGTGCCTACCTCTTAAAACTTGTAAAGTACACAGTTTATCATTGGTCTTCAAACTATAAGGCCCTTCACTATATGGCCCTCTACAATTGGTTGACACGCTCGTGCCATGTCTGGAACATTCGGTTCACTTAGCAGCACGTAAGCTCAAACCCAGGTGCCAGGAGGTGGACTGGACATTACCTCCCCACCCAAATAGCCCAGTATCTCTCATCAACCATGGCTTCTGCCATGAAGATTGTTTTAGAAATTGGCCTTGCAAAGTCTCCTTGTCTGTGGGGATATATGGAAGTGCAGTCTCTCACTATCGTTGTTCTAGGACTCCAAGCTGAACTCTATTTTCATCCTAGGCTTACGTGACAGGAGACCATGAATTGGCCATTTTGCAGCAGCCAACATGACCTCTGACCCTTTCAGTACAACTCACACAAATGGAACTGATGTATTGTGTTACAATGCAATAATACTAGTATGTCCGTGACACTAAATCATAGATATGTACTGCGAATCATTTAAAATTCCAATCCGAAACATATGTGATTGTGCACTTCTAACAGGCAGGGGACCTGGGTAATTGGTGTGCAGGCCAACAGTGGTATGTGAGTGGGAGCATATGTATTCTCTGTCTTTGCATCAGGTGGTGTGGGTTTTCTTGACTGTATTTGTGCTTCTTTTTGTCACTTGTGTGATGCATTCTGGTACATGTAGTGATTTTCGTATTGGTGTACGGAATGGATGTTGTTACGCATGCACTGGATCATTTTCTTCAATTGAGACACACCTGTCAAGCCCTTGCACTCACGTATGCTATTACTGTGTTGCACCTTGATTTCCCCCTCTACACTTGCACGTTCAATGCACTCACTAGCAATAGTAAGGGGTTTGTCTCCCCTTACCTTTTTTTATCATTACTTGTTGTACTATTGTAGCAATTATTGATCCTGGCTCTAATTCATGGTCTACCTTCCCCTTTACCCACCCTGTCTGCCCTATGTGCGCTTTCAGGGTGTTTTGCTAATTGTGTGAGCGCAGAATAGTTGAACAACAAATAAAGGAATGCATACACTGCGCACAGCCACTGCTGATTGGTGTTATACGTGCCCATAATTCAACAGTGCACATGCCCTTGTAGTTACATTCACCCAGCAGCCAGTTACGCAGTCCACTGTGATGTGCCATGTCCCCAGGCAGCATGGAGTTGCGCAGCACCATGGAGTTGTGGGTTGAACCAGGAAATCTGGCACAGCAGTGGGTGATGAGGTGGCAGCAGTGGGTGATGAGGTGGCGGGCATCACACACCATCTGCATGTTCAGTGAGTGATAGAGTGTTCTGTTCCGGTAAACTGCCTCCACAGCATGCCTGGCCACCGGCTCCACATGTGTTCCGTCCAATACACCTATGATATAATATGGGATTTATAGCGCGCCTCTACACAAGTGTTTCAAGGCCCGATGAATCAAGGGAGGGGAAACAAAGGGAAGACAAAGACAACGGTCTTACTAGGCCAGGTGACATTGAGATTGCGCAAGTGCAGGGGAGGGGGAAAAGGGAAAAGTGTGGGGGAGGAGGTGGCTGTGCAATACATAGGATCAACAGTAAAAAATAAATTAAATAAAAACAATAGGTAAAAGTGCAGCCAGCTTGTGGCAAGTGCAGGGGTAAGTGCAGACATCAAGTGTCAAGAGCTGGTAGGGGACTGTAGGGATACTGAAACAGCCCCCCAAGTGCAGGGGTTGCCTGGGAGGCAGTGCAGGTGTGCAACTGGTGGGGCAGGGGCCCTGGGCCCGAGATCAGAGGGTAGCCAGGTGACCAATGCAGTTTCAGTCAGGAGTTCAGCAGGGGAAAGGGGGAGAGAAGAAGCAAAGAGGAAGGTCTTGAGGTGCTTCCGGAACCAGAGATCATTCTCCTCAAGTTTCAGGAAGGCTGTTCCAGAGGGAGACCCCAGCTGAAGAAAGAGATCTACCACAAACTCGTTGCTTGGAGAAGCGAATTACCCTGAGGGAGTTCGAGGAGGATGAGCGAAGAGCCCGACAAGGAAGATATTTAGGAAGAGAGAGTTGAAGGTATTGAGGCTCCAAGCCTCAGAAGGCCTTGTGGACAATGCAGAGGGTTTTCAACTTAATCCTCGCAGCCACTGGGAGCCATTGCAGAGATTTCAGTCCTGGAGAGATACGATCCCTGGGCTTGAGGCCAAAGACAAGTCTTGCAGTCCTGTTCTGGATGAGTTGCAGAGGGTGCAGAGTAGAAGCAGGCAGATTAAGAAAGAGGCAGTAGTGCAGCCTAGAGAGAACCAGAGCTCTAGAGACAATGAACTTCTGGAGGAAGGAGAGGAAAGGAAGCATATCTCTGAGGAGGTGCAGCTGGTAGTGTGACTTCTTAGAGATGTCAGGAGAGAAGGAGAGTGTGGAGTCGAAGATGATCCTGAGGTTTTTAGCCTCACAGGTGGGAGCAGAAAGAGGGCCAAGAGAGGCTGGCCAGAGAGCAACAGTAAAGGAGGGAGCAGGTGTGCTGATGAGGAGAATCTCCGTCTTACTGGCATTAAGGCAGATGTCGTTGGCGATGCACCACACCTGGATAGCGGACAGACAGTCAGAGATGAGAGAGGGAGAGGAGGTGGCAGAAGGGAGCCTGAAATGAGTGTCATCCGCATAGCACAGAAAGTTGGGGCAGAGAGCAGCAATGCGGTGGGCAAGAAGTGCCAGGTATTAATTGAACAGCCAGGCAGAGAAGTTAGACCCCTGGGGAACACGACAGGTAGAGATAGAGGAGAGCAAGGATCCAAGTTAGACCTGGGAGTGTCGATCAGAGAGGAAAGAGGTCAGCCAAGCCAGGGCCTGATCAGTGTGATCAGTGATACCCAGGTTATCACGGAGACGGTTGAGCAGGATGGCATGGTTGACCATGTCAAAGGCAGAAGAGAGATCCAGTCATGCCTGCAAGGGCATGGAAGGCAATTTTAGTGGCATTGACCTGGTCAGCAGTCCTGGGTAGGATGATGTGGTCTCCAACGTGACGCAGGAGTGCATCGATGACCTGAAACAGGGCACACGAAAAACAGAGTTGCAATATCCCATGCAGTTCACCCACAGTGTGTTGGTATGTGCCCGTGGCTATGAAGTGTAGCACAGACACTACCTTGAGCAAGTGGGGGGGAATGGCTGTACCTGTACGGATATGGATCAGGCTGACCAAGTCGTCATGGATCAGGTTTGCTATGGAAGTGATGTGTCCTTGTCTAGCCGGTACAGGGTGTGGATCTGGCTTTGGCTCAGGTTGAAAGGTGTGGCCCTTACGCATGGAATTGGTGGCTGCTTCAGCTTCCTGCAGCGTATTTCATTCCCTTCACAGGGGGTGATTCTAAGGAGCGCAGTCCAACCCTTGCCACCAACAGATTGAGGTTGCTGCAGTCTAGTGGTAGGTGCACAAAACACAAGAATTCCCAACAAGTACATCTCGAGAAAAGCGCTTGGGTTCTACTAGGGACTCTGTTTTTGTTAAAAACTCCTTCTCCGTTTGGCACAGGCTTGAAAAGTCTGCGTGCGGAATTTAATTTGGATCTCCCTGGTCTTGGTTAACTAATAAGCCCAATGTATGCGGTTCTTGCATGTTCTCAATGTTCTCAAAAGCAAAGAAAGTAGTTATCTTTGCATACAACGCCGTCACAGTTCCTGCGATTGGTGTTCTGGGCCCTTATGCATCCTCGGGGCCCTGACCTCCCACAGCAATCTGCCAAGCTCCTGTCTCTCCACAGCACTTGCATCTGCACACGAGGTTCGCACTCCTGCGGCCCCAGTCCATGTAGCACTCAACATGCCTAGCACTTCATTGGTGGCTCACTCATGAGCTCGGTCTCCCCAGCATTTAAATCCCTTTTCCCTCTTCCTTGCTGCACTTGCACATTCTGAATACTCACAAGGCATAGTAGGTTTGTTCTTTCTACCTCCCCCTGCCCTTAAATACTGTGTTTTTTTATTGTATTTCCCACCTTGCTCCCTCCCTGCCCTGTGGGCGCTTTGAAACAGTATTTTCTTATTGTATAAACACCTAACAGTCAAAAAATAAATAAATATGTCACTGTCACAGTGACAGTTAATGAGGCAAGTTTCTTAGCACGGGTAAGACAAGCCTGTTTGGCTGCCATGGCGTTACTCAGCAATCTTGGAGTCGATACTGTAAGGGGTGTGGAAAACTTGGTCTTCCCCCCCCATTCCCGGGGGATTTTCTTTACAGGTGGCCAGAGAAGGGCCATCACTGTTGGATCCCAACCCTGGGGGTGGACGAGCGAGGGAGGATCAGCTGGGTGGAGGGTCCTTTGGGATTGGGGAGGGATTCCCTGAGGGCATCCTTACCGGGTCCCGCAAAGGGAACCTCGTAATAGGGCGTCCCGTAATGAACGGTCCCGTACCGGCACCCTTCATTTCGGGAGCGCCAGCCTCGTAATGAGGCCCACAGTATTTGGATAGTCTCTCAATGGTTTTACATGAAAGAGCAGTCTCACATAAAGGTGCACCAGAGGCAAAAGGGGTTTTGTTGGAGCTTTTATTCTTCAGGTCATAGGTGGGAGTTTGACATCAAGAATATTGGGAAGAGGTTTCTTTACTTCCTCTACAAGGGGGAACAAACAGATGGCAATAGGCCATTAAGGTCTTGGGCATCAGAGGGTCTTTCTCCTGGGAACAACCCACGTCTCCAATTAAGTCATCATATCTCCCTGGTAGTTGTCTCCTCACATGTGATCCTGCCTCATATAGCCGCCCCCAGGGTCAGGATCAGGTAGCGGCTGTCGTCCCCTGGCTACATGGGAGGAGTACACCGCTGGGTAAACAGTGATGACTCCATCGGATTCATCACAATATGCATTGTCCGCTTGGTGCTTGGATAGGATCCAGGTTGCCCAGACTTGGGTCGTTAGCGCAGGTAAGGCAAGCCAGTTTGGCTGCCACGTTCTTGCTTGTTAATATTTGAGTAAAAACACTTTCCCTGTTTAGTGCTTGGGGAGAATCCAGGTTGCCCAGATCTGGGTCATTAAGCTTTGAGTCTCTAATTATAGAGTCCTTGTTAGACAGAGTTCCTAACGTCTTGCTCCGAAAATCATATGATCATGGCATAATATAACTGTCTGGGCACGCATTCACCACAATTCTGGTCCAGCGCTGACTCATCTACTGGCTGCTTCTCGCTACGGACTGCAGCAGACTGCACTCTAACGTACTCCACCACAGGACTCAGCGCTACGAGAAGTTTTCAAAGGATGGTGCGACTCCAAATCCAGCCCTCCAGCAACCAGGTCCCAGGGAAACAGACAGTCACAATACTGCAGTAGACTGCACTCTAGCACACTCCCAGAAATAATTTGGATTAGATTGGTTTCCCCTCTTCATTGTAATTGGCCAGCCCTCTCTCATCAGCAAGACACAGTATATTATTCCTAGTGTTGGCCACCCGTAGTTTATAGGCCAGCATTATGTTCCCTTTATTCACTTGGGTGCAGTAATATTGTCTGGTTCTCATGATAGCCTGAGCGGTATCCACCAGCTGGGCTTTTGGCTTAGATATGGCTATTCTACGATCTCTTAAAGCTTTCAGTGATGTTTATGTTCCTGTTCTTTTTGTTGTTCCTCTTCTTCCAGGAAAGGTTTAAGTGCCTTGCCTTTTATTTCCTTCATAACTCTTTTTCCTTAATCCCTTATACCTCATACTCAGTTGTTTTCAACCTTGGAATAGTTGTTTAATGTGGTGAGCGTTTCGGTGTTGATTTCTTTCTAAAATGTGAAACTGGTATAGTCACTGTATGGATTAGCAACATTGGGTGGCATGGTTGATGCTTGGAGAGTTTTTTTTCTTCTGATCTTTGCTGTCTTTAAAGGTGGGTAAGAGCCAAAGGTGAAATTCTCTATTTCTGTAGCAGACCTTGAACCAATAATAAGATTCTATGCAAAATAAAAAAGATGCGTTTTGGTACAAATTTACAATCATTTAAATATCCATTGTGAAACATGTTTAAAAGTTATCGAGGGGGGGGTGTGGCTTGGGAGGCCCACCCTCGGATGCCTCCTTAACAGTCTCCGGACATCGCCGGGCCTTCAGTGTTAATGGCGCCGTCATAAGTGTCGCCAGAGCCTAGAAATCCTCACTCTGGCTAGGTGAACCCTCGAGGCATGCAGGGACTGAGTTTCAGTACCCACAGCACTCGCTGGACAGGCTTGGGAATCCTGGAATCAGCGGAGGGAGGACCGCACCAACTCCAACATGGCGCCTGCAACCCTTGCTCGCCATAAACTGAGCAGCTGACCCTCTTCTCCAGGGCAGAGATGCGTGGGTCTGGGACTGTAACTTGCACTAAGCTGTCTGACCAGAGCTTTTCCTTTGGGGTACCTGTTGTTTTTTCTCTGCATCTTTCTCCGCTCTTACTTTGGGAGCTGCCTTGAATTACATGCTTTCTGCCCAGCTGGTGAGTGCTCTGGCAGTTGGAGGCTTCCCGCAAGGACTTGCCAGATGCCTGACTCATTGCTTGACGCATACGGAGCATCTCCATGAGGGCCTTGGTTGGTCCTAGGTTTGTGGTGCCTGGGTGTGTTGTGACTGCTACTACATGGGTGATAGTGGTATCTGTTGGAGTCCCTGTGCATGGATTACATGCTGCCTTATCTATCTTCACGAGAGTTGTAGTTAAGAGCCCTCAGTCCCTGTGGACAGATCACATACTGCCTGATCTCTCTTTATTGGTGCTGGGGCTACCTCCGTTCCCTGGATTTGTTACCTGGAGGCGGTGATGGCAAAGAGGGGAAAGACCCCTACAGGTGGTGGTATTGCGTGCTTGGTACATGCCTGTGAAGGACCTAAGAAGATTGACAACGCTGTCCTGCTGGTGCAGTGTCCCCAGGAGAGGGTAGAGGACATGGCTCTACCGGCTACCAAACCGGATCTGGCTAACCTGCTGAGGGAACTGAAGCGGGCACTCCAAAACAGTGTTGCCGAGCTCTCCTCTAAAGTTGTGACAATTGACAAATGTGTGATGGAGGCAGAACAGTGTATTAGGGACATTGAGGACTCTTTCTGAGCAGACCTTGGGAGTCTTGCAATGCTTCCCAATGCCTTCCGAGGTGTGAGGCCCTGGAACACAAGCAGGAGGACATCGACAATCATTCACAACGTAACAATGTCAGGCTACGCAGCATACATAGATCTGTAAGTGACTCAGATTTTCTGAATTAGGTCTGCGCCCTCTTCCAGTCTCTTCTCTGACTGAGGATGCCAAGGTGGAACTGGACCATACCCATAGTCTTTGAGGGTCTCTGTGAGATGGATCAAGCCAGCCACCTGATGTTCCCAGTAGAGTCAATGTCCTCACCTTTAAGCAGCGCATCATGGAAGCGGCACATGCAGACCAGCCTTCACTTTTTGGGGCGTTGACCTTCAGATATCCCAGGATCTGGCGACTTTCACAATCCAGAGGCACAGGATGCTATGTCCACTTACTGTGTGGCTCAGGGAGGATGGTATTCACTACAGATGGGGCTTCTCCACTGCTCTATTCTTCACTTTGGAGGGGAAACATTGGTCAATAACATCACATCAGGAGGCTTAGGACTTACTGTCATCATGGCCAACTGGCCCTCATGAGGTTGGGTCCCTAAACCACAGAGGGGATTGTGGTCAAGAGCTGGTAAGGCGCGAAACCCTGGTGGCCCCTCAGGAGTGAAATGAAGTGATTGGCCCCATGCAGGTTAAGTAGTTCTGGGTGCTTTTTTTTTTAACTTATCTCTATAGGTTCTGGTTCACTTTAACTGTTTGGACGATCTAGAGTCTGTGCGTGGATGGACTTGGCGATGGCATGAATATTCTCTCTATTGATTTGCAACTGTGTTTTGGCCTGGCGACAGCAGGCAATAGCCCCGGTCTGTGATAATAGCTCCTCTTTTGAGCCGTTTTTATTTTTATACAAGTCTTTCTTGTTGGTGGTGTGGGATGGGCTTTTTTGGAAGGGTTCTCGTAAATGTTGAGGTAAAATTGGATGCGGGATGGTAAGAGTCATGTTCAGTTTGCTACTTGTAGAGTGTGACAGCGGCTTATTTTAAGCTTATCTCTTATTTCCACTTAGCACTGAGGTCGTGTTAGCGGACTCCCCGTTGGGCCAGAGTTAAAGAACTTGCTCTTAAGGTGCACGGATTGAACTCCCCCTTTAATCTGTGTTGCAGAGATTGAGGGACAAGGAATGTTCCATAGCCTTGTTACAGGAGACGCACATGTGTCACTCTGATTTTCATAGACTGCGCAATCGACACTTTGCTAAACAATATCTGGCCTATTTCAGTACTAATAAAGGTGGAACAGGGATCTTATTCTCCCGGGGAATTCTCTTTGTTGAGTTGGGAGGGAAGAATGACCCAGGGGGTCGGTTTGTAGGGGTCAAGGGCTTGTTAGGCGGTCATCTGTTTACTGTCATATCTCTTTATTCCGCCAGTGAAAAGCAGGGTGGATTCCTGGTGGACTTTCTGTCAGAAAGGACTGCTTTTGCAGATGGACAAGTGATCTTGGTGGTGGGGGTAGGGGGATTATAATGTAGTACCTGACCCCATGATTAATCACACCCACCCTCTGCTACAGACTTTAAACTGGCCCAGTCTTTAATTAACGTTCTGAGGGAAATGAATCTGGTTTACTTGTGGAGGCTATTGCACAAGGGAGAACTTGACAACACACATTTTACACGTATATAGGACTTTCTCAAGGATCGATCTCTGTCTCATATCTCCCTTTCTCCTGCATGGGGTCTGGCATGTATTCACATGCTCTTGAATATTCTCTGCTGTCAGGCCGGGAATCCTCGTTAAAAGAATAAACTGTTTTCTTGCACTTACAAACTGTCTTTCTCCTATAAACCAATCGCTGAGCTCTGGGTCATACTGCCCCCAGCCAATGACTGCCCTCTCCCTAAGCCCCTACACTGGCAGCCATCTTCAAATTTTTACTGCACGTTCAAGTGTTGGGAGTCCGCGTGTTGTGCTCGGAGAGCTTTTCTACGTTTTTGTGCTTTTTTGATAAAAAGTTTCTATTTTTGTCAAACAGAGCCTGTGTGTTCTTTCATTCCTTTGACCGGCAAGCAGGGATTCGTTTGTCGGCGTCTTTCAACGCCCCTTAAGGGCAAGAATCGTCAAGAGTTTCATGGAACATTCCAGAACGCCATCGGGCCTACATCGCATGCCGGACCATGTCGGAGGTGAAGAAAGAGGGAGGCTCCCTCTTCAAGCTCTGCTCCAGCTGTGGATTGAGGAACGTGTTTGTGGAGGACAAACACTCTCAGTGCCTCTACTGTCTCCATCCGGACCACAGGGAAGCATATTGCGAAATCTGCCTTGGGTTCTCCATGCGAACCGTCAAGGACAGTCACAGTAGGTTGGCGGCATGGCTCAACGCCAAGGCCTCTACCCTGTGCGGCAAGCAGGGGCATGCTTTACCCAGGACCGGCCGGTCCGAAGAGCTGGCTTCTAAGTCCTTTGAGGGTGCTCGATCCGCGGGGGCCCAAGACAAGGCCAAGTACTGCAAGTCTGTTTCCATCTGGGTTTCCGCACAAGTGGGTCCCACGATGCGCAGTGCATGTTCATCTTCGCCATCTGCCTCCATCTCCAGTCATCGCTCCAGCTCCTCCTTGAAGAGGAAATCGGTTAACCTAGGGAAGCTGCGGGAGAAGCCGGAGAAGACCAAGGCGCAGGGAAAGGTGTCCGACCTGCCCCTGAAGGCCAAGATGGTCCAGACTAAGCCATCCTTGAGGATCGAGCTGGTGGCGGCAGCCCTCTCAAAGGCAAAAGGGGCTGACCTGGTCCAGCGAGTGGGAAAAAATCTCCACCGACCGATGGGTGCTGGACGCTCCCGCCCACGGACACTCTCTAGAGTTCCAGCAGAAGTGTCCGCGGATATAACTGGTGGCCCGGCAGGAGCAGCATATCCCTCCGCTGCTGCGGGAAGTACAGGCCACATTAAAAAAGGGGGCGATAGAGCTGGTTTCAATGTGACTGTGGGCTCCGGAGTCTACTGCAGAAACTTCTTGGTGAAGAAGAAGACTGGTGGCTGGAGGCCCATTCTAGACCTGCGGCGCCTTAACAGATATCTCAAGTCCCAAAAATTCAGGATGGTCACGTTGCAGCACGTGCTCGGCCAACTGGAGGAAGGGGACTTCTTGTCGTCACTGGATCTGGAGGATGCATACACCTCCACATCCCCATTCACGAGAAGCATCGGAAGGTCCTGCGCTTTGTAGTACAGGGAAGGCACTACCAGTTCAAGGCCCTTTCCTTCAGACTGAATTTGGCACCCAGGGTGTTCACAAAGTGCCTGGCGCCAGCGGCGGCCCTTCTGCGCCTACAAGGGATACATGTGTACATGTACCTTGATGACTGGCTCATCCGCACCAAGTCCAGGGAAGTAGCAGTTCAACACACGGAGAGGACCGTTCAGCTGCTGACAGATCTGGGGTTCTCCGTCAACTATCCAAAATCCTGCTTGATACCATCGCAGAACGCGCTATTTCTGGGGGCCAGGCTCAACTTGGTCTCCTGCCTGACCGCCCCCTTGGAAGAGAGGATAGTGGCCATGCTGGGCAAGGTGCAATGGCTGTTGACACTGAAGATTGCCACGGTGCGGAACCATCAAGTCAGATGGGGCATGCTTGTATTCAGTGTCCTCCAAATAAAACTATAAAAATTCTCTTTGGGTATCGACCTCCTGGCCCAGCACAGGCTTTCCTGGAGAAATTAGAATTATTTCTGGCAGACACGGGGAATAAGCATGACGAGCTGTTATGTTTGGGGGACTTCAATATATGGGCTGAGGAGGTGACATCTGGGGATGGGAGAGAATTAAAGGAGACCCTGGAAGCCCATGCTTTGGAACTTCTAGCATCATCCCCCTCACATTGCCAGGACCATTGTCTTGATGTCCTGCTATATCGAGGGAAGATAATTTGTTATGTTGAGACAATCGCAATATCATGGACAGACCACTATGCCATAGTATTTGAACTGAGAATGCATAAGAAAACTCTGGAAGTGCACACGGAAAATTGGATGGGGCAGTTCCGCAAGCTGAAAGATTTATTGAAAATCTCAGGGGAAACTCTGAAACATGCTTTGGCACAGATTGAAGAGGCTCTTCCATGTGAGGAGTTCTTCAATAAAGGCATGTAAATCATGGCTATGCTATGTAATGTACAGGCCTCTCTCCAACAAAACAAAGCCATGTAACCCCTGGTTTTCGCCAGATTTGGCCAAGAAAAGGGTACAGGTGAGATCTTTAGAGAAAAAAATGGAGAAGACATCGTACAGAGAGCATTTTAGAACAGGTCAAGAGCGCCTGAAGAGAATATGGAAAAGCCATTTTTGATGCCAAAGCTAAATTTATAACGGGGAAAATTGACAAAGTCATGAACAGGCAACGGGAATTGTACGCTGCTATTTCCCAGTTAGCAAATCCTGGGTGTGCGTCAGCAGCACCTGAATCATCACAAGCACAGGCGGATGCTTTTAATAATTACTTTATAAATAAAATAGAGCTTATACAAGGAAAGATTATGGAAATTAAACCATTACATCCCCAAGAGGATCTGGAAGTAACAGAGGAGATTAGCCCAGAATGCATATCTCATGATGAAGACACTGGGGCGGATCCAAAGCTATTTATGTTTACGAAAGTATCTGAGGAAAGGGTCTGCACCTTGCTCTCTGCGTTGAAGGCTACTAATGATGTACTCTGTTATTCCATCTTCAGTAGCTAAACTAATAGCTCCAGATATTACCCCATTTATCACAAAATTTGTTAACTAATCTCTTACATCAGGGGTAGTACCGATGATTCAGAAGAAATCTGTGGTCACGCCACTGCTAAAAAAAACTAATTTAGACCCTAAGAATTTCCAGAATTACAGGCCAATGGCAGGATTGTCATGGCCATCGAAAATTCTGGAAAACATTGTGACAGCTCAGCTGCAGGAACATCTGAATCAGGAGAATCTGCAATCCGGCTTCCGACCAGGTTTTGGGATGGAGATGGCGTTGCTGACGGTCTGGGACGATCTATTGGAGACAGCGGATCAGGGGGGCGTGTCCCTGTTGGTCATGTTGGACCTGTCCGCCGTCTTTGATACGGTTGTCCATGGGACCCTGCTGAAACGTCTGAGAGAAGTGGGTGGAGTAGGGAAACAAGCTCTTCAATGGTTTGAATCTTTTCTCACTAGAAGAGAACAAAGAGTAGGATTTGGAGGTTTCTTGTTAGACTCAGGATTACAAAGCTGTGGAGTCCCGCACGGATCGTCCCTTGTCACAGGTTTCCCCCTTTCTCACCTGCTTTTGCTGCTTGATGGAATCCAGAGGAGTTTTCTTCCATACGGATCGGGTCTTGTACAAGCCTGCTCTGCCGTCTTCGGCTTCCAGTGTTCGTTCAGCTTTAACGTCCGGGAAAAAATGAGGAAACTCCAGGAAGACCAGGAAAGAAGAAGTGCACTCGGAGGCGGGTGCACGGAATCCGGGAAGAAGGCTAAATAGGAGGAGGGAGGATAGAAGGGAAAGCGGAGGGTCCAGGAATCAGGAAACTACAGAGTTCCGCAAGGCGAACTTCGGAGCCACAGCAACAGTAGCGTTGAGACGTGCAGGGCCGCGGGGGCATGGCCATTTTATAGAACATGCTGCCTCGGACGTAAAGACTGGTAGGCAGCGTTCTGTGTGTACGGCCATGTTGGAAGTAGTACAGAGTGTAAGCCCCGACGCGTCAAGGACCAGGAGGTCCAGAAGGGGCATGTCCGATGGTTCATGACATCCCTCTCCCCACTGCTTTTTAATTTATATGTTAAACTACTCATGGACATTCTGAGGAAGCACAGCATACAGTTTCACTCATATGCAGGTGTTCTTGAGGATACAGAATCTAGAGGAGACGTACGAAATAGTTGACCGGTGCCTACAGGCTTGGATGTGTGCGATCCAGCTACTGCTGAATGCCAGCAAAACAGAAGTGACTCTATTCACTTCAAAGCACAATCTGCAGAGGGAGCATTTACACTCCCTATGTTTCCTGGGGACACAGCTGAATTTCTCCAAGAAAATAAAAAATGTAGGCTGTGTCTGGGAGGATAACATGGGAAGTGGAGCTCAGGTTAGTGCGAAGGTACAAGCAGCTTTCCACTCACTACGCCTTTTGAAACATATCCTACCATTCATTGCGAATGAGGACAGAGCGGTAGTCATTGGCACTCTGGTCAACTCGAGGTTAGGCTATGGAAATGTATTGCTGTCGGGTATACCAGCCTATCAGTTGCGAAGACTGCAGGCGGCCCAAAATGCAGCGGTTACGCTGGCGTATAGGTAAAAAATCAGCTCCAACCTCTAACTTAAGAAGAGCCCTACATTGGCTGGCAGTAAAGGAGATAATTGAGTATAAGGTACTCTGCTTGGTGTATAGGTGTGTTTACAAGACAGGACCAAGATATCTATCAGATAAAATCAGGAGACATGTTCCAACCCGACAATTTCGCTCAGCAGATCAAAATCTGCTTCATATACCCCGCACCAGGTATATGAGCAAAGGGGACCGCAGATTCGGCGTCTACGGTCCAAGAGCATGGAATAAACTACCCAGAGAAATCTGTGAGATTAAAACCTTTCCGGCATTCCGGAAGGCCGTGAAGACCTATCTGTTTTGTTAGAACTCTCCTAGACCTTAACTGGTGTATTTCCATCTCATATGATTAAGTGGATTAAGACATGGGCCTCATTACGAGTATGGAGGTAGCCATGCCGCTTTTAGCGGCATGGCTACCGCCATACCGGGTACCAGGTCCGGGTTCCTGGAATGGGGAAATACCGGGCCATTCGACCTTGGAGGGCCCGGTATTCCCCCATTCCAGGAACCTGGACCCGGTACATCCCCATTCCCATTTGAGCCCCCATAGGGCTCAATGGGAATAGGGAGTATGCTAACCACGGGCCCGTTAATGACGGGCCTGTTGTAAGCATCCTGGTCTGCTAGCGGGTCCCACTAAGGACGCCTGGTTTTACCAGACGTCCTTAGCGGGACTCACGAGCAGACCTCGTAATGAGGCGGTAGAGGGTTAACGGCGCCGGCAGCTCTACCAGCGCCGTTAATCTGATCCGACTCTGCAGGTTGCGGATAGGACCCCTTCAGGAATTCCTGGACGCTTAGTGGATCCAGGTGTCTGGAAGCTTTGCAGACAAGATTGTTCTCGACGAGGAGTTCCGTCGAGCGATAAGGTGGTGGGGCGTGTGCTCCAGCATTGCCGGGGCACGGATTTCCAGAGCCCCCCATACCAAGAGACAGTCACCACAGACGCGTCCCTGGAGGGCTGGGGAGCCCACACCGGACGTCTCCATGCCAGAGGCCTGTGGCTACCATAGGAGAGGGCTCTCCACATCAATGTCCTGGAGCTGCGGGCAGTGTTCTGGGTCCTCAAGTCGTTCCTTCTGTCACTCAAGGGCAAGGTGGTGAGGGTCTTCACGCACAATACCACCACGATGTTCTACATCAGGAAGCAAGGAGGTACCAGATACCCGGCGCTCTCCAGAGCGGCGCAGGACTTGTGGCATTGGGCCGTCAGCCAAGAGATGTTTCTCATTCCTTTTCACCTGGCTGGAGTCAAGAACACCATCACCGACTCCCTCAGCAGGGAGCTCCGCTCTTGCCACGAGTGGGAACTTCGACATGATCAAGTGAACAGCCTCTTCCTCAAATGAGGCAGACCCCAGATCGATCTGTTTGCGACAGCGATGAATTCCAAATGCCAGAGATTCGCCAGAAGGTTCCACCAGCTGAAGAGCATGGGGGACAAGTTTTCCTTTCTGTGGGAAGGCCTGTTCTGCCGGCATTCCCCTTCCCCGTTGCCTCTCCTGCTGCGAGTCATCAATCAACTCAAACGGTGGCGATGCAAGATGATCCTCATCGCCCCGGCGTGGCCGAGTCAGATTTGGTGCCCGGATCTTCTCAGCCTGTCAGTGTTACCCCCGGTCAAGCTGCCGGTGGTTTGGATCTGCTCGCCAGAGAAGGAAGCGCAATCCTACATCACGACACAGGATCGCTGAACCTGAAGGCTTGGCTCCTGCAGCCTTAGGGTTTGGAGTGTATGAGCTGCCGGCGGACTGCAGAGAGGTCCTTACCAGGGCCAGAGCGTCGTCGACTCTTCATTGCTACGGGCACAAGTGCAAGCATTTAGCAACGTGGTGCCGGACGCAGAAGACCAACCCTCTGAATATCTCAGCTCTGCAGATTCTTCCGTACTTGTACTTGGTCAAGGCAGGGCAGACGCATGCCTCTATCAAGGTGCTTCTGGCGGGTATCTCCCGCTACACCAGGTCTCCAGGACGGTCTTCTCTTTGGTCCCACCGTCTAGTCAAGGAGTTCCTCAAATGACTGTTTCGATCATTACCGCCGGTGAAGGCCCCTACCCCGGCGTGTGAACTCAACGTGGTGCTGACAAGGATCATGGGGGCTCCCTTCAAGCATATGCATCAGGCCCCTCTCAAGTTCCTTTCGTGGAAGACAGCTTTTCTCGTGGCCATCACCTCTGCCAGGAGGGTAGGTGAGATCCAGGTCCTTTCCTGCAAACAGCCTTAGCTGACTTTTCACAACACAACGGTGGTGCTGCGGATGCACCCCTCCTTCATGCCAAAGGTTCTGTCGGAATTCCACCTCAACAAGCCTTTGGTGTTGCCTGTGTTTTTCCAAAACCTTTGTCGCCGGCTAAAAGGACTTTGCACTGGCTGGATGTGGCTTGTGCGCTGAAGTTCTATGTGGCACGCACAAAGTGTTTCCGGAAGACATCTCAACCATTCATGAACTTTGGTCCTGTGAACCATGGGAAGGCCTTGTCCAAGGCTTCCATCTCCAGGTGTCTCTCCGGCTGCATCACACACTGTCACTGGTTGTCAAACCAACCGCTGCCCGGCCGTCCGAGAGCCCATTCTACCAGAGCGATCGCTGCGACGACGGCGTTCCCGTTTGGTGTGCCCTGCTGGACATCTGCAGGGCTGCTACGTGGAGTTCCACGCACACCTTTACAAGATTCTACTGCGTCCACAGGGATTCCAGAGAGGAGTCCAGGGTTGGCCAAGCAGTGCTACGCAACCTGTTCGCTTGAAGGTGAGCCTGTTCCGGAGGGAAGAGTATTTGCTTCTGTTGAGCCTTGCCACCTCCTGTGGTTGTGTAATGTTGTACTGCTATGTATTCTTTATTCATGAGCATGTGAATCCATGCCAGACCCCACGCTGGAGAAGGAACAAGTTACTTACCTGCAACTATTGTTCTCCAGCATGGGTCTGGCATGGATTCACATGCAAACCCTCCCTCCTGCCCCTCTGTGGCTCTTCTTGGTCATACTGCCACTTTATGGGCTATTAAATCTGAAGATGGCTGCCAGAGGAGGGGCTTAGGGAGAAGGGCAGTTATTGGCTGGGGGCACTATGACCCAGAGCTCAGTGATTGGTTTATCGGAGAAAGACAGTTTGTAAGTGAAAGTGAAACTGTTTTTTTCTTTTTGATTCCCGGCCTGACGACGGGGAATATTCATGAGCATGTGAATCCATGCCAGACCCATTCTGGAGAACAATAGTTACAGGTAAGTGACTTGTTCCTTCTGATTCCGTTTGTATCAGAGGTACTCATTGCTACCCATGTACTCTCAGATCATGCAGCAGTTGAGTGTACACTTTCAGTTGATAGGTTGTCCCCCGTTAGCAGGCCCCCATGGAAGCTGCACGACCCGGCCCTCTCAGATTTGGTGTTGAAAGGACTCCATAACTAAGGCAATAACTGATTTCTTTAGGGAAAATAGCACTGATACCGTTCCGACTGCCAAGGTATGCAACCCTATGAAGGCAGTGATTAGATTGGAACTGATTGCTCACACGACTGCTTGCACTTATAGGAAGCACACTTAGCAGGACATACGGCCAAATCGATTATTCGTGCTAAGCAATCTTATTATGCCATGGGTAATATGGTGAATACATTTCTGGTTCATAAATTGAAGGCCATACATACAACGAATACTATAGCAGTGCTGGTAGACTCAGACATAAATATTCAGTACAGGGAATCGGCGAAAAGGAAGGTTTCTGAATGATATTTACCCACAGAATCTGCAGCAGGCCCGCCCCCCCCATCTCTGCGACTTACGCCAGACTACCAAATCAGGCTCTCGTCTACTGGTCAGGAGACCTTAGACACGCCTGTAACCACGGAAGAGGTGGCAATAGCAATAGTTTCTCTTAAACACAGGACCCCTAGTCCGGATGGTTTCTCAGCATCGTTTATACGATTTTTCAACCACAACTACTCAAACCTTTGACTAACTTATTCAACTTGTTCCCGGAATTTAGGGAGGGTTACTCCTTCGATGGAGTCAACTACAATTTTAATACTTAAGCTGGGGAATCCCACACAGGATTGTCACCCGTACAGGCCAATTTCTTTGAACCTGGATGCCAAGTTTTTTTTTTTTTTTTTAACTTCTTTTTATTGTTTACAACATAACGGAAAAGAACAAACCAAAAAAGAACGCATTCCCCATTTCCCTTTTTTCCCTCCTCCCCCCTCCCTCCCCAAAGGCTGCCGCAGTATGTTCGTAGTCCATCCCCTCCTCGGGCTTGGCTCTAACAGTTGTCGCGTTTATAGCGGAAGGACCGGTCTCTCAGCAGCCTCCTTCCTTTCACTGGGAGTGTCCCTGCTCTCGTCTATGCGTGTGTATGCTGGCCTTTCCAAGTAGGGTTTCCACTGTTCAGCGTCTGCGCAGGCTACGGCCAGACCTCTTTCCACCCAGTTCTTTCCTATCTCTGGATCATATGGTGCCCTCTGGCGTGGGCGGGCCAGTTTCCTCATTTCCTGAGTCGCCCTGCTCGCTCGTGTTATCCTGGATGCCAAGTTGTACTCTAAGGTGTTGGCCTCGAGGCTGGGGACGGTTCTACCCCAACTGATAAATCCGGATCAGGCTGGGTTTATTCCAAAGCGAAGCACACAAGACAACATCAGATGAGTCTTGGATATCCTTGACCTAGCCAGGAGGGGATAGTCTTGCCCTGGGAGTACTCACACTGGATGCTACTAAAGCATTCGACAGAGTGCACTGGTCCTACCTTTGTGAGGTTCTGCTTGCTTTTGGATTTGGCCCGTAGGCTAACTACCATTGACCTTTTACTTGAATAAGGGTTAATTGCCCCTGTCCCTATCACTCATGGAACTAAGCAGGGTTGTCCACTGTCTCCTTTGATTTTTGCTCTTGTAATAGAGCCATTTGTGCAAAGGATCAGAGACAACTCGGAGATCACAGGGACTGAGGTAGCTTGGGTGCAACACAAAATGCCTCTTTATGCCGATGATGTCCTGCTCATGTTAACTAATATACCAACCTCCCTTGAGGCTGTCATGTCTGAATTAAGATGATTTGAACTGGCTTCTCTGTCAATTACTAGAAATCCTTGCCATAAGTGTGCAATTGCCCAAGCAAGTCATTGCCGCTGCGAGATCCACCTGTCGAATTCCGTGGGCATCTGACACTATTGAGTACCTGGGGGTGAGGATTCCTGTTTCCCCGCAGGATGTATATTGGGTCAACTTCCCAGGGTTGCTTAAGGATCTTGCCGAAGATCTTAAACGTTGGAGTAAGCAGGAAATATCACTGATGGGACAAATCGCTGCAGTAAAAATGAATCTTTTACCCAGATTCTTGTATCTTTGTCAAGCCTTGCTAGTTACGATACCCAACCTTGAAGTACGTATGCTGCAGCGTAGCGTCCTACAATTTATCTGGGTGGGCAAAAAGCCTAGAGTTCCAAAAGCTGAGGTTTTAAGCGATGCCCGGAGGGGAGCAATGGCGGCTCTGGACCTTCTCAGGTATTATGTGGCTGCTCGGGTTACGCACATTTTGGCTTGGAGGTCCCCTCCCAGATGGGTAGCTCTTGAGCAAGCCAACTCCTCCTGCCGGTTATCTTTCTTACCCTTTATCGACAATACTAAACCCCCCGATCTGACACACACTTGAGCTCGACAAAGATCTTGCTGTATTACTGGCACGTGGCTTTTATGAAGAAGTGGGTGAATCGGGTTTCAGACCGTGTTCTCCAGTCTTTGGTAATGCAGAATTCTCCCCAGGATTCTTGGGGAATAGTTTTTCAAATTGGCATAATGGGGGTCTGCATAGCTTGCATCAGCTGTACCAGGAGGGCTCTCCTCTCTCGTGTCTGAATGTAAGGCTCAATTCTCACTAACCGAAGGCGAACGATTTAGATATAGTCATATTCGGCACTGGATTTCATAACTGAGGAGCCAGGTGACCCGCGAAGGTGAGAGTATTGGAATGTACCCAACAGTATGGCATAGATGGGGATACAATCTCGTGCTTTTATAAACTTTTGGGAGGCAACTTACTAACCGTCAGATCCTCCTACATTGCCATTTGGAAAGCGGATGTGGGACCTCCTGTCGAGGATTTATGGGAAGAGATCTGGGCTAGAAACCACGCCTCCTCTAGATGTGTAACCAATAGAGAATGTATGCATAAACTTTGGAACAGATGGTACCGGCCTCTGCTAACTTTACATAAAATGAATGCTGCTTTGAATTCGGCTTGCTGGAGGGGGTGCGGCCTCGGGAAGCTACTTTCATATGTGGTGGTCCTGTCATGTGATCCACACTTTTTGGGTTGCTGTACTGTCTCACATTAAGGAGAGAACTGCAGTGGACTTACCCCTGGCTCCACTAGTTGGCCTATTACGTCGCTCAGTGGAAGATGTGTACCCTAAATCGGGTTGCAGAGCACAATCGGCGACACACCAATTTTTAGCAACTAAACTATAAATAGCACGATCGTGGAAGGCTCCTATGGGGCCAGTATTGGCACAATGGTGGATGGAGGTATGGGACATCTTGGTTGACGAAAAAGTTACAGCATGTGTAAAACAATGCGCTGCCTTGGTATCTAGATTTCTGGCTCCCATTTGTTGACTATTACCAGAATTTTCCCTCCCTAACTTTTAAACCGTCTCTACTTTCAAACTATTCCCTGATGTGATGTCCTTGGTGTGGTACTTTGTTATTTTAACAGGGTTATGCATTTTCGCATTAGCGCCTCGGTGGTGGGATGGCTTGTTGGACCCGGGAATGTTGTGCATTATGCATTTAGCCATATTTTACTGTCTATGTATGTCTCGCATCCTTGTTTGAATAAAAGGTTTGGGAAAAAAGTTATAGAATTTTGCTTTTATACTTAACAGATACTTCATTGTTCTGATATTGTGAAATGTGTAGGCTTAATTGAGCTGCAACAGGAATGCAGTGTGACTTGACTAGTTTATATTTATGGATGATTTTGTATTATCTGGGGAGATGGTTTATATTTATGGCCTGTATTGTTTGTCTAATTGTGCATAGGAGACTTTTAAATATTCATGTTCGTGTGCAAGGTTTGTTGGAAACCAAAGCACAAATGGAAAAATAAATAAAAAAGAATGCTAATCCATTCACTGGGAGAAATTGTTAACCCTGAGGTGCAGGCCCGTTTCTTGGCCCGGGCGAGGCGGGCAGCTGCCTGGGGCGCAACCGCCAGGGGGGTTCGCAATTACCCCGCTACACTGGAGCCTCTGGAGGGGATGAAATTCCCCAGTTTGTGGGGCGGCGCATTGCAGTGGGGAAAGTTCTGTGGGTCAGGTACTGGCGCTGCCCCTTCCGACTGTAATGTCACAAGTACTACGTAACATTACAGAAGTCAGAGGTTTCCTCTGACCACTTTTGCGCCACTTGGGGTGGGGGCATAAGCACAACAATTAAAACACTTCAGGTCCCCCTGCAGCTAAAACCAGCCCCTCCCATCACAATGCAGGCAGGAAACTGCTAATGGTGGGCCATTAGTCACTGAATGGTTTCGTGCTGACATTGTGTTGGGAGGGGAGGTAGTGTGGGGCGTGGGCGTGCACTGTAGGCAGCTTTGCCTCTCCCAAAATAATAGTTTAAAGCGGCGCTATTTCTTTCATGCTGCTTCTTTTCCAAACTTGATAGCAATTCCACTTTAAACCACTTCCATGGCACTGGTGATGAGTTACTTCATTATGCTGATAATAGTTTTGATCAGTGATGCTGAGTAAATATTCTTTAAGCCATGACCCGGTTCATTAATTTATTTATGCAATGTTTGTCGGGTACATGGACACAGATTATTTATTTATGCAATGTTTGTCGGATACCTGTTTCCGACAAACATTGCATAAATAAATAGGTACCCGACAAACATTGCATGAATAAATAAATAATCCGGTTCCATGTCTCCTTATAACAAGTCAACAGTCAGACTTTACTGTATGAAAGCATACACTTCATTCCCACTGAAAGAATTTTAAAGTGATTGTTTATTGTGTTCGGGTGTCTCCTTGTCATTGCCCTTTTGGCTTAGGTTGCCTCCAAACCCCCTTCAGCATCTTGTGTTCTTTGTTGGTTGCATATACAGCATCCTGTGCCATATTCATGTTCACTTGGTGTGCACAGTCCTCATTATCTGCAGCCTAAGTGGGACTAGAGCATACAATTGTCTTGGGCACCAATAAAAAAGTGGCCCACTGTTGCAAATGGCAATTAATTCCTTGTGTAACGGACTGTTTGACTTTGGGTAGGAGTCCCTTAATGGTGTAGTTTGGGAGTGGGGTGGGGTGCGATGCAGTGGGGCTGGCGCGCGGGGTGCGGTGGGGCTGGCGCGCGGTGTGCGGTGGGGCTGGCACGTGGGGTGCGGTGGGGCTGGCGCGTGGGGTGCGGTGGGGTTGGCGCACGGGATGGGATGTGGGGGGGTGTATTCCTAGTGTTTCGCTCTGGGCACCAAATGGATTAGAAACTGCCCTGCTGAAGTGCGTTATAATGGTTTTCAAACAGGCAACATAACTGTGGAAACCATGATGACCATTCTCAGTGATAAAGAGAGTGGAATTAACATGCAAGGAGGATTCATGACAAGTGGGAGTATGGCATCCATCCTGCCACAATACTGCAGCCTACCTTGTGCTCACTTATTTACAGGCACGCCTGATGCAGACAGGTGTGAAACCATTGTTCGCTAAACACTCCTTTTGCTTGGTATAATATTTCTTTACATTAATGTTTTGGCTATAGAACAGTGATAAAACACACAAGTTATGAAATAGTTAAGTTGACATTCATCACACAATGTTGTCCATGCACGAAGCCCCCTAAACAGACCACCTTGAGTTAAGCATTTCCATAAAACATTCAGGTGCTTCGTTTCAGCAATATGGTGATTAGCCCTCTCTTAATATGGCATTCTTCCGTGTTGATGTGTCTACGTACATGGGGGAGTAAACAATGTTACGTTGGTGTCATGAAACAGAAAAGTCAAAATGTTTTTCATTTATGTGATTTTTATTATTTTTTGATCCCAGCAATTAAACCACTGTACAGGGCTTTTGTAATCCTCGGTAGCCTTTCAAATACTGTGCTTTTGTTATGTGTCGGTGCAGAAGGGTCCCTACTTTGTTCCTGCTCAGTCCCGTGTGTGCCTCGAGCTCCTGTATTCCCACCACAGCCCCGCAGTGTAGAGCTCGGTTCTACTCCATGCGACTTAATTTCTTCAAACCCCCTCTTTCCCAGTCTCCCCTTCCTCTCTCCACGGCCGCTCAGTGTTGCCAGGTCAGAAGGAAAAAATAAGCTGAATGTTCCTTTAAAACAAGCCCAAAACAAGCTGACTCCCAACCAAATAAGCTGCAAAAACAAGCGCACCTCTAAAATAAGGTGGAAAGGTCTCAGAAGTTGAAAAATAACTATAACGCAAAGAATACATACAGAGAGCTCAAACATATGTTAACAAAAAGCATTTATTAAAATTGTTATTTTCTAACAATTGGTGTCTATTTTAATTTTTTGTATGTGTGCGACTTATAAAAGCAACATTATTGGCTTTTTGGATCCTTGGCTGCTCTGGTCCTTGATTCGTCGCTCACCTCTGGTCCTTGGCTCCATTGCAGGTACCTGCCAAGTAGCCCCATGTACTTCATGACACTGAGCCAGTCCAGGCATTTCCTATTAAATGCTAGGACTGGTATTTTACTTCTTCCCATTATAAGTATGGGCCTACAAGGACCAGTATGCAAAGTGAAAATCCAGGACTAGCTCATGGTGATAAGCGTGACATGGCCCCCCCCCCACTGTCGTCCTTCTGGTATTGGGAAACCTGGTTGATTGCTCTCCTCTGGTCCTTAGTTCATATGGTCCATCAACCCTCTGGTCATTGGCTCCCTTATGACTTGCTCCTCTAGTAAATCACTAGCCCACCCATTGACTGTTCATTGCCATGCTAATCCCCAACCCTGTTCTTGCCTCTCCCCGCCCAAAACACCTTCTCATGGGAACTCTTTGAGCTCTCTTTAATCAAGCCTTAACATTAAACTTTGCACTCAATGCTGACTTAATTTGAGCTGTAAATGCTACTGGTGTAATAGAAATGTCTTAACCTGGTCTGCGTTCAGCCAATCAAGTTAAAAGTACTGTGTGCGTCCTTCAGTGAAGTCATGTTAACAGTTTTTGGCTTTTGCAAACTTATCAGGCATTTGCCAGGCACTGCCATTAGATGCCCTGGTACTTGCACCATTTTGCACCTGGTGCCGTTCATACAACTAAAGACAGCAGTGCCTACCAAGGGCCTTTCCCATGCCTACACAAAACCCTAAACTATTGTCATTGTCTATGCTTGTTTCCATCATGACTAAACTACATGTTGCTGTAAATACCCTGTGTTTACCTCTTGGCTAGGTAATGCGTCTTCAAAGGGTCTCTCATATTGAAAGAGCCCATCAATGCAAAAGAAAGGAGTACTTGCAGGTCGTAAAGCGGCTGCAGACAGCCCCGTCGAGGACGCTGCATGGGGCTTCACATCAGAAAGGCAATCAGCCCGAGCCTCACAGCGTGTGCATAACTGCTTACGGCAGGACGGCATGTTCGCCTTTCATATTCATTTTTCTTTTTTGTAAATGGGCCAAGTCAGACAGACTGGCAAACAAGCGGAACAATAAGCACACAATTAAGGAAAAACGCAGACAAAAACCGCGACAAGCAACCTGCTAATATTATAAGCGACTTTGGGCGAAAACAAGCCCAAAGTCACTTATAATAAGCGGACATGGCAACACTGCGGCCGCTACAAAAGAAGAAAATATGAGAACTGCTTAAATGATGGACACGGGCACTCTAGGACAGGGGTGGAGCTACGCAGATCACTGGCCAATCTCAGGAACAGAGATGTAGGAGGGCGGGCTAAGACATTAGCTTTTCATTTCGGGCTGCATGTATGGCTGTAGCCATCAAGTGGGCGTGACTCCGAAGATTGCCTCCCACTGCCTCCCACAAGCTACCATGGGAGGCAGGATAGCATACAACACTGGCTTTAGCACCACAGTGTAGCTGCATACAGATACATTTGTCACAGCGCTGCGTATCTGGCCATTTGTTTGAAACTAATATTAGTGCAGCTACGCGCCATTGTACTAAATGCTGTTAGTTTCCATGCTGCCTGGCATGAGAACACGTCATTGCCACATTAAAGTACATATACCGGATCAGCGCTTACCCGCATATCGTCTGTGCTCGACGCCAGTAAAAAACAAGTCGAGGAGTGCGACAGTCCATCGCTAAAAACCTCTTTAATTTTATAGCCCACATCCCTTTGAAGAAAGACACAGAAATGGGACTAAAAACGGAGAACAACAGCTCACAAAAGTCTCCAGTAATGTAATTCAAGGTAACTTGTAAAACGGCAAAATAAATGCACTGCTGCACTTTATTAACACACACAGATGTGTGTATAATGACAATGGGCCTCATTACGACCCAGGCGCTAATGGGTTAACGGCGCCGTAAAAGGCTGTGGCGCCGTTAACCTATTAGCGTCTAATTACGAGGTCCCTTTGCCGGACCCGACATTGACGGCTGGTTTTACCAGCTGTTAACGTAGGGACCCGCAAAGGGACCTTGGTGCTAAGTACAGTGCAGCAATTTGCGGCACCGTACTTAGCGCCTTCCCCATTCCCATTGAGCCCTATGGGGCAAAAATGGGAATGGGGAAGGGCCATGGAGGAAGTGGGAATTACCGCCCCGCCAACCTTGTAATGGGGTGGTAATTCCCCCTTTCTCCATGGCGGAGTCAGTGGGCCTCATTACACGGATGGTGGTAAGGGTTTACCGGTACCGGTATTTTACCGGTACCGGTAAATCCTTACTGCCTTACTACGAGGTCCCTTTGCGGGTTGGGGAATTTAACGCCTGCTTTTTGCAGGCATTAAAAACCAACCCGCAAAGGGATCAGGGAGCTAATAACGGTACCGCAATTTGCGGTACCGTAATTAGCGCCTTCCCCATTCCCATAGAGCCCTATGTGGCAAAAATGGGAATGGGGAAGGGCAATGGTGGAAGGGGGAATTACCGCCCCGCCAACCTTGGAATAGGGCGGTAATTCCCCTTTCCACCAAGGCGGTGCCGGTATTTTACCGGCATGAACCATGGCGCTAATAGCGCCATGGTTCACCGCCATCCATGTAATGAGGCCCAGTAATTTACCGGCATGGACCATGGTGCTAATAGCTCCATGGTCTTCCGCCAGGGTCGTAATGAGGCCCAATAACTTCTAAAAGAGGCCTACCTAGGGCGGATAGGGGAGGCATTACATACAGATGGATAATGACGAGAACATATGTCTAAAGCCAACTCCTTATAGATGCAAAAGAAGGGTGGGGGTGGGGGGAGGGGGGAAGAGTTGTTTAAAGGAACAGAAAAAATAATTATTCAATTTTTCAGTATACCTATATGAGCTGATTACATTCTTCCTGGTTGTTCAATCCTTGCATATGACTCTGTGTTTGATATATCCACCACTGTTCTCTCTGAGATAATTTATTTGCGGTGTTACGACCATCTGTTCCACAAACTTTATTTAATGCCCACCATTTAAGGTCTTCCTGACCATGATGTTCAGCCAGAAAATGTGCCACTAAAGGGGATGTGGTACTTTATGTTCTTATTTTCGACCTGTGTTCTGTAATCCGTGTTTTCACTGGTCTAGAGGTTTTCCCTATATAGGTCTTATTGCAAGGGCACTTAATTGCATATATAACGTTTGAACTATTGCAAGTCATTTCACTACGCAATGTCCACCTTTTTCCATTTATTTTGGGTGCACTACAGTCAGATGTAAGTCCGCAATTAATGCAGATACCAGAGTGCGAATGGCCAACTATATATGTCATACCCCGCATAGACTTCAAAGTCCTTGGTTTGAGTTTAGTGGACCTGTCTGCTCTAGATAGCCAGTCTTTCAAATGATTTCCTTTTTTAATGCAAACATAGGACGCTATAAATGTAGATCGTTCAGCTGCTAAAGGGGCCAATGTTTTATAATTGACTTCTTAATGTCATTATGACATGTATTGAAGGTCATAGAGCACCCCAGGTGATTAGTCTTTTTTTTTTGCCTGCCATCCTTATTTAAAAGGTTCGATCTAAATTGGTTTTAGCTCTTTTCTTAGATTGTCTCAACAATCTAGAAGGGTAGCCTCTTTTCAAAAGGCTTTCAGAAATCAAATCCGATTGCACTGTAAAATCCTCCAATCGCATAAAGTTTCTCCTTACTCTCCAAAATTACCCATTGGGATGTTTTCTCTTAATGCCTGTGCATGAAAGCTGTCATATCGCAGTATAGTGTTCCTATTTTATTTTTTTTTATTTTTTTTATGTTGTTTTAGTTTGGTTACAAACTTTTCCATCAGTGTGATTTGAATTCGCTGTGCTAGAAGAGTTGAGAGAAGAGATGAGAAAGAAAAAAAGGAGTCTTAAGATATGATTCAGGCGCTTTTTGCATTGAGTTCAAGAATACTGGAGAGGAACAGAGAAATTGTGTATATGTATTTGTTGTTTTTTCCACAGAGTATGGCAGCCCATCGTTCTTCTGTATTCATTTCTTGGGATGAGAGATCGAAGTAGGCGCCAAATTGTTTGCGTTGAGGTGCAAGGGACTGACATTCCATGACCAGATGGAATATGGTTTCCGGTATTGATTCAGTTTTGCAGAATCAACAGTAGTTTTGTGATCTGACAATCTACCTTGTTATTGCAAGATGAGAGTTTGTTGGTTAAATGTTCAGACGAATTCTTAAAAATGTTGACCTGATGGTTTGGTCTGGGAATGATAGAAGATACAGGGGGTGGTTTGTGTATTTTTCTATTGTCTGTGCTACATTGAAGGGTCTGTTTGTAGCTATTTTTCATATGAATGGTTTTGATCCAATCATTCTGCAGTAGTATAGTTTTTGCGTGTTGTGGTCGCATGGTTAAAAGTTCTTCAGATATCTCTTCATTTTCCATTTCTTTAATGATAGAGTTTTTCCATTTTTCTAGCACCATGTTGTTAAATGTGTTTGGTTGGGCTTTCAAAATTTGAATTGCAGGAGTTTTCTCTTAAGAGAGTATTTTTCGGTAGATGTCTAGTCTTTTCCAGCGTACAATAGATCCAATAGATTGAGTAGCAAGTTCGTATCATATTCTCTGCATTGGGTACGACTGTGGAAGGTGGAAAATCTCAAAAAGTTGACTCAAATTTCATCCAGTTTACTTTTTCAGTGTTCATCATTGCTTCTGTTCCGTAAGTTATTATAGGAATGTATTTTAGTCTGTAATACGCGATGATTGGTCTGAATGAGAATTTTCCATATTTCCTGTGGAGTATGCATCCTTGACGTGCCAAGGTTTGTGACTTTTGTTCTACTCTATCCAGCCATTGATCTTCGGTCTTGGATTGGTTGATTAGTATGCCGAGGTATTTAAATGTCACGTTTTCTAGTCGTGTTCCACTGATGTTGAATGCTGGTTGGTATGTTGTTTTTGGTTGTGGTTTGGTTAAAGTCATTGGGCCTCATTACGACCCTGGCGTTAAGGGTTTAACGGCGCTGTAAAAGGTGTCGGCGCCGTTAAACCCTTAACGCCTGATTACGAGGTCCCTTTGCGGGACCCGACCTTAATGGCTGGTTTTCCAGCCGTTAAAGTAGGGACCCGCAAAGGGACTTTGGTGCTAATAACGGTACCGCAATTTGCGGTACCGTTATTATCGCCTTCCCCATTCCCATTGAGCCCTATGGGGCAAAAATGGGAATGGGGAAGGGCTATGGCGGCATGGGGAATTACCGCCCACCAACCTCGGAATGGGGTGGTAATTCCCCATTCCGCCATGGCGGACACCGGCATGGACCATGGTGCTAACAGCACCATGGTCCTCCGCCTGGGTCGTAATGAGGCCCATTGTCTTTGTTTTTGAGATGTTAATTGTTAGCTCGTTGTTGTTCATGTAGTTACTCAGTAATGTCAGGGCGACTTGTAGTCCAGAGGAGGTTTTGTCAAGCAGGATAATATCGTCAGCGTATGCCATAAGAGGAAAAGGTGTTGAATTTATTTTCGGCGGATTAGTTTGGTTGCTGATCAAATGTTGTTCAATGTCGGATGTAAACAGATTGTAGAGGGTTGCTGCCAGAGGGCTTCCTTGCTTTAGGTCATTTGATGTGATAATCGGTTCGGTGGTTGTGCCTTGTTTTGTGAGTCTCACTTTTATTGAAGTTTCTGAGTAGAGTAGAATAATTGGTTCCAGACGGCTCGGGGGGGGGGGGGCAATTCCATGCTTTGAGTTTAGCCCATAACTTGTGCCGTGATATAGCGTCAAAGGCCATCTTGAGATCGATGAATGCAGCATATATGGTGGTCTTGTTGTTGATGGCTTCATGCTTGATCAGATGGAGTAGTATCAGATTAATATTGGTTCCAACATTGGCAGTGAAGCCCGTTTGCCGTGTTGAGATCCGGCCATTGTGTGTGGCCCAGGTAGTTAGTTGTCTCAATAGTGCTGTTGCAAAGAGTTTTCCAAGCGGGTCCAGTAAAGCGATTGGACGGAAATTCTGTGGTTGGTCACGGGGTCCTTGTTTGTGGATGGGAACAATTGTAGCTGATCTCCAAGAAGTTGGAATTTGGTTGAGTGTGTTTATGATGGTTATTATCTGGCACATGAATTGTGCCCATGCCGAGGATCTTGCTTAAGTACGGCGTTTGAAAGTCCGTCAGGACCAGGTGCTCTTGATGTGTTTAGGTTTTTGATCATACAGATGAGATTGTCGTATTCGACATTTATAGACCATTTTGGTTTGTTGATGGTTGTTTCCTTTTTGGGTTCAGATGATCGAACTGCATAGATGGTGGAGAAATGTGTGATCCACGTTTGTTGCGGTACGTTAGCCGTTAGCTTGGGTTGTTTTTGGGAGTTGTCGTTAAGGAGGTTCCAGAGCTTTCTTGTGTTGTTTGAATTATATGTCTTCATTATGGTTTCTGCGTCTGTTTGCAGGAGGATTGTTTGTTGATATTTTTTCCAGTTGTTATATCATTGTTTCAGTTTTGTGATCTGTAGGATGTTTTCTGCCGTTCTTGTTTTCTTCAACTGTCGAATCGATTTTGTCAGGCATTTGATCTTTTCGGCTATTTCCTGGTTGTATGTGTGAAGGTGGGTTTTTTTGTGTCGGGTTTTGACTGTGTCGAAATGGCAGCAGAATCCAATCGTAATTCAGTTTTTCGATGTCTGTCCTGGTTGAAGCAAGAAGTTTCATGGGTAGATGAGCTATCGCTGCTTGTGGGATGCAATCTTGAAGATGTTCCATCAAGTTTTACAGCACATACTGTCAAAATTGGATCTTGTTTGGTGGTGAAATGTGAATGCACTGTTAGTTGATTATGGTCGCTTTGGTCAGAGACTATCGTTTGGGCTGACTTGACCGATTCCTGCAAGGTTTGTGAGAGAAATATGTAATCAATAATTGTAGCTGATGATCCTCTGGCCCATGTTGGGATGTACGAGGTGGAGTTGTTCCTAGCATGGTTTAGCAGTATGAAGTCTCGGGTAAAAATGTCATTCATCCATCTGATTGCTTTTGGTGAAAGTTCAGCTTGGGTTCGGGGAGTACCATTCTGTGTGAATAAGTTAATGTTGAGATTTATTTCTAGATTGTAGTGAATTCCGACCAGGTTGTCAATTGTTATGAATACTCCGTCAATGAATGCTTCGGTTGTTATTTCTGCGGGGTTCCAGTAGAGGTTTAGTATTGCAATTCTTGTTTCATCGTTTTTTTGAGTCTGGTTCTCCGTCGTCCTTATTGTTAATTAGATCCAGGGATTGATGTTTTCGCTGGTCAATACTGTCCATTTAGGGTTTATTTTAATTAGGGTGAGAAGGCCTGATGCTGGTCTTCCTTGTTTTTTGACTATTGCAGGGTTGAGGAATGTAAGAAATCCCTCACACGCTGGCGTTTCACTGATCCAGGTCTCTTGCAGACATATGATTTGATAGTTTTCTAAGTCAGTTGAGGGATGGGTGAACAAATGCAAGTTTCCTCTAGTATTCCAAGAGCAGAGTGACCATGTGACATCCGGTTTCGGTGATTGTTATGATTGGGAGTTGAATGAAGTTCTTGAAGATACGGTTTCTGTGATTGAAGTTTCAAAGTCGTAGATTCTTTTGAATGGTCGTTCTGTTCTGTTCCTTTCCTCTGATTGTTGAGCGTGAGTCCGGGTTGCAACACTTCCTGTGTGATCATGGGTGTGAGTACTCATCTGTGTCTTTGGTTGATATTTTCTTGTTAATGTCGAGGCCCAGCATTTAAAACCAAGTTTGAGGAGCTGGGCACACTTTGATAAAATCAGTTCTTGGTCATTGGGGTCAGAAAGTTCAGCAGTAATCTTGTCTAAATGCCTGTCATCTTTGAATGTTATTAAATCGATCTTTTTTGTTGTTATTTTTTGTAGTTGCGGTATCGCTCCAAAGAGATGGAGAATGTTGGTTCTGTTGAGTATTAGTGGTTCAAGTCTGTTGGTGTCGTTTTCGATATGGATTTCATAAATTTGGTTTTGTTGTAGCGGATTGACAAATGATGGAAGTGTGCAATTGGTGTTCGCTGATAGTCGTGATCTGATAGAATCATCTGAGATTTGGTCATATGATTCTGCTGCTGATGAGACAGATGTGTCGGTTTTGAAGGATGTGTCTGAGGTTTCTTGTAATGAGTCTTCAGAGATTTCTTCGTACAGGTCCGGTAGTTGTGGTTCATTGTTGGTAGTGTACTCATCTATTATTATGAAGCTTGAGGGTGCTGTAGGTTGCATGGGAGGTGGTGTGTCATCTGTTATCTGATCTCCATGGGTTGAAAGGTTGAGGAGGTCTTCATCGTGGGTGGATTGGTCAGTTAGTGGCTCTGTCGGTCCATGGGTCTGTAATGTCCCAGTATGTCACTGTTGTTTCGGATTGTTGTTGTCCATTGTGAGGGGACAAGGTGGCTTCTCTGTTGGAGATGGATGGATTTGGTCCGTTCTGAGGAACACTCTTGAGCCTGTTTGTCGTTTTTTATTCGTTTTTGGCTGTACTGGTTTCGTAGCATGTGCTTGTTTTTCCTTAGAGAAGATCTGGTATTGCTCTGTGGTATTCTTGGTTGGGTGATTGACGTCCTGAGTCTCTAATTGTGGAGTTGTAGCAGGTTCGGTCTTTTGTTGTGGAGGACGTTCACCCATGGGTCGAGCTCCGCAAGTTGGCTGTTGGGAGATGTTGATGGCAGGAGGGGCTAGTGTGACTTGATCGCTCGTTGTGTTCGCTTGGGGCACTGTTTGGTGTTGATGATGTGCCTTGAGCAGAGCTAGTACTTCTGTGTTTAGTCTGTTTTTTTCTTGGCGATCGCTTCTTGCTATTTCTGCGAGTCGTTGTTGCCATCGATTAGATTGTTCTGCTTCCAAGTTCAAACGGGATTCGATTGTGGTTATGAAGTTCTCTATATAGATCTGTTTGGAATGTATGAGTGCTAGAAGAGTTGCTTGATCTTTGATGTTGTCGTTCGTAGATTCGTGTAGTTTCAGAAAGGGGATCATTGATTGAGACAGCACTGCAATAAGCATATTTTGTAAGTCTATCATAGTAGTCGGAATCCTAGGATTGGTGCAATCCTTGTGGCCATAGTTTTTGGATGTCGCATTATTGGTTTTGATTTCTGGTGCTCTTATTTGGGGAATAGGCTGTTGGTTCATGGTCGTGAGATCAGGGGTATAGTAGGATTCATCTGTATCATAGTTGAAGCGAGTAGGAATGTTTTGGTTTCCCGGCAGATTCGTTTCGGTTTCTCTTTTGATGGGTCTTTGGCCAGTTCCCTGTGTCATGCGCGGGGTGGAGGTTAGGTGCGGTTGATGGTTTCCTATAATGTTGCCAATTATTTCTTTTCGTTTATCTAGGATTGGCATGATTGATTCGATTTCTGTAATGTCCGTTGAAAGTCTTCTTGCCTTGGTTATAGTTTGGTTGGCAGTATTTTCTGGAGGTTGAGGGGGTTTGATTGAGTTATGCATGTGTAGCCACGCAAGTTTGGCTAATCTAGCTTTTTCTTTCTTTGTTTGTTGAGTTGTACTGCTTGGTGGTTTTTGTAAACTGGTGATGAGTCTTGATTCGTTTGGTTGAGATTTACCATCTTCATAATTGTTAGGATCCTTCGTAGTCACACGTGGTTCTTTTTGGGACACAGACTGGGGCAAGGATGTATGAATGTGTTGCTCCTTTGTTGGTTTCTTGGTAGTGTCACTTGCAGTCTCGAGGTTGTGTGGATCAATTGATGGGGTAATTGGTTCTTGTTGTGTGACAGGAGGAGACTTAGCAGATGAGTTAGCTGTTTCATCTTGTGATGCGGGAGTGAAAATGGGGGCTGTTGTGACTCCTAGCGGTGTTGTGATTCGTTCGTGTGATGTTGAGTCCTTGCTATTAGATTTTGTTTGTGCAGTGATGTTATTCAAGGTATCGTTGTTGGTCGATTCTGGTTTTCTCTTTTGTGCACTCGCAGAATTGTTTTGCTGCTGGGGAAATTGTTGGTTGCAAGGCGTCGGTGTTGTTATTTCTTCTTGTTCGATGTAGTTTCGTGAATTAGCTTCTATTGGATGAACATCGCTGGAGGACTGAGTAGTAGGAGTTGTTAGTTGTGGAGATGATGGTTCAGCATAGTTGTGAATCTTGGTGGCTGTTGTTTCATGATGTTCAGTCGTGATGCCGGTGCTGTGAATTTGTGCTTGTATGTTGATCTGAGTTGGAAAATCTGTTTGATCGATCAGTTGTCGATTGAGTTCTGGATTAATTTGGTTGGTCTTTATTGTGAGGAGGGCATCTGTTGTAGTGGCATGCTCGTTGTCCAGATTTGCGTGCTGTTGAGGGTGATTTGAGTCGGTTTTTACGGTATGGGCTCTTGAGAGTGATTGTTCCAAGGTTAGTTGCGAGGAATCTAGAGCAGACATGACAGCGGTGTTGAGTTTTGTTCTTAGTCTTGTTTTAGGGCGCTCAGCAGTTTGCTGTTTGGGTCGAGTTGTCGACATTTCTCCTTTGATTGTTGAAGTGTGTGGGCTGAGATCCGAGGTGCGGACCCAAGTTGTCTCTGTGGAGTGGTGGTAAGGTTCTGTAGGTGCAGGATTCAAGGGGCGTGCCCTTTCGGTCTCCGTGAGTGAAAGTGTGAAAATAGCTCTATTGAGATTGTTCTATGCTGTCCTTTTGGTCTCCTGACCAGGTATAAGGAGCGTTACTGTTGATGTAATACAGGATCCAAGGGAAATGCCCTTTCGGTCTCCTTGATATAGGTGTAACGGTGACTGTGGTAGAAGAATTGGGGCGTCTTTGTTAGGATCCAGTCCTATCAGTCTCCTTATGAAATAGATCTACTATTAGGGAACCATTTTCTTCTTTAATTAATAAATCCAAAAAAGATATTTCACTACTGCTACAATGCATGGTAAATTTACTACTGGTATTTTGGTCATTTATCCAATTAAGGAAAAGATTAAGGTCACCCTCTTTTTTGTCCCAGATGATAATAACATCGTCTATATAGCGTTTGTATAGTCTTTACGCTTTTCGGAATGGATTAGTGTCAATAAGAATACAGGCTTGTTCAAACCACCACATGAACAAAATAGCGAAATTTGGGGCAAACGCTATCCCCATCGCTGTATATTTTATTTGCATATAGTATACATTTTCAAAGCTAAAATAATTCTTAGTGAGCACGACCTCTAGGAGCTCAACTAGGAACTCACTGGGGAACTTTTGGTGACCTTCCCTCTTTTCAAGAACATTTCACATAAGGTTCAAGGACTCCCTGTGAGGGATATTAAAGTATAGAGAGTCTACATCTAATGTTATAACTACTTCAGCACTCTTGTCAAAATATATGCCTACTATTTTATTAATTACATCCATAGTGTCTGCTAGGTAAGTATCAGAATGCGTTGCCAGAGGTTTCAGGAAGTAGTCCAAAAACTGTCCTGTTAGTTCTAGAATTGACCCACATAAAGAAACTATAGGTCTACCCGGGGGGGAAGGGTTAGCAGAGTCTTTGTGGATCTTAAGGAGGATGTAAAATAGAGGTGTCCTAACCTCAGATGGATTAAGGAAATCTGATTCTTTTTTATTAATCCAACCAGCATCTAGGCCCAGAAATCCAGAAATGAGATTGATTTGTTTTCTTTTCATTTCAGTAGGGTAGCCTCTCAACTGCAAGTAGAATTTGTTATTATTCAATTGTCTTAACACCTCCATGTCATATTTGGTGGTATCCCAAACTACTATTCCTCCCGCTTAATCTGCTTTTTTTATTTGAATAGATTCATCATTTTTCAGTTCCATTAGATGGTCCCATTCAACTTTACTAAAGTTAAAGCTAGAATTCTGCCTTACATTTATTTTTGTCATAGATTCTATCAAAGTCGTTAAGCACAGCTCTCTCGAAAGTCGCTGTTTCTCTAGAAACCATGGCAAGGGGGCCAAAAAAGAGGACTTGGGTTTAAACGGAGTTCCTCCTACTGTGTCTCGGGCATCATCATTGTCTTCTGACCCAAAGAAATCTTTGAGTCTAACTTTTCTTAGGAATTGTCGAATTTCAATTTCAACATCCATTTCTTTCTTGGGATTTCTCATGGGGATAAAGGAGAAACCTTTTCCAAGGACCTTCAGATCTTCGCTAGAAAGGACCCTATCAGAGATGTTAAAAACTGCTCTAGGTACCTCTAGCGTCTGTATCCCTCCTCCAAACCCTGGAATGCTGTATAGGAGAGCTGACAAAGTGGGAGCAAAATAAGAAAAGTGCATTCTGGGACATGAAGTCCAAAGACCTGTGTGAGGCGGCCGTGGCCTGAGCCCATGGAGTGAGGCGGTGCCTGAATAGAGCTCTCGTCATGATCCTGAGTATGATCCTAAAACATGGAGGTTGGTGGTGAATTGCAAGGTACCAAAAACATTTATGAATGTAGGAAGCGTTTCCCCATCTCTGCCACGAGACATCAGCGACAATCGGAGCTGTTTTGCTGAGAAAAAACTTCTATAAGAAGAGGGCCCTGCCCCTTCGCCCAGAGAGTCAGACAGAACGTGCTCATTAGAGGCCCTCAAATAGGGCCATCTCAACACAAAATTGCGTTGTACGCCGGTGACGTACTTCTGTCACTCTCAGATCCCATCATATCGGCAGAACAAGCCCTGGGCGAATGGCAAACTTTGGGAAGGTCACCGGCTTTGTAGTTAACTTCGCTAAATCGGTGGCCCTGGGCGTCGGCCTCCAGCGCAAAGAGCGAGAAGCCCTGTCTAGGCTGTGCCCAATCACCTGGAAGAAACAATCTATTCCCCACTTGGGAGTCCACATCACGGCGGTCCCGCGAGACACATACCAGGGCAACTTCCCCAGCTTGTTCCGGGAACTGGAGGGGGACCTAAAACGCTGGGCCACTCAGGAAATTTCGCTAATGGGCCGGATCACGGCTGCCAAGATGGACCTACTCCCAAGATGCCTCTACGCGTGTTCCTCCCTTGCAGTGGCGACCCCGAACTCAGCACTCCAGGATCTGCAGAGGAAAATGTTGAAGTTCATATGGAAAGGCAAAAAAGCCAGAATCCCCCATAAAACGCTTACTAGTAACTCCAGACTAGGGGGATGGGGGTCCCTGACTTGCAGGCCTACAGGGCAGCAGCACAGTTGGCTTACGTTCGGGCCTGGCAGATACTCTCAGACCGCCCTAGATGGGAAGAACTGGCGCAAGCGCAGCTTCCGCTCCCCCTCAGATTCCTCCCACATGTTCAACCTGCCCGGAGAGAGCACTGGGCCAACCTCCTACTGACCACCAAGCACACCCTAACCTCCTGGGACTGGGCTCTGAAAAAAAAGGGAATCCCGAGAGGCCAAAGTCCCCTCTCCCCAATCTTCCTCAACCCAAATTTCACACCAGGGATGTATCCACGTAATTTCCGGAACTGGATAGAAGGCGGCCTCGAAACCCTGGAGCAACTATTTGTGGGGAACACCCCCCCGCACCTTTGAACAATGCAAGGCCGAGTTCCGACTCCAGGAAGAGGATAGGTTTACCTATTGCCAACTCCGCCACTGGTGCTCACAACCTCAGACCCTCCAGGCTGCCACGCGGCCGTTCACCGCTCTAGAACTAACACTTAAGGATCTCCCAGCCCGGGGCAGGATCTCCTCCCTGTATAGACGCTTCCTGGGAGACTTCTTAATCTCCAAAACCCGATGCATGGCCCAATGGGAGGCCGATCTGGGCCACCCGATCGACGACCAGACCTGGGTGGACATCTGGACACGCACCCACACCGCTTCGACCCGCATCACCAATAAAGAATGCGCATACAAGCTCATGCTGCGCTGGTACTTTGACACCCTCAGACTACACCACATGAATCCCCGACTGAACGCCGCCTGTTGGATGGGATGCTCTCAGCCTGGCTCCTTTTTCCACATGTGGTGGTCGTGCCCAAAGATTCGGCAATTCTGGGAGCGATGTTTGGAGATGTTGGAGCAAATCACCGGGCGGACTCTCCCCCTGGAGCCCGAAACGGTTCTTTTGGGGGTTCTAAGCCCCGGATCCTACCCCCGCTCAGGGAACGGAGCGAAACTGATAACGCAATGCCTCCTGGCAGGTAAAACTGTCCTAGCCCGCTTCTGGAAGTCCCCGGACGGCCCCTGCATGGCCCACTGGTGGGGCAAACTATGGGACATCCTAATTGCGGAAAAAGTGACCGCGGCAAGAGCGGGGGTGCTACACCACTTCCAGAATGTCTGGGCCCCAGTATTGGACTATGATCAGCGCTTCCCTGCTTTGACATTCAAACCGCTTAACGCATGATGGACCCTGAAACATGGGGAACCTACCTGAGCAGCAGGGGCCTCAATCGTACCCGAGGAATGTGGGAACTGGGGAAGAACTGCTGGAGGTTGGGGGGGGACTCCGGGGTGGGGGAGGGAGAAGGGGGCGGTGGGGTTTGATTCATAATTGAAACATCAAGATAGCCAACGCTGCCGCGGCTCTGAACTGAGGAGGAGGGGCCGTGTCCAGCGGATTGGCACGTGCGCTGGGCCCGTGGCTGTGTGGAGCGAGATTGACTGCCCCCAACCTGGTGGGAGAAGACTACAAAGCACAGTGGCAGGTGAGCCCAGACAACACAGGGCGACAACACAAAGTCTTCTTGAGGTGACGAACAGAGACTCGCTGAAAAGGATCCTAACTATACATGAGGCAGGGTGAGACAGGCGCTGAAACGAGTCCGGCGGGACTCAGGCAGAGTCCATGAAGCGCTCAATGGTGCAAGACACGGCCCCTCTTCTGCAACATGGACAGTGAAAAAACAAGGAAGTTGCGGGAGCACATCGGATCCCAGTGAGTCGGACAGAGTGAGTGACGGCGAAGGCGGCTCCAGTAGGTATGCGGGCAGGACCCTTACAACAGGAACACATGCACCTGATGGGCAGCCCGAAATTATAAAAAACAGAGAAACAGAGCGCCTGATAAAAGGATCAGATAACACTGGCTCTGACTGCCTGCTGATAAGGTGGGAGTGCGGGGACCACGGTCTGCTGTCCAGGGAACACTAATACGGGTGGAGGGCTATATAACACAGAAAAGCAGGGTGTGGACAATGGTTAGCACTTGCGACACAAACCCAGGGAGGGGAGGACGCCCGGGCCTCGGGCAGAGACACCCCTGGTCCAAGGCTCCACAGGCGAAGCGCGCTGGTGGGGGATGGGCACCCCAACGCCACACGGGTCCTCTGAATATCGCCGGTATCCCGTGAATGCGAGGGCCATACAAGTTCTCCACTGCCCGGCGGGTGTAGCAGTTGTTCCGCCGTACTTTAAACCTTCACTTATGAGCAAACAGGTCACCAAAGCGCGACTTTATGGCCAGATGTTACAGCCTTCGACGGAGCACTCTCAGATGGCGGTCATCTTGCGAGACGGGCAACAGCGCCCCCCCACCAGACTGTGTCATTTTTCATGTGTCTGTTCTGTTTTTAAACTAGTATTTCTTAATCAGAATAAAACTGTTTTGTTATGTTTTCTTACACATTGTGTCCCACTAGAATGATCTAATGTTCTCCCACTAGACTCTAGATAGATGTTAACCTCTGCTTAGCGCTTGAAAGGAGAGGTAGCTCTGACTCATTTCCTTTCCCTATTGTTATACCCTCAAGAGTCAGGCCCCCCGTTACCAAAAAAGAGGGTACCATAGCCTTGTTCTTCTTTTTTATTTATTTATTTATTTTACCTCTCAGTCTTGAGCCAGATCTCCTTAAGTTCTGGAAGTTCCTTAAGACCCTCCTTTTCTCCTCCTCCTTCACTCTCCCCCTCCCCTGCTAAATCCTTCTTCTGCCTCGGTGACTGGCTGCCTGGTTCCCTCTCAGTACTACAGGGCTCCAGGCCCCCCACCCAGTCTGCCCCTACTTCCCTGCACTTACCTGTATTCCCTGGCACTTGTCCTCTGGCCTCCACTTAGCACTTGCACTTCGCCCCTTCACCCTTTTCCCTTCCCACCTTAGCACGTTTTTGCGCAGACGGGCACTTCCATTCCTACCCCCTCCCTCGCACTTCTTGCTCTGCACTTGCATGATTCGAATGTCACAAGGCCTAGTAGGACCGTTATTGTATCTTTCTCCCTTGACCCCCCCCCTTTTTGTCTTGTGGTGCCTTGAAACACCATCTGTTGTGTAGGTGCCTTACAAATATACAATACATAAAATAAATTAATAAATAAGCAACATCCATTTAGAAACCCCATAAAGCCAGAAGTACTGAGACGAGGAAGAGGAAGAAGGAGTTGATGCAGATTGGAAACCCAAAACTGAATATGCAGACTAGTTGTTTGGTTGAATTACGAGTGTACGGGGGATTTAAAAATGGCATCTGCCCTCAAAATGGGAGAGGACTGTACGAGAGGAAGTCGAGAGAACAGGCACATCGATGCAGCAGCTTGCAAACGTGCAAGTTGCATAGCGGATTGGCTCGAAGGAAGGAGAGACGCTGCAGGTACCTTTGGAGGACCGTTGGAGCACCAGGAGCAGCAGCAGATCCCTCAGCAATACAGTCGTGCTAGAAGGCAGCATTCTACGGTCCAGGCCACAGAGATAAGCCGTTGGGTGAGCATGGAGCTGGAAGAAACTCTGGAGGAAGATCTGCAGCGTGACGAAGGCTGGCCCAGAGAGAGAGAGCTTCATCACAGAGACACGACACGGGTTGGGGACACTGCAAATCACTGGTGAGTCTACCCTGAGCCGCCATTGGGGACCTCAGAGCATACCGACAGGTGTATAAACAAATGAATGAGTTGAGAATATTCTAATACCGACCAGATAAAGCGCAACGACAAAACCTTTTTTTAAATAACTTTATTTTCTGATTTTCATAAACATACAGAGAAATAAGCAAAACAAAGGAACAAACTGTGTACCCAAAGAGCTTCCCCCCTCCTCCCACCCCTGTTGCCATCGCGGGTCAACTCGGAATGTGCCATAATACAATACCAGGGAAGTTCGGATTGATCATGGTATCACAAAGTCCCCGTGGGTCGACCAAGGGCAAAACATCTAAGGTGACGACATGGGAGAGGATGCACCAGTAGGAGTAGCAGTTAAGTAATTCACATAGGGGCCCCATATGTCAGGTGGTCTTGCGTGCAGCAGCAATATCCTAGTGTATAATGTCTCAATATCTTGACAGTAGGCAATGTCACGCAACCACAATCGAGAGTTCGGGGGCTGGCCTCTTCCCCAGGTCATTGCCACTCTTCTCTTTGCTAGGACCAGGAGGAGATCCACCAGTTTCTGGGAATGTAGTGCTACCCCACTAGTAAGTCCGAGCAAAGCAATCGCGGGATCCCGTTCGATACGTTCTCCCGCAATAGCAGTTAACGTCTCCCAAACCTTCCCCAGAATCTGTTTACAACCGAACAGTTCCACGCCAAGTGCAAAAAGTCAGCATCCTGGGCCCCACATCGATCACAAGCCCCCGAGACCTCAGTCCGTTGTCTGTGGAGTCTGGCCGGGGTATGGTAGGTTTGATGGACAAAATTAAAATGTATTTGTTTGAACCGTGAGTTCAGCGCCACCTTCTGAGTTTGGCCAAGAATAAATGCCCAGTCCACATCCGGAATACTCCTCCCGAGGGATCTCTCCCATCTGAGCTTTGCGGAACTAGATTGCACAAGGGTGTCCCTCAAGAGGTTTTTATACAGCCATGATACAAGCTTACCCTCTCCTTGGGCCTGGATGGTGTCATGCAACAACTGCCATGTCTGGGGTTGGGTGGGAAAAGTAGGGAAAAGCCTCTGCGCCATCTGATGGAGCCTAAAATAGATGAATATGTCTAGAGCATTGCTTGCCCCTCGCTCACGAGCCTGCTGTAGCATTAGAAAGGACCCCTCAACGAACAGGTCACCGAGACTGTTGATTTGCAGCTTACGTATCCAGCGAATATAGACCCGTTTGTTAGTAAGCGGGACCCCTGGGATGAATTTGGCAGGTAGGAGCGGGGAATAACGCACGCCTATCTTGCTTTTCTGCGCTATTTTTACCCATACTATATATGTAGAATGACCTATGTTTAAGGTTTTAGGGCGTACTGTTTATGGTTGCCTGCAACATGTGTGGGGACATTAGGGCCCGTTCGACCTGGACATGGGGTCTACCAACCTGTGTGGCATACCAATGGCTTAAGAATTGTGCCTGGGCTGCCCAATCCTACCGCTCTGGATCTGGTTTACTGGCCCAGATCTGTTCAAGGATCATGCTTCGCAACAGGGCTAAGATTTTCTGCGAGATTATGATGGGAATGTTCGCAAACAGGTAGAGGAGCTTGGGCAAAACTACCATCTTCACTATGGACACACAACCCCAGAGAGTGAGCGGGAGACCCTTCCATCTTGTGATCTGACCCCGCAGTGTGTCAACCAATTTCCCATAATTATCTTGTAAAAGGGTGTGATAATCTCGTGACAAGTGAATACCCAGGTATCGTACTCCGGACCGTTCCCATTTAAGCCCATAATCATTGACATTTTCCTGTGTGGCATCGGTTAGAGGGAAAACTATCGATTTTGTGCTATTGATTTTTAGGCCGGAGAGCTCCCCAAATCTAATCACCTCGCGCATTATTGGGTTCAAATTCTCAGACGGATCTCAAATTAAAAGAGCTACATCGTCTGCGTAAAGTGAAATCATTATTTTATGTGGGCCGAACTGGAGACCCCTGTGCATGTGCCGCAAACGTAAGCTCTCTGCAAGAGGTTCCATTGAGAATGCAAACAGGAGAGCCGATAGGGGGCACCCCTGCCTGGTCCCTCTCTGAAGCGTTATACTCGCAGACCTCGCTTTCCCCACAAGGATGTTTGACACCGGTTTCTCATATAAGAGTACAACTAACTTCAAGAATTGCTTCCCCAAACCCATTCTGTCCAGTACCGTAAAGAGGTAGGGCCATTCCACTGAATCAAACGCTTTTTCGGCGTCAAGAAGCACCGCCACCGCCATGACAGCAGGGTCGATAGCCTCAACGGCACCAAGCATGTGCCTTAGCCCAAAGGTCGTGTTGCGGCCAGGAATAAACCCTGCTTGACTTGATCTGCTATCACTAGTGCAGGCATTAAAGGAAGTAATCTTGCGGCAAGAATTTTGGCCAATATTTTATTATCTAAGTTGATTAGCGAAATTGGCCTATATGACCCGCATTCTTCCGGGGCTTTACCATTCTTGTGTATGAGAATAATATCAGCTTCCCGAAGTGTTGCGGGTAGACTGCCCTTTTCGGTCGCCTCTTGGTAAACTTGTAGCAGGAGGGGAGCCACGATCGTGGCGAATACTTTATAAAATGTGTCCGTTAGGCCATCCGGTCCGGGGGCCTTGGAGCGTGGGAGCGTTTTTATGGGCGCTATTATCTCGTCCAATGATATGGGGGCATTTAATGGCTCTCTTAACGTTTGGTCCGCCCAGAAGAATTCAATCTGGTCCAGATATTGGAGGAGGGGGCCCGATGCGTTGTTGCCTTTCGTATTGTAAAGTTATTGATAGAAAGCCCAAAAAGACTTGGTGATACTGTCCTCGGTGAGGGCTACAGAACCGTCAGATGCCCTTATACAGTCTATCGGAGGAGGTCTCCTGTCCGGAGCTATCAACCTAGCAAGCAGAGCTCCCGGTCTCTGGCCCTCCCCGTACTGTTGTATTCTGTGTGATTGTGACATGAACTTGGCTTCTCTTTCCGCACAAGTTCTGAAATATTCAAGTTCCTTTTTGAGGGAGGCGAGGGTGCGGTTGTCGTTTTGGGCATCGTATAACCGCTCCAGGTTCTTCAGTCGTGCTTCACTAGCTGCCAGTTCTGCTCTAATCAGCTTCAATACCCCATGCTCTTTAGATATGCACACCCCTCTCACAAAGCACTTGAGGGTTTCCCACAGGGTCCCTGCCGATTCAACCGAGTTTCGATTTATGTCCAGGAAGGCCATTATGTCAGCCCGAAGTTCCTGGGCAAACACTTGATCCAGAAGAGCCCCGTGCTTGAACCTTCATGGAGGTCTGCTACCATCATGTCCAACTGGGGCCCATTCAAGGACCACCGGGGAGTGATCGGATAGCGTCCGAGGGAGAACCTGGCAGTCGCTCCACTGTATCCTAGTGTGCCTTGACACAAAAAGGTAGTCAAGCCTAAAGCTGGTGCCGTGTACCCATGAATGAAAGGTGTAGTCGCGTGACAATGGATGTCTGGCTCTCCAGGCATCTTCAAGGTTATAGGACCTACATATTTCTTGTATCTGCAAGCCGGCTTTAGTGTGTGTGATGCTATTGGTATGGGATTTGTCAATATTCGGGTTAAGTGTGGTGTTCAGATCTCCCCCCCAGATGATTGTGGTGTGGTCAGCGTCAGCTAGGTTGGTCATGGCCCAATCGAAGTTGTTAGTAACGTCTACATTTGGACCATACGAGTTCACTAGGGTCACTTCTACTCCATCTAGTATCCCGCGTACCAGGAGGGACCTACCCACATCGCCGCGCTTCACTATCTTCATCTTAAATTCTACCCTTCGGCTAATGAGGGTAGCGACTCCGCCAGCATAAGACGAGTAAGAGGAAAAATACCTGTGACATCCCCAGCTTGCCAACCATTTACTTTCGGATGAAGGGGTAAGATGGGTTTCTTGAATGAGCGCGACGTCAACATTGTGCCTTTTGAGATATTGGGTAATTCTACGGGCTTTGGTGGGGTTATTACCAACCCGGATGTTCCACGTTGTTACCCTGAATGGGACAGTGGGCGAGTGCATCCCGAACCCGGGTAGGCCCTCAATGGGAAGGGCCTCAGGTCAGGATCCCTGTGTTCAAAGACTCCCAGTATGCTATACCGCTTGGCTTCCTCAGAATGGGCCATTGCAGCCATGGTACCATTCACAGTTCGTTACTTTACCCAAAAACAAACTCCCAACATAAACAGAAACCCCCCAACCTGCCCGTCGAAAGACCCTCCCCCCTGTTACTACAACCAAGCAACATTGAACTTGAAGCGGTGCTAGGGGCGCTAGTGCCTAACCAAGTGTTCTGGCTCCCACTAGATAGAAAAAACATTTCTGCCGTGTGCACTTGAGGAGTGACCATCGCGTCTCAGTGAGTGGATGACATGGCTTTCTTGGAACTCAGGGAGGGCGCCCCCCTGCTTGGTTCTTTCTAGGTGGCCTCGGAAAGTTGCCGCTTATGGGCCGGCAGCCAAAACTGTCGAGGTACGCGGATGCTTCTTCTGGTGATGTGAAGAACTTGGTCGTCCCAGCATGGAGAATTCTCAGTTTGGCCGGGAATAGCATTGAGTATTGCATTCCGTTTTCTCGTAGCCTGCGTTTCACACCTACAAAGGATTTCCGCAGTGTTTGGACTGCTTGAGAGAAATCAGTGTAGATGTGAATGGTGTCACCATCAAACTGTAATTCCCCTCTGTCTCTCGCCAACTTCAGGATTTGATCACTGTCTTTGGAGTTAAGAATCATGGCGATTATTGGGCGAGGCGCTGAGCCAGGTGCGGGGCGGACGGATGGCACTCTGTGGGCCCGCTCAACAATAAAAAGAGAGGACAGTGCTGCGGCTCCAAATAGTTCTTTACACAAATTCTCGATAAAATCTTCTATCTTGCCAGAGATCTGCCTTTCTCTTATCCCGATTAACAAGGGGGGTCCTGGGAGTCCCTCTGCCAGACATTAGTCCTGGTTACAAGAGACTTACCCAGAGTCTTTAGCTCACTATCTTTCACAGAGAAGAAATATCCCAAACATATCAGTCTTTGTCCTGCCCTGGGGCAGTCCAGCACCGAAATGCAAGGCAATTCTCCTCTGAACAAGAGTACCAACAGAATCCCCAGACACGTGTTTCGGTCTGGTTGGACCTCATCAGTAGGGTGGATCTGTGCCTCCTTAAGAATAGTGAGCAAGGGGTCCACGTCTGGATTCCCCTAGTAACTTAGGGTGAGACCCAAAGTTACTTAAATATGCAAATTAACAAGGGGGGTCCTGGGAGTCCCTCTGCCAGACATTAGTCCTGGTTACAAGAGACTTACCCAGAGTCTTTAGCTCACTATCTTTCACAGAGAAGAAATATCCCAAACATATCAGTCTTTGTCCTGCCCTGGGGCAGTCCAGCACCGAAATGCAAGGCAATTCTCCTCTGAACAAGAGTACCAACAGAATCCCCAGACACGTGTTTCGGTCTGGTTGGACCTCATCAGTAGGGTGGATCTGTGCCTCCTTAAGAATAGGAGCAAGGGGTCCACGTCTGGATTCCCCTAGTAACTTAGGGTGAGACCCAAAGTTACTTAAATATGCAAATTAACAAGGGGGGTCCTGGGAGTCCCTCTGCCAGACATTAGTCCTGGTTACAAGAGACTTACCCAGAGTCTTTAGCTCACTATCTTTCACAGAGAAGAAATATCCCAAACATATCAGTCTTTGTCCTGCTCTGGGGCAGTCCAGCACCGAAATGCAAGGCAATTCTCCTCTGAACAAGAGTACCAACAGAATCCCCAGACATGTGTTTTGGTCTGGTTGGACCTCATCAGTAGGGTGGATCTGTGCCTCCTTAAGAATAGTGAGCAAGGGGTCCACGTCTGGATTCCCCTAGTAACTTAGGGTGAGACCCAAAGTTACTTAAATATGCAAATTAACAAGGGGGGTCCTGGGAGTCCCTCTGCCAGACATTAGTCCTGGTTACAAGAGACTTACCCAGAGTCTTTAGCTCACTATCTTTCACAGAGAAGAAATATCCCAAACATATCAGTCTTTGTCCTGCCCTGGGGCAGTCCAGCACCGAAATGCAAGGCAATTCTCCTCTGAACAAGAGTACCAACAGAATCCCCAGACAGAAACCCCCCAACCCATACACAGGCAACCCCCAACCTGCCCGTCGAAAGACCCTCCCCCCTGTTACTACAACCAAGCAACATTGAACTTGAAGCGGTGCTAGGGGCGCTAGTGCCTAACCAAGTGTTCTGGCTCCCACTAGATAGAAAAAACATTTCTGCCGTGTGCACTTGAGGAGTGACCATCGCGTCTCAGTGAGTGGATGACATGGCTTTCTTGGAACTCAGGGAGGGCGCCCCCCTGCTTGGTTCTTTCTAGGTGGCCTCGGAAAGTTGCCGCTTATGGGCCGGCAGCCAAAACTGTCGAGGTACGCGGATGCTTCTTCTGGTGATGTGAAGAACTTGGTCGTCCCAGCATGGAGAATTCTCAGTTTGGCCGGGAATAGCATTGAGTATTGCATTCCGTTTTCTCGTAGCCTGCGTTTCACACCTACAAAGGATTTCCGCAATGTTTGGACTGCTTGAGAGAAATCAGTGTAGATGTGAATGGTGTCAGCATCAAACTGTAATTCCCCTCTGTCTCTCGCCAACTTCAGGATTTGATCACTGTCTTTGGAGTTAAGAATCTTGGCGATTATTGGGCTAGGCGCTGAGCCAGGTGCGGGGCGGACGGATGGCACTCTGTGGGCCCGCTCAACAATAAAAAGAGAGGACAGTGCTGCGGCTGCAAATAGTTCTTTACACAAATTCTCGATAAAATCTTCTATCTTGCCAGAGATCTGCCTTTCTCTTATCCCGGTCAATCTAATATTGTTGCGGCGGGCCCTGCCCTCTAACTTCTCATTTTTGGCGTTCACCAGTTTCATTTGTCTCTCCAACAGCGTAACTCTGGTGCCCAACGACGCGCTCCCGTCATCTAGATCCGAGACACGCTGCTCCACCGCATCCAGCCTGTCACTATGTTTGTCAAGGCGGTGTTGTAACAAGTCGACCTTCGAGGAGAGGGACTCCAGTTTGCAATCAAGACCACCGATGCCCGCCTTAAGTTCTAACAGGATCTCCTTAATATCGGGAACCGGGGCATGGGTAGTATCAACAGCATGGGTCATCTCTTCTGCAGGGGGCTCCGGTTGTATATTCTGTTTAGGAGTTCTAACCACGGCTCCCGGTTCAAACGTCAGTTTCCGTTGGGCCTTGTCTGCCTTACCCATTCTTGGCCACCGGCCGTGTAGACCGCTCCGCCGCAAGTATGGAAGAATGGATCAGAGCAGTTCGCGATAGAGCGGTCCGGGCGGTATTACACAAGGAGATCGTTGAGACAGACGGCCCTCAGACGGACCTCAGTTGGCGTGTGCTCCACCGAAGGGTTCCACCGTCACCGGGGCCTGGGGCAGGTGTCACCCTGAAGTTTGTATCACACTGGGTCCCGACCACCACCGCCTGCCACCTCCTCATTCCTACCACTGTCCAAATGGCCTCAGTTATATGGCAAATGTAAGGCAGTATCGCGGGCCCTGGGATGCCACAGTCAACTGAGTCCATCCGGCCCCCTACCCCTCCAGCATCTCGCTGCCTCCCCAGTCCAAAACTGTAGGCCGCGGGAAGGGCTCACGGGGCGGGGGTATCGGGCCACGCATAACAAGCTCCTCCAGTGCAGGCATCCAACGTGGCGCACTCCCCGGTCCAGCTGCGGCGGCGGTCGCCCGCAAATTTACAGCTCCTCCTTGGTGAGGAAAGCACGCGGCCCCAGATGCCACACGTATAAGGGTCGAGAGCGACTGCAGCGGGAGCCACTCACCTGCATGGCCCCCGGTGGTCTTCGGATGGGCACTTCAGCGTTCCCCGGGTGGTGTCAACTCCGTTTCATCGGGGGCAGATCTTCACTATCCGCGACAGCGGACTGCGCGAAGAACGTCGCAGCCCAGGGGCAGCCCCAGATCGATACCGCTCCTCCACGATCGGTGCCCAGGGTCTCTGACCCGCAACGGCCCCGTTCCGCGGCCTCACTCTCCACGTCCTCCAGCGGCCAGGACTCTCTCGGCCCGGAGAGGTGGCAGCCACCCACCGCCTCTTGACCTGAAGTGCCTGGGGGCTCCGGAGAATGACCGCGCAGTGCAGGGACGCGGCAGGCAGAGCGGCCCGGACTCGGTTCCTCCTTCCACACACCAACACTCCCACTCAGCCACGATACACAGGTGCCACAGAGATCTGGAGGGCAGTGAACGGCTCTCTCCGATGGCCAGGCACCTCCTCACGTCCCCAGACCGGCAATTATTTAAGGATTAATGGGAGCTCGCCACAGAGCTCAAAGAAGAGCCGCCATCTTGGTGGGCTCGCTAGCGCCCTCTCGCACAACGACAAAACTTGAACTAGTCCCTATATATGAGATGTCAATGTAGGGAAAGTTGGGGCAAGTGTTAACTGAGGAGTGCACCCAGAGTGCTGTTAGTGCTGAAGAGACTCAGATCGAAGGTGGATCGACTTTTATCTATGTGCTGCGAGGTATTTTGGGATGACGCTGATTGTGCCTGGATTACTCTAACCCTATGGATTGACTGGATATATAACGAATAATATTTTGTTTCACTTTATTATAGTGTGCTGCAAGCTTGGACATATATTACACTAATTTTTAATATATTGGCCTGGCCACGTCCCCTTTCCCCCCCAGCAACCTGTTTAAATTCAGTGGCCGCACGTGAACCAAGGAGTGCACCCAGAGTGCTGTTAGTGTTGGAGAGACTCGGATTGAAGGTGGAGCCCTCTACTGACTTTTATCTACATGCTGCGAGGTACTTTGGGATGACACTGATTGTGCCTGGATTACTTTAACCCTATGGATTGACTGGATATATAACGAATAATATTTTGTTTCACTTTATTATAGTGTGCTGCAAGCTTGTACATATATTACACTCTTTTTTTATATATTGGCTTGGGCACGCCCCTTTCCCCCGGCAATCTGTTTAAATTCAATGGTGCATGCTCCAAGGCGTGCACCCAGAGTGCTGTTAGGCTGATGGATGCGGGTGTGGTAGGGCACTTAGAACTAAAGCGGGCTCCTACAGGCTGTCCGTTACAAGAAAGTGCCATAACTACAGGAATATTATCTGGGTTGCTTACAATAAGGTAGCCGGCAGCGAAGGTATATTGGTAGTGAACATATGCTGGTGTCACACTCCAAAGTCCGTGGCGTAAGTGGGTTCAATGGCGCTTAAGCGGCCATTGAATCGCCCCACCACGTTCTTTCTCACACTGCTATGCAGCGTTCTAGTCTTGGCGGCCTCGCCACCAATCGCCTTTTTCTTCGCTTCCACCCGGAAGCCTGCGCGTTGCAACCCTTCGCGCTAGGCTTCCGGGTGAAACGCTCCTCTGTTTATCTCTCCGTTCTCTTTCCCTCCGTGCTTTCTCTTTTTAGTTTTTTTTCACCCCTGGCCCTGCTGGCCTTTATATTTCTGCTTACCTTTCTCGCTCGCTCTTCTCCCCTCGGCTTGCTAGCTTTTCTGCTCTTTTCCTGGGCTACTTTTCTGCTTCCATGGCTTCCCCCCTGTGCTTACCTCGTCGCAAGGCTCTCCTCCAGGCGGCATCTCCAGGCTCCCCTCCAGGCGGCATCTCCAGGCTCTCCTCCAGGCTGCATCTTCAGGCTCTCCTCCAGGCTGCATCTTCAGGCTCTCCTCCAGGCTGCATTTCCAAGGCTCCCACGTACTTCACTCAGAGGGGGTTTTTTATGCCGGAAGGCTTTTTCCCCCGATAGTTTGTTCCGGTAGAGGGGCCCCCCTTGACCTCTTTGATTTAGGTCAGGGTGGCTTCCTACCGAGGCAGACCCTATCCGCCTCAGAAGAAAAAGGCCCTGTGGAAGAAAAGACTCCAACAACCCACAGACACTGAGATACCAGGTGAGGAGTGGGCAGAGGGGCTGGATCAGGAAGGAGGGTCGAATCCTACTAGCGCTGACAGTTGGTTCTTGTTATTTCTGGTCTTGTGTGCGAAGCACACACAGTAAGAAAACATGCCGGCAACAATGAAAACATACCAGTTTAGGAGTAATACCAGACTGCAAACACCATACAGGTGTGGCTAGTGGTAAGAGAGCGATCACCAAGAAAAAATCCTGAATGATAACATTAGTAAACAACACACAAGAGGGGGTGTCATTAGCAGCGATTGAAGCAGTTTGGGAAAAACGGGGGAGCCACACATGGCACAAGATAAAATTACCACATATTTAAAACCAAAGACATAACAAACTATAAAAATTGAGATTGTGGATGTGGAGGTGCATTTGCCGGGCAATGAAAATGAGAAGGGTGAGATGCTGGAACTCGAGACTATTGATAATAACTCACTATTAAACATGGTCCTAAATCTAAAAAATGTAATGACTGGGGTGCCTGAACAAAGGTCAAATGTATTGAATGCTCATTATTGGCTGGTGAGATCATGTGAATGAAATTGCGAATAAGGTTTGTGCATCGTCTCCTATTGGGGAGAACTCGTTCTCCTAAACAGACTCTTTGGGGATGAATTGAGGAGCGAACCCAAACACTTTAAAATACTAAAAGGGCTGTTTACCATTTGCAGCTCTATCTTCAAAGAACAGCAAATTATGAAGGAAAGTTTCACCAAACTTGTGGATGTGATATTGAATATCTCAAAGTCCCCCATGGTAACTGTGGATGGAGAAGGATAACACACAAAATAATGGTCAAGTGTATATAAGTCATTCAAGTGGGGACAGCTTCAATGCTGATGACTCTATTTTCACAGTCCATGATGACATATATGTGCCACCTAATGCGGTTCTGATAACCGTGCCTCCTAGTGCTTCTACTAAGCAGCCTTTAGCTAACCATATTGATTAAAAGAAAAGAAACAGACCATTACAAGATAAAAAAGAAAGAAAAGAAATACGAGGAAAAGAGTGGCGCAAGCCCTGGCTGAAACAAACTCTGGATAGAGTTACGTGTGTAGAATCAAATGATAATTTTCAGCTGGTTGAAGAAGAAACACGCAGGAATCTTGATAGGTCTCCCAGAATAATGGCAAAGGCAAGAAGGCTATTTACAAAACTGTAGCTAAAATCAAAGAGGGATGCAAGCAAGGTTCAATAGAAAAATGGTTACAGAGTGAAGAGCCAAAGCGGACACAGAAGAATAAGGTTACATTCTTGGACCTTGGGATTGTGAGTGATAATGTTACTTCAGCTTAGTCAGTATGTGAAATTAACTGGGCTGCTATTTAAGACACAGAAAATAGGTACATGGAGGCTCAGAAAAATATTGAAACAAGGACCCCAGGAATAAAAGACATCCTGAGCTCCTCCCAGATTAGGACTAAAAAGATCAAATTTGTGGATACTTATGCTTCTACCCGTAGTCCCTTCCTAAATAGGAAAAATGTGTTGGAATTGATACATCAACTAACAGATTTGAAAGTTATATCCTCGCAGGCGATTACACTAGTGGAAATCCCAAAAACAGCATGGAAATCTAATTGGGCAATACTTCATCCACTGTTCCCCATAGTGTGCGAGTGTACATTGGTATATGCAAACTTGTTCAGAGAGAATGGATACGAATTTACAAGAATGGAAGAAAAGGCGATCACAGGTGTGGGGGGTAAACCAAAACAGTCTACTGTGATAAAGGGAAGTTCAGGACAGTGAGTACTGAAAATGTGGTATGCAAAATTGTGGAAGAACTAAAGGCCGGTGGTGTGCATACCACTAACATGAAAAATATGTCATTGACAAACGGTGACTGTGATGATATTGATTGACAGAAGAAGGGAATTAAGGAGGAACTATGTTTTATGACATAGAATTCTAGGGGATTTCATTGTTTTATATCCAATACTGGTGATATGGCTATTTTGTTGAGTGCTGACGTTTTTGTTATTCAAGAGACCTGTTTATGCTATGATTTTATCTTAGATGGATACAAAATAAAAAAAAGCCAAATATTTAGAGAAGAGTAGACCTTCAGGAGGTCTCATACTGGGAGCAAAGAACCATCTAACCCTAACAGAAAATAACAAGTTTGTAACCCACCCATGTATACTGGCTGCTTCCTTAGATTCCAAGATTAACGAGGTATTGCAAAAAATACTCATCAATGTATACAATCCACCTAATAATCTCTATTCTGGGCCGATTATTGAAGAATTAGGCAAAATCACTGATGATTGGACTAGGGTAAACACAAGGGTGTTATATAAAATTGTGGGGGATCTGAATTATGCAAGATTTACACAATCTCTGAAAGAAACTTGGGAGGCATACCCTATAATCGTGATCACATATCTAAGTGATCACGTAGTACAGACGTTTGGCATCCAATTTGATTGTGTTGAAAAAGACTGTACGCTTGATGGTTGTATGCTAAATCAAGGCTGCAACCAAATTTACTGGTTGACTAAGAACATGAAGAGATATGTGTCTTTCTTTGATAAATTAATGAAGGAAAATCACCCTGAAGATAATATTGGACTTGATATGTTTATATGTTCAAAAATTGCAAAACAGTATATACACAATTCTGAAACTAGATGTGGTGATAAAACTACATCTAAGAGGAAAACATACGATGCTGTGATTGCTAGAGAAAAAATGACATATTAAAGAAATTAAAGTGACAAAGAGGAGTATCTGTACTGACCTTGTGATGAAGAAAAAGAAACGAATCTACAAACGAAATATAAAAATGTTGTTAAACAACATAAGCCTTTGGACGCAGCGCTAAGATGGGTTCTATTGCGCAGCATACTTAAAAATACGCCTCACAGAAAAGGTCAGGGGGCCCACGCAGAAGGGTTGATAACTACATTTGAGCTCACTGTACCTTTCACAGAGGAGAAATACGCATTTGCAAACCAGTCTTTGTCCCACCCACAAGGGCATTCCAGCACCGAAATGCTAGGCAATTCTCCTCTGAACAAGAGTACCAACAGCAACCCCACACACGTGTTTCGGCCTAAGTAACCAAGGGTAATCCAGACGTGGACCCCTTGTTCACTGTGCCTTAGAGAGGCTCAGCTTCACCTCACTGAGGAGCCCCAACAAGGCAAGATGGGGTCCATGGGGTCCATTTAACAGCGATCTATTTCCATCGAGGTTGAACAGACATATACCTTGTTTTTTCAGTTGGAGACCGGATCCCAAGACAGAGGCGACAGATGCATTTCTGCAGACTTTGGGCCCGTTCTTGGAGTACGCATTCCTGTAATTTTCTATGATAGGGAGAACGCTGGTCCAAGTGAGGAGACAACTGGTGTCGATAATTCTGAAAACGCCAGCATGGAGGGGCCAAGCATAGTTCACAGATCTGCTGGAGATGGCTTATGACAATCCGATTGCTCTTCCGAGACTCAACCTGATCACTGGGGACCCTGCGGGGGACAGTCATCCCTTGGTGAGGTCAGGTAGTCTAAGCATCATTGTTTCTCAGAGCTCAGAGGATCCTGGTCTAGGCCAGGGTTATCTAGCAAGGCTGAACACATCATCAAGAGGTCCTGGGCTCCTGGGACCAAGAAGGCTTACAGGTCAGCATGGACAAACTAGCATGGCTGGTGAGTGGAGTGAACCGTTCACCCAGCTAGAACAGATGTAGTATGTGTAGCGAATTTCTTAGCGCAGATGGCAGCACAGGGAAAAGCATACAGGACCATTAATACAGGCTGCTCAGCAATATCAGTGGGACACACACAGAAAGAAGGCATTGCAGTCGGGCAATGCCCGTTGGTATGCAGACTACTGAGAGGTGTCAGACTGATCAGACCGCCTGGAGTGAAATATGACCAATTGTGGGATGTGGACAGAGCGTTGAGGATGTTTGTAGCATGGCCGGAGAACAGTGAATTATCCACAAAAGAGTTGTCGGCAAAAGTGACAATGCTATTATGTTCATTGTCATGCAAACATGTATCGAACGTGAGAGCATTAGAAGTTAATAAAAGATCCTTTACGCCCCCAGGAGTAACGTTTTATATCTCAAAGAGAACAAAAACCAATCTGAGATCAGTAGATTATGACTCATTCTCAGCCCAACCGAAACTATGCCCAGTACAATGTTTACAGACCTATGTAGACATGACAAAAGACATCCGACCTCAAGGGGTATCACAACTGGTCACTGCTCTGATGAGACCCTTCGGGCGGTAACTCCAGCAACTCTGGCAAGAAGGATGAGATGAGTGAAGAGCCAGGCAGGCATTGATGTTACGTGCTATGGCGTCTTGTCCGCGAGAGGCAAAATGGTGTCTAAGGCATTTAATGTGGGAACTAGCCTGGAGGACACCATGAGAGCGGCAGATTAGTCGAATGAATTGACATTTAGGAAATGTTCTTGCAAACCAGTCGAAAAGATGACAACGTTGGTGGTAAGTAAGCTTTCAACAAGCATAATCTGAGCCTCCGCGTCTTGACATAGAATTCAGATTTTCAACAAATACGTTATAGAAAGGCATCATTCTATTAAAGACACAGAAGTGAAGGATTATCCCACCATGCTAATCGTGAGCAATTATAAATGTTATGATGTAATACATGATGCAAATTTACTAAGCAAATGTTTGATGTAGCACAATTACCCTACCAAGTGGACAAGATGTCTGAGATGTGTTTTATATTTCAGGTTCCATAGCAGATAACAAACAGATAGGGGCGTGATTGGCAGATTGGAGTCTGATAACAGTTAAGAATGTACCGGTTGAGATGCAAAAGTTGGGAGGACAATTTAAGATGGTGGACAGTGTTAATGGAGTTGATTATGGACTATTGGTGTAAGAAGGTCATGTGTTTATTTCAAAGACCAATACAATGACAACAATTAAAGACTCGAACTACGTAGTTTCTCTGCTTTATTGTTTCATTTTGATATTGTTTTTGGTACTGCTCGAGAGAGAGTAAAGACAAGAGAGTTAGGGAGAATTCTCAAGAATGTGCTAATTTTCCCTTACCTTTTGAGACCCCCAGCAACTTTGTTGGATTTCTAGGATTTGAATTTTTACTTGGAAAGAGTGTGAGCCTTTTTTCCCACTCTTTTTTGTATTTTGATGTGTGTTTTACTTTTGTGTTCTTTGGATATGGAGTTTTAAAGAACTCCATAGGGATCCTCTTTTTCTTGTGTGTCACCTAGCACCTTCAGTGCAGTGGCACAGGGGTGTCTTTCAGACTCCCCAAGGTTTAAATACCTTCTCTGGGACTGACTACTGTCTCCCAGAGCATGTAAAGTTAAATTGACTTTGCTAGTCTTTTTAAATTCATAGACCCAGCGCACACTATCTTCCTATAGATTGCTGGAGGGGTTGCCTAGCATCCCCTATGTCTAAACACTCATGTAACAGTCACATGTTACCCTTTTTCCTCTTAAAATGGCTGGTGGAAGTGGTTTTAGAACGAACTACCATGATTTTTCCTGACCGCGAACACCGGCAGCAAAAAATCGGGTCAGCCATGTTTTTCAATATGGCGCCCATTACCCCTCTGTAAAAACAGACTCCGGTCATCTTTTTTAGCAGTTTCTTTTAGGAATGGTCCTTCTTGTGTTTAGCTCTGTGTGCCAAACCAGGTTTGGTCCCTTTGTTTGAGGCCTTTTGGCGGGCTTCAGTGCTGAAGCCGTCCTCTGGTGCCTGAGTGTCTGTGGTGGACAGGATGTGAGGGAGGTGCCCGAACCTCCCTGAGCTTAGTCTCCTTGGTGACCTGAATGCACTGGCTGGCTGACTGTCCGGCAAGGACAGACACCCTGCTGGGTGAGTGACAGATAGGCTAGAATGAATGAGAGAAAACTGTTTATAAGCCAGGTTTCTGGGGGGGCGTGACTTGGCGACATTACAGTTGGTCTGGCTCTCTAAGAGCTCCCGACCGTGTCTACGCGCCAACACCAATATGCCATGGTGAAACTAACTTTCAGCAAACCCGCTCGATGCCTCTAGATCCTATAAGGCTCCAGCACGCAGAGGCCAACTGTTAACCCACAGGACCAATGGAAATCCCGAGAAATCAGCGGGTCTTGGCAGCCACTCGGACCAATCCTCCATCCAACTGAGCTCTCCCTGAGGCCCCGCTCCGAGTCTGTCTCCCCGCAATAGCCTGCACATGCTGTGAGACCCCCAGCACCTGAGGTCCGCTGCCCTCGCTCCTGCGATCCGGGGCCGGCGTGTTATCTACAGTGCACCTGCCGGCGGCAAACAAGGAGAAGAGGCACGGCGGAAGAGGCACCTTCACCAAGAGCGTCAGCCAAATCCCACGAACCGCAGGGGATACGCCTGGAGCCAACCCCTTCACCCCGACCTGAGAGGAGCTGACAGGACCACTAGTGCAGCTGCCGCGCTTGGCGGAAGGCGCGCCCGCCCCATCCTCAAAGGGGGCCTGTCATTACACCAGTCTACTAATCTACTAAAGCGGCCGAGAGGCTTTGGGCCCCCCCAGACGCCTGTCAAACGTAAGGTGCACCTGCCTGCGGAAAACTAGAGGAGGCACAGCAGTGGAGACACCTTCCCCAAGACCGCCAGCTGGGACCTGCAACCTGCTGGGGATTCGCCTGGAGCTTCCACCCCACCCCGGCCAGAGAGGAGCTGACGGGTCTGCTGGTGCAGCAGCCACGCTTGACGGGAGGCCCGTCCGCACCACACCATCCTCACAGGGAACCCGTCACCACACCAGCCCGCCACTCTACTCCAGCGCCCGAGAGGCCATGGGCCCCCCAGACGCCGGCCAAAAGGTCTGTTCAGGCAAGGGGGTTAGCCCAGGCACCACGCTTCACTCCTGGCCTCTACACACCACCCGGGTGCAACAGCTGAAGGTAGGACCCCAGCCCTGCCGCATACACGTGTGACACCCTCAGGCGGCCTGAGCCTCGCGCGGCATGCCCCCCCCGGGAGACTATTCAGAGCACTGAAGCCCACGGAACCCGCCACCAACAGACAGCAACCCTCTGGGAGCCCGCTCCTCTCGTCGGCCCCCCCCAGGGCACGTTAACGGCTGATAACTACCAGACCAGAGCTACAACCAGTGGGCTCTGGCTGTAGGCTGGGGGGTGGTGTGCACTGGACACAGAGGGCCCTACCCAGCAGCTCAACACACGGCTTGGGACCCCCCATCGGAGTCCCGGCCCCAGAGGGCTGCAGGCCCTGCCCCCCCTGACCCTGCGAGCACCAGGAGGCCTCTCTCGGACTAGCAGAACCTGCGTTTGGAACCTCACCGCCCAGAATCCTACGGAACCCGCCACCAACAGACAGCGACCCTCCGGGAGCCCCCGCTACCCACACCAGCTCCCCCAGTGCACGTTAACCGGCTGATAACCACCAGAGCTACAACCAGTGGATTCCGGTCGTAGGCTGGGGGGTGGCAAGCACCGGACACAGAGAGCCCTCCTCAGCAGCTCAACATGCCGCTTGGGCCCCCCCTTCGGAGCCCCACCCCCAGAGGGCTGCAAGCCCTGCTCTCCCCCCTTAGCCCCACCAGCTCCAGGAGGCCTCTCTCGAACTAGCAGAACCTGCGCCCGCTGGACCGATTCAGCACCCTCCGTCCACAATCAGACCCCGGGGCGCACACAGCACCCTGAACCCTTGCCCTAGACCACCGGTGCCGGTAACTCAGTTGCAAACACAGCCCAGGCGGGCAGAAGCCGGGGAAAAGGGCTCCCATCTTGTGACAAGCTTGGGGGGGCCTTACCCAAGCGCCAAGCATCTGGTAACCTAGAATGTCCAGGAACCCCAAGCCCCCGAAACAAGCGGACATCACCTCCCTCCCGATGTTGGGGAAACCCAAACGGGGAGAGCGTACCGAAGAACCCAACTCGAGGGCCCACGGGCAAACTTGCCCTAGCCATGCAGCAAAGGGGGTCACAAAAGGGGACCTCCAAGACCTTGTTGCGGCATCTCACCAAAGAATACCAAAAAGGGACGGAGGAACTGAAAAGCAAGATCTCCACCCTAGACAAGCGGGTGAGGGAGATTGAATCTAGAACGGAAGAAATAGAAAACACCCTATTCAAACAGAACTTTGAAATCCGCGAGTGGGCGGACCGAATTGCGGCCCTGGAGGTCAGGTGTTAGGCCCTCGAGCTCAAAAAGGAGGATGCCGAGAACAGGTCCAGGCGCAACAACATCCGCCTGAGGGGAATCCCCCACAATACCTGACGCAGAGCTGGGGGCCTACGTTAACGACCTTCTGCGCTTCATCCTAACCCTCCCAGACGGGGCCCCCCTGGAACTCGACAGAGTTCACAGAACCAGGGCCACACAAATCAATACCTCCCCTGCAGACGTCCTGGTGGGGGTGCACTTCTTCAAGATCAAAGAAGAGATCATGCGCGAGTCCAGAAGCTCCCCCAGTTTACTCTTCTGGGACGCAGTGATCTCCTTATACAAAGAAGTTGGGAACTTTCACCTTGGCAAAGAGTAAAAGCCCAGAAGCCACTGATGGAATGGCTCCGTGAGAGAAAGGTTCAATACCCCTGGGGATTTCCCACCTCCCTAACCTTCGAATGGGAAGGCAAAACCCGACACGTCCTCACACCCAGAGAAGCGGCAAGCTTCATGAACCCAGAGGAGGAGCCAAACAAGGTCGACTGGCCTGCTCAGGTCTCAGAGGGGAGCCCGCGGGAGCCCCTAAAATCCTGGACCCGCGTTGAGAGGCAACGCAGCCCACGTTGCCCCCCCGCCAAAAGCAAGAAGAACAACAATGACTGAGCCGGAGGACAACCCCTCCAGACCATGCAATTCGCCACCCCTTGACCACCGGCAACCCCGGCTCCCATACCATGCGGAGGCCGCACAAAGGAACCACGTTAACCACAAGCAGCGCGGCCCTGGCCCCCCCTCAGGGGCTCACCCGGTAAGGGTGGCTCAACTCCTCAGAATCCTGGAGCCTCAGGATGCCCCTAAGCAATCCGCTGACCCCGGGCAGCCCAGCAACCCGGCACCTCCTGGGATGTCCTGAGCTGTAACCCTCATCAGCTTCACCGGCTACACATGCGGCGCTGCTGCCTCTCTTTGACTTGGCGCATTGTACCGGTCGCCTGCCCTGTTGGCTGAAGGCTGGTTAGAAAGTTCTTTCAGTTGGGGAGGTGGAGGGGGAGAGAGAATATGGGGGGGGAGGAGGGATTTTGCAGAAGTAGGACAAACGGAACACGGGGGTAGCAACGCAGGGGGAGGCGACAGCACACCAACTCATAGAGGCCTCAGATGGGGACCCCGGATAAAATCCTTAACGTGACGACCTGGAACGTCTGGGACCTGAATGTCCCCAGGAAGCGGAAACTGGTGGAACAAAGACTAGCCCGGCTCGACTCGGACATGGTCTTCCTCCAAGAAACGCACCTCATAGAGCCAGACGAGAAGCGCATAAACTTCAGAAATTACCCGAGACGCGTCTTTGCCTCGGTGAAGCAAAAGAAAAGGGAGCCCGCCATCCTTGTCAGCAACAACTTGCCCCTGACACAAGTCATCACAAAAAAGGATCCAGAGGGCAGATACCTGTTGCTCAGGGGTCGCCTGGTCGAATTGCCGATTACTCTAATTGCTATCTACAGCCCCAACTAGGACCAAGGCCCTTTCCTCCGCAAGCTCCTACCGGTCATAGCTGTCTTCGCCAGAGGCCAGTTGCTAATTGGAGGGGACTTCAACCTGCCACCGGACCCAAACCTGGAAAAAACTCTACGGCCATCTAGGGAGGACTTCATTAATGTCCTAGCCATGGCTGAATTCGTGAGGGAAACAGAAACCATAGATATCTGGAGATTTCTTAACCAAGGAGCAAGAGACTACACACATCTTTCACATGTCCACAAAGGATATTCGAGAATTAACTTGATGCTAGCCTCTAGCCCTCTGGCTACCCTGCATGGACGGTATCCACATAGGACACATCACCATCTCAGACCACGCGACGGTAACGCTGAACCTCAGAACTCAGGGGCTCCCGAAGCCCCACCAAAGGCCTTGTAAACTCCAAGATCAAATCCTCTCGGACATAGCCATTAACACCGAGCTGGCGGAAGCGCTCACAAACTACTTCAGGGAGAATGCCACCCCAGATGTTTCCTGGGCAACCATCTGGGACGCAATGAAGCCAGTGGTCCGGGGTGGTAGCCATGACCGCCACAGCAAGACTCCGCCAGCTAAACCAGCTGCACCAAACCAACCTGGAGAAAAAGGTGGTAGAGTTGGAAAGCAGATTTAAAAAGCGCCCAGCCAAAGCTACCGGCCAAGACCTCAAAAGAGCGAAGGCAGAGCTGGAGATGCACCAGGCAGACCGGGCGGCCAGAGCCCTGACATACACCAAACAATTTTACTATCTCAACAGCAACAAGGCTAACCGCCTCCTAGCACACAAGCTGAAGAAAGTACAATTGAGGAACTACGTCCAGTGCCTGGCTGACCACACCGGAACCCTGCGCCACACATAGGAAGAGAAAGTCGACCTGATGACGCAGCACCACGTACACATCATGTCAGGGACCCCAAGGGCCACCCCAGCCCAGGCCGGATTCCTGACCGCCAACCAGAGGCCCCCACCACACCCGGCGCTAGCAGCTCTGGAACAACCAATCACAACAGAGGAAGTATCCGACATGATCCGCGCCCTGAAAAACACTACCCCGGGGCCAGGCGGGTTCTCAGTACAATTCTATAAGAGGTTCGCGCACATTTTAGCGCCGCAGCTGGCCAATCTGTTCAACTAATTTCTAATGACGGGGGCCACCACACCATCGATGAAAGAGTCCTCCACGATCCTCATCCTGAAGCCAGGCAAGGACCGGGCGCAGTGCGCATCGTACAGGCCCATCACGCTGCTGAACAATGACACCAAACTGTTTGCCAAAATCCTGTCCAACAGACTGGCCCCCATCCTCCCAGACATCATCCACCCGGATCAAAAGGGGTTCATCCCGGGCCGTAATAAGCAGGACAATATCAGAAGAACAATCGACATAATTGAGTCTGCGAAAAGAATGGGTAATTCCCTGGTGGTTCTCTCGCTGGACACACACAAAGCGTCGGACATGCTGGACTGGGGATATATAGAAGAAACATTATGGGTTCGGCCCGGACTTCAGGAAATGGGCTCTCGCCAACTACCAGCACCCGGCCACCCACCTGAGACTGAACGGAGCCTGCTCAAGGAAAATCAACATCTCCAGGGGTACCAGGCAAGGGTGTCCCTTCTCCCCGCTCATCTTCGCCCTCTCCATGGAACCACTGGCCAGCAGAATCTGGCGCAACCCGGCAATCCAGGGCTTGGAATTCAAGGGAGAATCCTACAAGACGGCCCTCTACGCGGACGACATACTGCTCACGCTCACAAAAGCAGAGGGGTCCATGCAGGCTCTATGGCAAGAGCTGGAGGAGTTCAGAGAAGCCTCGGGGTTCAAGATAAATATCGCAAAGTCCACAGCCATGGGAGTCAATGTATCAGAGAGCCTCAAGGAGCGGCTGCAAGCCGCATTTCCGATCCCGTGGACTAAAACACAGGTACGCTACGTGGGGGTGCAGATCCCAACCAAGTCCGAGTACATCTACAAAGCAAACTTCCCCCCACTCATCAGAGAACTCAGAGACGACTTGGGACGCTGGCGCAAGCAAGAGATCTCCTGGATAGGCCGCAAAACGGTGCTGAAAATGAACCTGCTCCCAAGGCTGCTCTACCACTGCCTGGCACTCCTCACAACCTTCCGCAAGAAAGCCCTCAACAAAAACTGCAAAGAGACATTCTGAAATATGTCTGGGAGGGTAAGAAATAACGAATCCCGAGACACATCATGCTCCGCGGACCTGCCACGGGTGGCCTGGGTGCTTCAGACATGGCCAGATACTGCCTGGCGGCCCAGCTCCCGCACGCCTTTGCATGGAAAACAACCACCAACCGGGCCAAATAGCTGAAACTGGAGGAGGACTGGAGTACTATCCCGATTGAACCGCTGGCACACATAAAAGAACGCAACATGCCCCGGTGCACGGGACCATTGCCGGCAACGTGGAACACTGTGTCAAACTGGAAGAAAGCGGCGCACCTCTGGAAATGCAGGAGCCCGACGGGCCCGCTCACCCCAATCTGGAACAACCCGCACTTCTCCCTGGGGCTGGCCCCGAACAATTTTGGCAGATGGCAAGAGGGCGGACTGATAACCATGGCAGACTTCTATGAGAGCGAGAACCCGCTAAACTTCGAGGCATGTAAGGCCAAATTCTTGATCCCCGAGACGGAAAGATTCTGCTACGCCCAGCTCAGGCACTGGCTATCCAGCGGAGCGGCAAAGAAACCTGGCAGCAGAGACCTAACCGCCCTAGAGCGCACACTCACATCGAACCCCCCCCCAAGGGAAAATATCGACCCTATACAAACTGCTCGACAGATTGGACCCGTCCAAAAAAGAACCTTATATGCTCAAATGGGAAAAAGACATTGGCAGAACCATCGAGCCGGAGGAATGGAATCAGATCTGGTCCCGCGCCCACAAGAGCTCTTGATGCACGACAAACAGAGAGGGTGCCTATAAGGTGTGTTACAGATGGTACCGTACCCTAGAGGCCATGAACAAATTCAATCCGGCCATACCCCCACAATGCTGGAGGGGCTGCCTCGACCTGGGCACGCTGTTCCACCTGCTCTGGTCCTGCCAGAAGTCCACACTGTTCTGGAAGGCAGTCCTAGAACAAATCAAGGGAATAACGGGCCTCATAATTCCCTAGGACCCAGGAATCGTCCTCCTGGGAGTCACGGGCGAGGGCCAATTCCCGCTTACAGGCCGCATAGCAAATTTATGCAACCAGCTCTTGACGGCCGCAAAGATCTCCCTGGCCAGGCTCTGGAAGAATCCCGAGGGTCCAGCTATACAAATGCGGTGGTCGAAATGCTGGGAGACAGTGGCGGCTGAAAAAATCACGGCCATAAGATTCGGCAATACCTCCAAATTCGAACAGATATGGTCTCCCTTCCTGGACTACACAGGGAAATACCCAGGCCTGACGAGAAAACCCCCCAGCCTCCACTGGATGGGTCCACAAGCATAGAAGCACACAGGTCAAGGAGGGCAGAATAAGCCACAGCCTCGCCATCAGCAAGCAGCCATGGGCCTTGCCCGGCCTCCCCCCACACCCTGGAACCCTGGGAGGACTGCATTTCATCAGATCGTTGCACCTGCGCAAGTGGAACGCTTCTCCCCTCAACTCGTCAATCTAAGACAATCAGCTCCTTCCCACCATGCTTTTGACACTGCCACCCCTGTCCCCCCCGCTGCCCCCAAAGTCTTGCCCACCTTTGGGCTTTTCATGGTTCCTTTGTTTTCCTTTGTTTCCTGTTTGGTCTCACCTTTTATTTGTCTTACCTATTTGCATGCCTGTTGTAAAAGGCTAACTTGAAGATGTATTATCAAGCTTGCAGGCTTAAAAACTAATTAAAACATATTTTATAAAAAATAAAAAATAGGCAGGTCTCTGGGACTGGAAAGCAGAGTCACTACTGGAACGAAAGAACCGAAGACGAGCTGAAGGAAGACGACTGCTGCAACTCCTGGACCGTTGGTTTGCCCAGTGAAGTCCTGCTGCAGGTCCGAATTGCCTGAAACTCCATCGACAGAGAAGCTCCTTCAAGGACAACTTCTTCCCTTGAGCTGGTGTGAACAACCAACTCGTAAGCCACCTGGACACCATCTCCATACTGGTCGAATTTTCATCAGAGTGCTGTTGAAAACCGGAAGGATACCAGTTTGTGGACTTTAAGGCACTCACACCTTAAAACCGACGTTTTGCCGAGCTTGTGGCCTCTTCCCTGGGCAGTGCAGGAACCTCCCGACGTCCTCCTCCTTGTCCCCATGACTGAAGCTCAGGAACAGCGAAATCTGCAGGAACAACTGCCTCAGCTACAGATTTTCTTCATACTTAAGGTACTGTGGAAACACGGTGTGGAAATCCTTTCTGCCGTGGTGAAAATTTGTGAAACTTTCCCAACTTTGGAGTGTTATTCGCTCCTAATCTGACATAGAACTCTTTTTCTGGCAAACTACTTCTAAGAACATTAGCAAAGACTTAACCGTTTACTACCAGAACTGTACTATCCTATCCTGACTTTGGCCCAGGCCTATTGAATTGAATTGCTTCTTGTAGTGAAGTGAAAATATTTGCCCTGCCTCTGAAAGTAATTGTGCTTTAATTCTTTTAACATTTGTCTTTCTATCCCTTTTGAAAGTTACTGAAGTGCCATTTTGCTCCCACTTCAGGGGAGCCTAACTTGTTCAGAAACTTATGGTTGTGCACTGTAGTGTATTATAGTGTGATATTGAGCTGCTTCTTACTAGTGGAATGTTTTCCAACTGACTGTGTAAATAAATGTATATTCTTTTACCAAGAAACCTTGAATGGTGTTTGTTTTAACTACTGTGATTGCAAGTCCTTTGTGTAACATCTTGTACTGCTCACATCCCTCTTGAGATAAGTCTGGCTGCTCAGCCACTGCTACCACATAACTGTGTTGTACAGGCTTGTACCAAAGGTGAGATTGTGCTTACACTTGTAGTCTTAATTGTGTGTAGTGTTCCCAAAGGGCATGTAATTCTGCCTAACAAAGAGAAAGCATAATCCTTCACCTCAGTGTGTTTAATATAATTATGACTTTCTATAACGTATGTGTTGAAAATCGGAATGTTCATCGCAAACACAACCCCCACCTATAACAATCTCATAGCAATGTGAATGATAATGATTTTTATTTATATGGTGCTTACGCCTAAACGCTGTACATAGAGCATATTTACACACAATAATCATCCCAACCGAAATTGGTTTTCGTTTATCGACCTCGGAAGGATTAAAGGCTGAGTTTGCCTTGCGAATTAACTAACGCTTCTACTCAAACAGACATAAAAAAACAAAGCAAGTCATCGCCAACAAAAGAAATATATTATGTGCTAATATCAAGTACACTGTAGCACTTCCCCACCATATATCACACGAAAGCTAGTACACAGTTTCTTCGGTAAAGAGGTTACCACTATACGAAACACAAGCGCAATTTAATACCTATGCAACGCCAGTCCGGCTAGCTTTGTCCTTACATGTTTAACGTGCAAGCGCTGTAGGGAATACATGCCTTTGTTTTTTAATGTATGCAGGTTTTGTAGTCATCATACTCTGTAAACTTTATTGAATTGTATTGTCGTTTAATAACTTAGCGCAGTAGCCATTCGTAAGCACCGAATTCTTTACTAACCGTCTTGGAACTTCATGGATTTGTGACATTCCCTTGGCACATATTTTCTAACTGGACATCAATAGTTGGTGTAGCCTTTCACGTCGATTCCAAACTGTTTTCTAATTGACACTTTCCTGCGAAAAAGCCCGAGTACAAACAATGAAGGCGGAGATGGTGCTGTGAACACGTGCTGCAAACAGATACTTTCATGAGAATTCAGATTTTTTTCTATTGACAGGACGTTTGGCGGTGACTCATGTGACTTAGAACCTCTTATCCAAAAGTTTTTTTAAAATATTTGTCAAGCTCCCTCTTTGCATACGCCGGCAGTTTGGAAACACAGCCATAGGTAAAAGTCTTCTGTATTAGTAAGGCTGGGTGGGGGACTTCTTTGCGAGTGTTATCAGTTATGTTATGTTGATTTATACCATGCACTGCTATCATTTGCATGGTCTCAAGGCGCTCAAGTGGGTGGATAGGTTAGTGAGGGAAGAGGAATAGGATAGAGGGTGTGCTATTCTGCTGATGCTTGTAGACCCAGGAGAAACTGCCATCTGTGTGTGTCAGCTTTCTGAGTGTGCTTTGGTTGAGTTCACTGGGCTTGTGTAGGGGGTAACGTCCAGTGTCTGGGTTGTTTGCGGCTGTTTGTTGATTGTTGCGAATGTGTGGCTTGTGTGTTTTGTGTGTAGTAAGCCTAGCCCTTTTGGGCGTGTGTGGTACATGGGAGCTGCACAGGAGAGTAGCAGGGCGTGGTTAGTGTGTGATTGTGTTATTGTTGGTTCCTGCATAGTGTCATGATGTTGCAAACGTTTTTATCATGGTGTTTGCGCCGCCCTTACCCTGTTCACCTCATGCTGCTCGTGCATGGCCCTGGCCGTTCTCCCCATGTTGGCTGTCTATCCCCACCCATACTCAATCCCGGGGTACCGTTTTTTCTCTCAGACAGTTTTTTCCTCGTCTTATCATTACTCTTCTGGGCTGAACAGGCACGTCCAGTGCATCCACTCTGTAACGGGAAGCTCACCGATACCCACACTGATACCCATTGTGTGATCCTGGGGCGACAACAGCCTATAAACCGATACTATTGTCATGGAAAATGAACACAGGGGAGAGATGAATTAATATTTAGTGACGCGCTTAAAGGCATGGTCCAGTAAAAGTGTTTATTGTCCCTACGGGTCGGCCATGTTTTTTTAAGCCTAAGTGGCTCGATTTTAGAAAACGTTCCTATGGACCTTACCCGAGTTTTCATCCATTAAACGCAAGCGAAAACAGGCACCAGGGAGCCGCCATTTTGTGATAATCCTATCACTTGCCGCATTGCCCTGGCTGACCTGCTTCTGCGGCACTAAATCAAATCCCCCGCCCCTGAGCCTGTCATCAGCAGACTCGTACCGCCCATTTCCCAACGCCAAAGCACATCTCGTGTCAACAATCGCTGCGCCTCAGCTAATGACGCGTCGCCATGGAAATGGCAGGACGCCTCTTTCCTCAATAAGTATAAACAGACCGTTTCCCAACACTCAGCAGCAGATTTTCGTTTCCATTCCTCTCTCTGTGTTACTTTGAGTATTCTGTGACTCGTTTCTGTGAACTGGTCAGCTACCTTCGCCGCTTGTAGCCCGTGTGAACACCTGTACCATCTCTGTAAATTATTTTACTTTGTTTACCACACAATGGCTACAATAATGCCCTACATGTACTAGCCCGAGTATACCGAGGAGGAACTACTGAAAAGGGAAGCACGCAAAAACGATGGGGATTCGGACGGCAGTTGGCAGGACGATTCAACAGATGAAGAGCCTGGGCCTAGTCGCATGGACGGTGTCTCCACCTGGTGCACATGCAATCGGTGCGAGCTAATGCCAACCGAGGACGAGAACTGCTGCTGCCGAGAAAACTCGGGATGCCTGGCCTACATTTCGGAAGGCGAGCCACGACCGAAATGCATCACCGAGCTGCCAGACTTCAGGGCAGCCTGCCTCACACAGGCCGTGTTGAGAATAATGATGGTGCTTATGCACGAACTTCGCGTAACTGTTCGTCCTCGTAATCCGAGTAACGAGTAAGTATACTCTGCTTGTCATGCCTCTCCTATTTCATGTTCTACTATATCCAAAATTATATATTCATATCATAGTAACGCATGAAAGTCGTTCAGTAGTGTGCATTGTCTAGATAGCATTTGTCCGTGCAGAATGCCATTAGTTACAAGAATTTTCATTAACAACAAATGTTTATTAAACTTATCTTTGTCATTTAAAAACAGTTTGTTTCATTCCTTTTCACAGGGGGTACAGGCTGGTGGCCTATCGTTCCTTTACATGGTGGCTCCACAGAAGGCTTGGACACCGCATTCGAAGAGTGATACCCGCCTGTGCCTTTCGTGCCATAAGAGAAACGTCCCGAGTGACAGCGGTCAGTACAGGGGATTTTCTCTCGCTGTGCTGCAACCTGACCTGTATAATCTTTAAAGTCTTGTATTTTTGTGTCATGAAAATAAGATAAAAAATAAAACACCACATATATTTTAACAACGGTTGTTTCGATTTTTTAAATGAATCAAGTGTGTCTCCATTCAAGGATGGACGTCAGACATCTGTGCTCGGAATGGGTGAAGGTCAGGTCACTGTGAAGCGGGGTGATCACTATCTAATATAACATAATATATTATCAATAATGCATGCACTAAATAACACTTGTTCAAGGTCTTTCAGTAGGTTATGTCTCTATAAAAGTCACACGTATATCTATACTAACAATTACCATTGAATTATACAGGCCTTAGGGTCTTGACCACTATAATACACCGGTTGAAGTGTGGGTCTGTGCTCACAAGAATCTCCGGTATGTGGCATTTGTTATTGATAAGCAACGATATACTATCAAAGGCAGTTCGCACCCGTGGATGAGCGCTGGCATGTGGGGCTGTCTGGGGCGCGAACGGCCAAGGTGCCAAACAGCATGTACACTTCAAAAGGTATCCCACGCCAAGGGGCCATCGGTCACATGGCCTCCTCAGACCCCGTGTCTCCAGCCAGGCCTCCCCTTCAAGCAGGCCGCCCCTCTAAGACCACGACATACATACATCATTCATTCACAAACACACCCCTGTTTCTAATACTTTATAAACCACTTGATATGTCTCATGAGAACATCTTTGTGCTTTGCAAGTCAACTCCTGAACGTGCTACCTGGCAACCACTGAGATCTACGCTAATCTGCTTGTCGTCGTGCTATCCATGAACTTCTGTGACCGCTTAGAGCAAACCCACCAGTGTGCTACCTGTGGCCACCCACCTATTCTCCTGCAACATACTGCTCTGCTTGCTGAATCCAACTGTTTGTTGGTCAAGGTAAGGCCATGTATCCTAGTCATATTTCGCAGATTTTTAAATTTCGATCTATTTGCGAGTAGAGTACACAATAGTGCTATGTTCATTGGTCTCATTGCTATTGACTTGAGTTTCCATTGCTATGATATCAATAGATCTATTTATTTTCATCTTTGTATAATGTCATCGAATTGCATCCTTCGGGGCTCCAGTCTATAATGTAAGCATGTTTCCTTCTCGTGCAAGACAGAACATCAAAGGGACGAGTCACATGTTCAGATTTTAGTCACATCATTTATACATTTCTGCAACTTATGCAAATACTAAGCCGCACATAATGAACTGGTATAGTTCCGGCGACCAAAACAAACCTTGCATTGATCATTGTATGATTCATTTACTTTTGTATCAAATCTTTATTCATGAAGATTGTATAATAATGTCGATATTTACTTTTCAGATTTATCAACAATGCCTGCCTGTTCGATTAGCGGTTGCCCTACGAAGACCCATGCGAAATCTGAAGGCACTACAATGCGTGTATTCCCGAAAACTGTTGATCGAATAAGAGAATGGGTCAGACATTGCGTATATCCACTGGATGAGCTGGAAAGTAGAGTCCAACAAGTTTTACAGGACAAGAGGGGTGATCGATACCGCATCTGCAGCCAGCACTTTTCCTTGGACATGTACACAACATCTTGGGTAACAAAGAAGAATAAACGGCGAACGACACAGAAATTGCTCGAAAACGCTATTCCCACTCTATTCGTCCACATTCCGCCACTGGTGAGTCAAGTGTCCGGATTTAGTTTTAGGCCTTGCGGTAGTGTGTAGGTAGCCAAATGGATTAATTGATATTCTAGGTGTTCTATCCCTTGTAATAATTTCGTTATTGATATGAGTGTATAGCTTTTTGAATAATATTTATCAATATATTCTTTTTCGATTTCATAACCCACAAACGAAATGGGAACAGGGAACTGTGCTGTATTGAGCATTTTTCAAGTATTCTGTCGCCTTACATGGCTATTTTTAATATTGGCATTTCATTATCAATCATTAATTTACCTTTACAACTTCTTTACTATCCCTTGAATCTGAAGCAAGAACATTCTACATCCTTGACGTGGTCGCAGTTATCAACCACTTCTAGCGCGTATCAGGTAATCTTACTAGGCTAATCCGCTACAGACTTGTTTTATGCATGTCAAGTAATAGTTTTATTCTATCGTTTTATTATTTTACCAAATGTTTCGTTAGTGCTTTCCAATTGATATACATCTTAGTTATCGTCCGCTGGTGTTTGTTTTCAGTTATAGTTAGTGTTATCCATACTAATGCAAGTACTGTCTTTCAGGGAGATGCTGAAGCGTCCACCACATTGACAACTGCCCTGGATGTTCTTCAGCAGCACGAGGTATGGATACTGACAGCTCCATCGTTTGATTGTTTGATTGTTCTACACAATGTTTCATTCGTGGTTAGCCGTTGATATGTACCTGTGCTGTCGACCCCAGGTGTGTGTTATGTTTTCACTATTGTAATCCTCACTAATGCAAGTACTATGTTTCAGGCAGTTGATGGAGCGTCAACCCCTGCACTTGATGCAGAGCCTGACATTCAAGTAATTCCAGGGGAAGTGGAAGCGGGACCATGCGTATACGAATCGGCGCAACAGCTTTCGGAAGTGCGCACTACATTTGCAACATCCATAGATATTCTTCAGCAGCACGAGGTATGGATACTGACAGCTCCATCATGCGTGATCATATAACGTGATTCCATTTGCTATACTTTCTTCCCTATTAACACAAGTGCTGTGTTTCAGGGAGACGATGGAGCTTCCACTACAATCACAACATCCCATTTAGATGATGCAGATGTAAATAAATCGGAGAAATAACTCGATGAAATGTGATCATATTTAGATTTTCCTTGATTCTTTTAGACAATGCATCATTTGTGGTTATCTCTTTATATGTACCTGTGCCGTCGACCCCAAGTGTGTGTTATGTTTCCAATATTGAAAACCATACTAATGCAAGTGCTGTGTTTCAGGGTGACGACGGAGCTTCCACTACAATCACAACATCCCATTTAGATGATGCAGATGTAAATAAATCGGAGAAATAACTTGATGAAATGTGATCATATTTATATTTTCCTTGATTGTTTTAGACAATGCATCATTTGTGGTATCTCTTTATATGTACCTGTGCCGTCGACCCCAAGTGTGTGTTATGTTTCCAATATTGAAAACCATACTAATGCAAGTACTGTGTTTCAAGGAGATGCTGATGCCTCCTCTCCAATACAACCATTCATGGCAGTCCATGCAAAGCCAGAGGTATGGATACTGACAGCTCCATCGAAATAGATCATCACTGGTCGAATACTTGTCGTTTGATTGTTGCACACAATGTTTAAATCGTGTTTGGCTATTGAGATGTACCTGTGTGTTCGTCCTCACGTGTGCTTTATGCTAACAATATTTTGATACATAGCAATGAAAGTACTATGTTTCAGGGAGGCGATGGAGCCTCATTCCGTGCTGTCTATGCGGATACAGAAAATATAGTCGTTGCAGCGCAAGAGGAATGGAGGACATGCGGAAACAAATCGGAGCTACAGTGTGCAGATGTTGAAGGTCGAGTCAAAAAAGTTGCTAAGAAAAAAAAACAAAAAAGGTTAGTTACAAACAGTTAATAACTTTAAAAAAAATGTTGTGCTGGGGACTATTGTATGTTTTTTTCCAGTCAATTGGACCACACTTTATCTTGTGTTTAAACTGAACATCCCTTTTCCAATCTCTCCTCTAGTTACCCGTGGGTGCCAGAACTATACATACACAGACAGTGAAGCAAATGAGAGATGTTGCTTGCCAGACCATGTACACTATGGAGGAACTATTAATTGAGGCGAGGCATGTTCAGGCTCGAGATGCTCATGTCCAATGGCCAGAACATGAATTAACTGTGTTTGGAGAATACAGCAAAGTTGCATTGGACCATTGCTACAGTGCGACCGCACCACCACAAGAAAATGATATTGAATGTATTGAAGATAGCTCTGAAGCAGTTGCAGATCAATTCACACAATCTACACCCGCCAAAAAATTGTCACCCAAAAACATGTCGACATTGTGTTCTCCCATCAATGTTGAAGTAGCAGATGTCGAAATGACAGAGAATGAACCAGCCGCAGCATCCATAGACGCATCAGAACTTGATAGCAGCGATATTACTTTCCAATGTGTTGAAATCTCTGCAACGTCACAGGCCGAAACAACGTTGACGCAGGATGACAGTCTAATGAAAGAGAGCAAATACATTGGGCCTCATTACGAGTCCGGCGTTAACGGAGGCGGTAAAACCGCCTGGTTAATGCCGGACTCGTATTACCATTCCGCCTCCGTGATTCCCGGAATTACCAGGGCATTACAACCCTGGTTTTCCGGGAATCACGGAGGCGGAATGGTGTAAATCCCCATTCCCATTGAGTCCTATGGGACTCGATGGAAATGGGGATCATGGAAACACCGGCAGCATCTCGTAATGCTGCCGGTGTTTCCTCGTCCGCCTGCATGCGGGAGGTGTTAAACCCGCCAGGTCAGACCTGGCGGGAACATCACCTCCCGCCTGCAGGGGTCGGACTCAGGTGATCCGGAAACAACGGTGGCGGCGGGTTTACCGCCACCGTTATTTCCGGACCGCCTGGGTCGTAATGAGGCCCATTGTATTCGACAGTTGTTTGATGGAAATTATAAGTATGCTGAAATGTGGGCATTCAGTTAGAGGTAAAGTATGTGGGAAGCCATTGATTAATGTAACTCGTCAAATAAAAGGCAGTAACGTCAAAATAAATGCTGCCTGTCGATTAAATCATAGGTTCTCATGGTCTGCACAAACGATGCTGGGGAAAATGCCAGCAGGCAATCTACTGTGTGCAGCTGCATCACTTTTTAGTGGCTCCAGTTTTAGAAAGTTAGAGGCTTTCTTTCAGTTCGTGGGACTCCATTTCATTTCTAAATCGCTGTACTACATATACCAACGTGATTATCTGTTTCCGGCCATTAGTGATGCTTGGAAAATTGAACAATTGTCTCTAGCAAGTACATTCGAAGGGAAACGTTTCAGGCTAGCCGCCGATGGACAGTGCGACAGCCCTGGATTTTCTGCCGAGTACTGCACCTACCACTTTCAGGACATGGATAGTAAGAAAATTGTGAGTTCGGTGGTCGTGCAGGTAAGACAATGTACATCCTCAGTGGCCATGGAGAAACTAGGATTTATAAAATCAGTGGAATATCTACAATCAAGGGGAATGCACATCGACCTCATAGCCACGGACAGACATGTTTCAATTGCCAAGACAATGAGAGAGCAGTTCCCGCTTATTAATCATCAATTTGACGTATGGCATCTTGCTAAATCAATCAGTAAGAAAATCTCGGCTGCAGGACAAAAAAAGGTTTTGAAAGTATTTTGCAGTGGTCCCAGTCTATCACCAACCATCTTTGGTGGAGCTCAAAAACTTGTGAAGGGTCATTGGAAATACTACTTAAAAAATGGCGGTCACTGATGCACCACTGTACCAACGTTCACCGCTGGTCAGAAAACCTACATTTCCACCAATGTGAACATGACCCTTTGTCCCCAGAGGAGGCAAGGAAGAAGAAGTGGTTG